>NC_057806.1:505895440-506248873 GCF_018294505.1 Triticum aestivum | reverse complement strand
AAGGAGAGGAGTGGGGTTGGCCGGTTGGGCCGGCCTGTTCGGGCGGCGGAGGCCAGCTGGGCCACTTGGCCCAGCGGGGGGGGTGTCTGTTGTTGTTTTTTTTTAAATTTATTTTCCTTTCTGTTTTATCCAATTTAAAATATTTATGCATTTTATAAAAATGTGTTTACTTCACCATAATTATCTTTGTAATATTTGACATCCCCCGAACATTTTAGATTTAATTTTTAAAAACTTTTATTGTTTGCCTATGTTTTCAATTGAATTTGAACCGGGTTCGAATCAACGTGAGTTTAATCACGGTAACCGAGGTGACGTGGCATCATTAGCAGGGATTACTGTAGCTTAATTATCCGGGCGTTACAAATCTCCTCCACTACAAGAAATCCCGTCCCGAGATTTAGGAGGTAGAAGGAAACAGTGCGGGGTATTCATCACGAAGACGATCCTCGCGTTCCCAGGTGGCTACGTCTTCAGAGTGATTCGACCACTGGACCTTCAGGAACTTGATCGCCTTCTGGCGTGTGCGGCGTTCAGCTTGGTCGAGAATGCGGACCGGATGCTCTTTATAGGAGAGGTCCTGTTGCAATTCGAGCACTTCATGATCCACAGCTCGGATTGGGTCCTTGAAGCAACGGCGGAGTTGTGACACATGGAACACATCGTGAACCTGAGAAAGGTTCGGCGGAAGCTCCAATTGATATGCCACTTTTCCACGCCTTTCCAGAATAGTGAATGGGCCAATATAGCGAGGAGCTAGCTTGCCCTTGATCCCGAAGCGGTGAGCACCCTTCATTGGTGTAACGCGAAGATAGGCCTTTTCGCCAGGTTGATAGACCATGTCTTTATGATGACGGTCATACTGACTCTTTTGGCGTGACTGAGCAGTCTTGAGATTCTCGCGAATAATGCGGACTTGTTCTTCGGCATGTTGGATAATATCCGGACCGAAGAGTGGACGTTCCCCAGTTTCTAACCAGTTCAGAGGGGTTCGGCACTTTCGTCCATATAACACTTCGAAGGGGGCCATCTTCAGACTAGCTTGATAGCTATTATTATAAGAGAACTCAGCATACGGGAGAGATTCCTCCCATTTCTTGCCGAAGGAAATAACACAAGCTCGAAGCATGTCTTCGAGAACTTGGTTGATACGTTCAACTTGCCCTTGTGACTGAGGATGAAAAGCAGTGCTGAAAGACAGATGAGTGCCCATAGCTTCTTGGAAACTTGCCCAGAATCTTGAAGTGAATAAACTGCCACGGTCTGAACTGATAACCAATGGAATACCGTGAAGCGAGACAATTCTGGTCATGTAGAGGTTTGCCAGCTGACTAGCAGTGATCGTTTCCTTGACAGCCAGAAAATGTGCAACTTTAGAAAGTCGGTCAATGACGACAAGAATAGCATCATTGCCTTTCTGCGATTTGGGGAATCCAGTGACGAAGTCCATTTCAACATGGTCCCATTTCCATTCAGGAATAGAGATAGGTTGCAGAGTTCCAGCAGGCCTTTGATGTTCTGCTTTGATACGACGGCAAACGTCACATTCAGCAACATAACGAGCAATGTCTTGCTTCATGTTAGACCACCAGAATCTCTGGCGGATGTCTTGATACATCTTCGTACTACCAGGATGGATACAAAGAGGCGTATCATGAGCTTCTTTCATAACCTCCTGGGTCATATTCAGGTTTTCCTTCTTACACGGCACCACTAGGCGGCCTTTGAAGTACAAGGCGCCATCATCAGCAATAGTGAAGGATGAGGGACTTCCTTCTTTGAGGTCTTGCTTAATCTTGTAGACTTCAGAGTCAAATCCCTGCATTGTCTTAATGGTGCCCACGAGATCGGGTTCAACAGCCAGGGTATAGAGGGAACCCTGGGAAACAACACGGAGATTCATCTTGCGGAACTCCGGGGGAGGGGGAGCGAGTGCACCCGGAGGAACAATATGGAGGTTTAGCTTTCTGAATTCTTCAACAAGTGAGGGCTGAACTTTGTGAACCTGGAGGTGGTTGCAGTAAGACTTGCGGCTCAAGGCATCAGCCATTACATTAGCCTTGCCTGGGGTATAGGAAATACCCAAATCAAAGTCTGCAACAGTCTCCATCCATCTCTGCTGACGGAGGTTCAGGTCTGGCTGAGTAAATAGATACTTCAGACTTTGGTGGTCAGTGAAGATCTCGCAACGATTACCGAGTAGGTAATGTCGCCACTGTTTTAGTGCATGAATGACAGCAGCAAGTTCGAGGTCGTGAACTGGGTAGTTCTCTTCGTGAGGGCGCAATTGACGAGAGGCATAAGCAACCACTTTGCGCTCTTGCATTAGGACACAGCCTAATCCTTGACGGGAAGCGTCGCAGTAAATGACGAAGTCCTTCTTAGTATCAGGTGGAGCTAGTACTGGGGCAGAAGTCAACTTGTCTTTGAGTGCCTGGAAGCTTTCCTGACATTTGTCTGTCCACTGGAACTTGACGCCCTTATGCAATAGGTTAGTCAGAGGCCTGGCAATCTTGGAGAAGTTCTCGACGAATCGACGGCAGTAGCTGGCGAGACCGAGAAAACTTCTGACTTGCTTAACGTTCTTCGGAGGAGTCCAATCGAGAATAGCCTGAACTCGTTCAGGGTTGACGGCAATACCATCCTTAGAGATGACATGCCCGAGATAGGTTACTTCGGGAAGTCAGAATTCACATTTGGAGAACTTGGCATAAAGTTGATGCTCTCGTAGCTTTTCCAGCACGAGGCGAAGATGTTCAGCATGTTCCTCTTCGTTCTTGGAAAATACCAGAATATCATCCAGATAAACCACGACGAACTTGTCGAGGTAATCCATGAATATATAGTTCATCAGGCGAGAGAAGGTGGCTGGAGCATTGGTTAAGCCGAAAGACATGACGGTGTACTCGTATGAACCATAACGAGTCACAAAGGCGGTCTTGGGGATATCTTCCTCACGAACACGGATCTGGTGGTAACCCAACCTCAAGTCGATTTTAGAGAACACTGATGATCCAGCCAATTGATCATACAGATCATTGATCCGAGGAAGAGGATACTTATTCTGAATGGTAGCTTGGTTTATAGGACGGTAGTCTTGGACCAATCGGTTTGTCCCATCTTTCTTCTTGACAAAGAGAGAAGGTGCTCCCCAAGGAGAGCAACTTGGGCGAATGAAACCACTTCGAAGAGATTTATCGATTTCCTCCTTAAGCTCAAGGAGTTCATGCGGCGCATCTTGTAGGGTCGCTTGGCTTATAGGAGTGGTGCCTGGTTTCAAGTCGATGACGAATTCGACAGCTCTAGCAGGGGGAATCCCTGGGAGTTCTTCAGGAAAGACGTCTAGGAATTCACGCACGACGGGAATGTTTTCAATGCCCTCAAGTGGTGCAGCGTTCAATGCATTTAAGCATAAAGTCTGGCCTCGGCATTCCGAACCAGATGAGCATCGTAGCTAATTATTTCATCAGAAGGGTGTAGCAGATGGACGGTCTTGGTGGCGCAAACGATAGAAGCGGTATGCGCCTTTAACCAATCCATTCCCAGAATGAGATCAATGCTACAGGACTTCAGTACGATGGGAGAGACAAGGAATTCCAGTCCTTCAATTTCTACAGGGACGTCGTTGCAAATCATGGAGGTTCGACATTGGCCCGCAGGGGTGTGCACTAATAGAGAAGCGTTCATGTCTTCACTTTTAATGCCATGCATGAATGCAAAATCTTCTGACATGAATGAATGCGATGCTCCTGTATCAAATAAAACAGATGCTGGTACTGAATTTACGAGGAGTGTACCCATCACAGTAGCAGGCTGGTCTTGAGCTTCATTCAGATCAATGTGGTTGGCATGAACACGGCCATAAGACTTGGCATTGTTGTTGTGGGCCTGGTTGTTCCACGGCCAGTTGCTGGAAGGGCCAGTTGATTCTGTTTCTGGTTGCATTCCCTAGCACGGTGCCCTGGTTGTCCGCACCTAAAGCACAACCCATTCTCGGGGGTAGGAACAGGAGCTTGGGGTGGTGGAGCTGGAAGCCTCGGCTGCCTAGTTGGAGCAGCCGGCAGACGAGGTGCAGCATAAGACTGCCTTGGGGCAGGTGCAGTTGGACGGTACATGCTGTTCGGGATCCATATCTTACGCTTCTGCGAGGGCGGGCCCGAAGATGAGCCCGTGTCACGGTTGCGCCTTTGAGAGCTCTGGTGTTCTTGCAGACCAGTCTCGACATTGATGGCCTTGTTCACCAAGGTGGCGAAATCGGCAAAGTCATGCACTAGAAGTGTGAGCTTGATGTCAGCTTGAAGGCTTCACGGAACTTCTCCTGTCTGCGAGCATCAGTTGCAATGTCTTCTTCAGCATAGCGGGATAAGTCCAGAAACTCCCGCTGATAAGCTTCAACAGTCTTGTTGCCTTGGGTGAGGTTGCGAAACTCACGCTTCTTCCTGTCCATGATTCCTTGAGGAATGAAGCGGGCACGGAAGGCAGCCTGAAAGTCTGGCCAGGAGATGATTGTCCCAACTGGCAGAGTACGCCTATGGCTGTCCCACCATTGAGCTGCGGGCCCCTTCAGGAAGAAGGAAGCAAAAGTGACATAGCTGGCAGGGGCTACATCAGCAGACTCCATCTCATAGATGATGTCACGGAGCCAGTCATCAGCATCCAGCGGCTGGGTTGAGCTGCGGTACACACTTGGGTTGAGGCGTATGAAATCCTGCAGAGTTGTTGTGTTTGGATGCTGGTTCATATTGGGGCGAGGAAACTGAGCCATCATGTTTTCCATGAACTGGCGATTCATCTCAAGCTGTTGGATCATACCAGCCATGTACTCAGGCGGTGGTGGGAAGTTGCCACCACGACCACGACCAGCTGGTCTAACCATCCTGCTAATATATAACAGGGGTAGTTCAGTATTGAGAATTTGCATAGACAAGAGTCATTCATGATGAAACATGCATAATGAAAGGAGCACGACAGATACCACATAGATAGTCGGCATAACTTACAAAAGGGGTCGGACATAGAGTTCAGTACACAGAGTTCCGTACATAGACTAAGTCATCATAGGCGGCACGCAGGCTCGCGAGTGCATCTAAAACTAATGAGCAAGACTACATCAGTCCCAGGAGGTACTGTGAAGGTAGCTGTAACCTGACAGCTGGTAGTGAGGCAACGGATAGTCCTCCACGTCAGTGGCCTGGGGGCCGCGGATACTCTGGTGTAGAACCCGACGCTCAGGTGGCAGAAGAGGACCAAGTGCGGGAGAGTAGCCTCCCACCTCTGGCCATCCGACACCGTGGGGCATCACGGTCCTGGCTGGGTAGATCGCAGAACGCGGCAGCTGTCCAGACCGGACAAAGGGGTGCAACCGCGTCAGAGCCCTGTAAAGGTGCTGACGAGTGGTGTACAACTCGTGGCGAAGAGCTCTGTTAGCTCGGTCCAGCCCATCAGCATGCAGAACCAGGCGCTGATGGTGGAAGGGCTCTCGGGTGACGGTGGAGTAGGCGGCAGTGTAGTATCCCTCCGCACCAACGTCAGATGCGATAGGAATGTGCCTGAAAGGGGAAGTGTCCAATGCCTGATACTCTCCACGAAGACGTGTCAGCGCACCATGAGCCGCATCGTGGACTGCCATCTTGATGGTCACTCCAACATCATGAGTGGTGTGCAGCACGGTAGTGGACTCATACTCCCGAGAGTAGAGGTGGACGATGGCACGTACTGCTCCTGGTTAAAGTCCTGGTACTCCTCGTAGACGGTGTACTCAGGGTGCCAGCGATAACCCAGATAGGTCATCATATCAGCCAGCACAGCAGGTGATCCTGAGGCACCAATGGCCGCAGCGTGGCGCACGACCTGCCTCGCGGGTTCCATCTGAAAACAAAGATGTTTCAATGGAGTCAAATGACAACATGGGCACTATTCAAAATGCTATCCTGCAGAATAACTATGGCTTATCCAACTTTGGGGTGAACGTGGTAACGGGATCCTAATGTTAGAGTTAGTAAATTCGTTTAACCCGAGTAGAAAAGAGTTCAGAGTCCCAGAGTAAAGGTCGAGGAGTAAAAGATCCTAGTACCACCCAATGGCGACGTGGGCCCGTAAGGCACACAGCCAAGTTAGTAAAAGTTTTTGTAATGTCTAGACTCGACTTCGGCCAAGAAGTGTGGAAGGGGGATTCCTACAGGCAGTCGGCTCTGATACCAACTTGTGACGCCCCCGATTCAATCGTACACTAATCATGCACGCAAATGTGTACGATCAAGATCAGGGACTCACGGGAAGATATCACAACACAACTCTAAAAATAAAATAAGTCATACAAGCATCATAATACAAGCCAGGGGCCTCGAGGGCTCGAATACAAGTGCTCGATCATAGACGAGTCAGCGGAAGCAACAATATCTGAGTACAGACATAAGTTAAACAAGTTTGCCTTAAGAAGGCTAGCACAAACTGGGATACAGATCGAAAGAGGCGCAGGCCTCCTGCCTGGGATCCTCCTAAACTACTCCAGGTCGTCGTCAGCGGGCAGCACGTAGTAGTAGGCACCTCCGGTGTAGTAGGGGTCGTCGTCGACGGTGGCGTCTGGCTCCTGGACTCCAGCATCTGGTTGCGACAACCAGAAAGAAAGGAAAGGGGAAAAAGGGGGGAGAAAGCAACCGTGAGTACTCATCCAAAGTACTCGCAAGCAAGGAACTACACTACATATGCATGGGTATATGTGTAAAGGGGCCATATCAGTGGACTGAACTGCAGAATGCCAGAATAAGAGGGGGATAGCTAGTCTTATCGAAGACTACGCTTCGGGTCACCTTCGTCTTGCAACAGGTATAAGAGAGTAGATTGAAGTCCTCCAAGTAGCATCTCCAAGTAACATCTCATAGCATAATCCTACCCGGCGATCCCCTCCTCATATCCCTGAGGTAGAGCGACCACCGGTTGTATCTGGCACTTGGAAGGGTGTGTTTTATTAAGTATCCGGTTCTAGTTGTCATAAGGTCAAGGTACAACTCCAAGTCGTCCTGTTACCGAAGATCACGGCTATTCGAATAGATTAACTTCCCTGCAGGGGTGCACCACATAACCCAACACGCTCGATCCCATTTGGCCGGACACACTTTCCTGGGTCATGCCCGGCCTCGGAAGATCAACACGTCGCAGCCCCACCTAGGCAAAACAGAGAGGCCAGCACGCCGGTCTAAACCTAAGCGCGCAGGGGTCTGGGCCCATCGCCCTGAGCACACCTGCACGTTGCGAGGGCGGCCGGAAGCAGACCTAGCCTAGTAGGCGTTCCAGTCCAATCCGGCGCGCGCCGCTCCGTCGCTGACGTCTGAAGTGCTTCGGCTGATACCACGACGTCGGGATACCCATAACTACTCCCGCGTAGATGGTTAGTGCGTATAGGCTCGTAGCCGACTCAGATCAAATACCAAGATCTCGTTAAGCGTGTTAAGTATCCGCGAACGCCGAACAGGGCCAGGCCCACCTGTCTCCTAGGTGGTCTCAACCTGCCCTGTCGCTCCGCCACAAAGATCCACACAGAGGGCCGTCGGGACAAAGGTCCTTTCAGCCCCCAATCCGTGAATCACTCGCGGGTACTCTTCGAGCTGACCCGACTTTAGTCACCATCTGTATAGTATGTATGTATGTATAGTATATACCCGTGATCACCTCCCGAGTGATCACGGCCCAATAGTATAGCAAGGCAGACTGACAAGAATGTAGGGCCAATGATGATAAACTAGCATCCTATACTAAGCATTTAGGATTGCAGGTAAGGTATCAACAGATGTAGCAACAATGTCAGGCTATGCATCAGAATAGGATTAACGAAAGCAGTAACATGCTACACTACTCTAATGCAAGCAGTATAGAGGAGAATAGGCGATATCTGGTGATCAAGGGGGGGGCTTGCCTGGTTGCTCTGGCAAGAGAGAGGGGTCGTCAACTCCGTAGTCGAACTGGGCAGCAGCAGCGTCGGTCTCGTAGTCTACCGGAGATAAGAGGGGGAAGAAACAATGAATACCAAGTAAACAGATGCATATCGATGCATGACATGTCAAGAAGCGATGCTAGGCGTGCCCTAACGTGGTATGAGGTGGTACTGGTTAAGGGGGAATCATCCGGGAAAGTATTCCCGGTGTTTCGTGTTTTCGGGCAGAGGAGCCGGAGGGGGAAAGTTGCGGGTTCGATAGGTTAGGGGGGTGTGGCGGACGAACGGACTGCGTATCCGAATTCGTCCCGTCGTTCTGAGCAACTTTCATGTTGAAAATATTTTAATCCGAGTTACGGATTAAAAGATATGATTTTTAAAAGATTTTAACAATTTTGGAATTTAATTATTTATTTAATTAATTCGGAAAAAAGGTATTTATGACGTCAGCATGATGTCATGCTGACGTCAGCAGTCAACAGGGGTTGACTGAGTCAACCCTGACATGTGGGTCCAGTGGGACCCACCTGTCATTCTCTATTTAGGTTAATTAGGGTTTAGGTTAATCTAATTACAGTTTAATTAATCTTAACTAGTTAATTAATTTAATTAAACCGGATTAATTAACTTAATTAATTAATTAATTAATTAATAATTTTATTAATCATTTTAATTTTATTAATTATATTTATTGTTTTTATTTATTTTATTATTTATTATTATTATTATTATTTTAACGTTCTGGGGCGGGGCCCCCTAGTCAGTGGCCCGGGGGCCTTAGCGGGCACAGGGCGGTGCGGGTGCGAGTGCGAGCCCGACTGGGCACTGGGCACCCGTGCCCGAGGGCACCGCAGCGAGGGCGCGAGGCCCAGCTGCGTCGGCGGCCTCGCCCGACAGCGGCAGGGGGCGGGGAGCAGGGAAGGCCCCGGACGGCGACGGCCCTGGCGGGCGCGGCCAGGAGCCGCGGGAAGGAGGCGGTGGTGGCCGGGCGGTGCGTCGGGGCGGACGAAGCGAGGTCGGGGCGAGGTGGTGGGGGTTCAGGGGAGGAGGAGGAGCGAGGGAGGCCGGTGGCCACGGCGAGGGACACGGCGCCGGCCAAGAATGGGCGCAGGGCACTGGGCGCCGCCGGGGCGGAACCGAGCGACGGCGGCATCGATGCCGGAGAGCGGGGCCGGGTGGCACGAGGCCAGAGGGCGAGCGGGCGACGGTGGTGGCGATAAGGGGCGCTCGGGAGGGAGACGAGGGGAGCGAGGGGATCGATCCCCAGGGGGATCGGGGGAAGCGAAGGGGGGGGAGAGCTCACGGGGGGGGGGGACGCGTAGGGTCTAGGAGGCGGGCGCGGTGGAGCTTGGAGGCGACCGGCGAGGAGGGAGTCGGGGAGGCGGCCG
Organism: Triticum aestivum; assembly: GCF_018294505.1. Classification (NCBI taxonomy): domain Eukaryota; kingdom Viridiplantae; phylum Streptophyta; class Magnoliopsida; order Poales; family Poaceae; genus Triticum; species Triticum aestivum. Next base: position 506,239,555 of record NC_057806.1, on the reverse strand, counting down.
CCAGCGTCGGGGAGGGGGTCCGGTGAGGCGGGGGAGGTCGGGGACGATCCCGCGGCGGCGGGTGCCCCGCGCGTGGGGCGACGGTGTGTAGGGGGGGTCCGGACGGCGGCGAGGGGCGCATGGGGGCGGAGGTGACCGGTGTCGGGGCGGCGGGGGCCGCCGGCGATGAGGGGAGGACGAGGGGGACCGGGATCGGGCGGGGGTCGATCCGGATCGGCGCGAGGGGGAGAAAGGGGATCGGGGGGGAGGAGTGGTTGCGGCTAGGGTTGCGGGGGGGGATAAGGAGAGGAGTGGGGTTGGCCGGTTGGGCCGGCCTGTTCGGGCGGCGGAGGCCAGCTGGGCCACTTGGCCCAGCGGGGGGGGTGTCTGTTTTTTTTTTAAATTTATTTTCCTTTCTGTTTTATCCAATTTAAAATATTTATGCATTTTATAAAAATGTGTTTACTTCACCATAATTATCTTTGTAATATTTGACATCCCCCGAACATTTTAGATTTAATTTTTAAAAACTTTTATTGTTTGCCTATGTTTTCAATTGAATTTGAACCGGGTTCGAATCAACGTGAGTTTAATCACGGTAACCGAGGTGACGTGGCATCATTAGCAGGGATTACTGTAGCTTAATTATCCGGGCGTTACAGTGGTGAAGATATTTTGTCTCTTGCTTGTCTTGATGAGGCTTTTGCCATCTCGATTGGTATCCCTCCTCTTGACATAGCTTTCACTTTCTTTCTTCACCATGGGTTGTCACAAGCGTTGGTTATTCTTTTTGCATGTTGAGTGTGCTTGTGAACCCCTTTGCTTGGTGTGTGTGGGAAGGACATGTCATGCACCTTGTATCTCCACTATTCAAGACTATGTTGATGCTTAATGCTCATCCGTAAATTAGTCTTCTCAAGTGCATCGCCTTGACTCACACACATCATTTTGGTTGAGCCCATTCTTAAGTTGCCTCTTTTACTTGTTGCTCAACCATGTGTTTGTTGCAAGTACTAGGCTTAGTTTCCTATATGCTCACTTGCACTTGTTGTAAGTTTCTATTGATTTTGGGGAGCTATGATCCTATTTTGTGCACTTTGTATCCTAATACAAAAATTCTTGATGTGCACAAATCATGGGGAGCTTCTCTAGTTTCTTTAGAACACTCCTCTGCTCATATCATAATATCTTTATTCATGTGGCACGTAGGTTCATTGGTCTAGTTGGTTCAATTGGTATCTTTTGATAGCTTGCTTCAATTGGTATCTTTTGATTGCTTGATTGCTTGTTTCTCTCTTTTTTATGTCTTTGTGGCATATCATTCTTTTGCAATCTTGGTGCCTCAATATAGTTGGTCTTCCTCCAAGTATTACCTTTGGATATGTGTATGGCATTCCACTCTCTTGTTGAGAAATACACAACTTTTGGAGGAACACCTTTTATATTGGTCTTCTTAGCTTTTCGCCCATTTTGGCAATCGATGCCAATGGGGGAGAAATTTCAGAGGGTTTTGTGGAGAAGTCTTTAGCGTATTCTCCTTGCTTTGGTTTTGTTCCTAATCATTTGCATCTCATGCGCATGCATTATTGGTTGTTGCATTGCATGGTGATGCATAATTCCTTATATAAACTCTCTTGAAAGTGATTGTCATCAATTACCAAAATGGGGGAGATTGAAAGAACATGCAGGGGCCCCATGTTTGGTTTTGGTAATTGATGACAATCTCTATGGACTAATGGTTGCCTTGAGAGTCCATTTGTTGGTTTCAAGGAGATTTTGTGATGACCAAGGTGCTATTAAGGAATTATCCAAATATTGGTCTTGTGAGTGTTGAGCTTGCAAGCATGTATTGAAGAAGAAGTGTGTGTGATCATTCATGTTTACCTTCAAGACATCATCCAAATGAAGAGAGTTGGAAACATTCAAGGTTGATCAAGACTAAGTCAAAGAGTGAATCAAGTTGATCAACACACAAAGCGTAGAAGATGTACTGAGAGGGACCACATGATCGCATGGTAAGGTAAGCATTGTCCTTTATGCTTTGTGTACTAACCCATGGTTCACGTGAGAGTTCTATGTGGGGTTAGGTATGTTTCCATGGGCTAGCGTCAAGAGGAAGATATTATACAACCCATGGAGGATGACATCAAATGGTGGTCATCATCAAGTCTGCGATGTGCAAGTTCAAGCGGAGCATCACAAAGAGATCAAGTGCATGAAGCTTGCCATCCATTGTGGTGACAATGGACTTGTGAAGATGTGCTGAAGAGTGGCTCGCCCACAGTGGAGTATGGGGGAGCAATCTACTAGTCTTCACCAAGCCAACGCAATCAAGAACGGTGGTCTAGCTTGAGGGAGTCAAGATCGTCATCATCCAGCTCAAGTGGACTATGTGCATGGCAAAGGTTTGCCCTTGATAGGTTTGTTATTTTACCGGTCTCATGGTAGTTGTGGGAGACCGGGTTATAGGATCGATTGTCGTTCTTTCAAGGGGGGCTCTCGATGAGTAGCTTGACTGTATTGTTCGTAGAGAGCTCAAACCATTGCATCCTTGCATCATCTTTACTGGTTCTTGTTTGGTTTTTCTCCTTGTGAGATTTGGAGCTTTTGGTCATCTTCATGACAAACTCGAGTTCATCAAAAACGGAGTTAACATGCATATTCTATGATGTTTTCGATGTTGGAGGTTATGCCGGTTCTTCTCGGTTGGAGGTTTCTCTCCTATATATATATTAGGCATACCTCCCCTGCCTCTTCTCATTATAACCTTGTGCTGCTTGGATGCTACTCGTTGTCTTCTATCCAACAAGCTTGACTTTGCTCAATTCGGAGTTCATTTGCAGAAGTTGTGGCAGTTTCGGCTTTATTGCATCCTCTGTTTTCTCTGTTGTGTTCTTAAAGCCTCAAGCGGTAGTACTAGTCTCTCGAGCGATAGTACCGCTTGTAAGCGGTAGTACTGCGGCCTTGTGCCGGCGTAGTACTGCTCCTTTTGGGATGCATTTTTCGTGTCGGGTTTCGTGATAAGCGGTACTACCTCTCCCCCCCCCCCCGAGCGGTAGTACCTCTTATAAGCGGTACTACCTCTCCCCTCGAGCGGTAGTACCTCTTATAAGCGGTACTACCTCTCCCCAGAGCAGTACTACCTCTCTCGCAGATTTTCAGCTCGTGTTTTTCTCTCTCGTCGGGGTGTTTTGACCATGCTAAGCAGTAGTACCGCTCCTCCAGCGGTAGTACCGCTCGTGTGCGGGCTGAGCACATAACGGTTGGATTCGGGAGGCCCTATAAAAGGGGGTCTTCTTCCCCAATGAACCTTATCTCTTGAGCTCGTGTTCTTCCACCATTGTTGACCTTCTTCGAGCTTGCTAACTCTCAATCCCTCCATGGACTCTTGCTAGTTTTGGGGGGAAAGGAGAGAGGAGATCTAGATCCACATTTCCACCAATCACTTTCTCCTCTATGTGAGGGGAACCCCTTGGATCTAGATCTTGGAGTTCTTGGTGTTCTCCTTCTTGTTCTTCCTCTCATTTTCCTCCCTAGCATTAGTTGCTTTGGTGGGATTTGGGGGAGAAGGACTTGGGCACTCCGTGTGCCCTTGCCATTGCATTTGGTGCATCGGTTTGAGTTCTCCATGGTGATACATGGAAGTTACAAGTTGAGAAGCTTATTACTCTTGGGTGCTTGGTACCCTTGAGCTTGTTCCTCTTGGGTGCTTGGGTGCCCTAGACGGTTGGTGGTGTTCGGAGCTCAATCATTGTGGTGCAAAGCTCCGGGCAAGCGTCGGGGTCTCCAATCAGGTTGTGGAGATAGCCCCGAGCAATTTGATGGGTACTGGTGACCGCCCCCAAGGGTTGCCAAAGTGTACGAGTTCAGTGACTGCCCCCAAGGGTTGCCATTTGTACGGGTTCGGTGACCGCCCTCAAGGGTCCCTTAGTGGAATCACGTCATCTTGCATTGTGCAAGGGCGTGAGGAGATTACGGTGGCCCTAGTGGCTTCCTGGGGAGCATTGTGCCTCCACACCGCTCCAAACGGATATTAGCATCCGTAAGGGTGTGAACTTCAGGATACATCATCATCTCCGTGTGCCTCGATTATCTCTTACCCGAGCCCTTTACTTATGCACTTTACTTTGTGATAGCCATATTGTTTCTTAATATATCTCTTGCTATCACTTAGTTGTTTATCTTGCTTAGCATAAGTTGTTGGTGCACATAGGTGAGCCTAGTTGTTCTAGGTTTTGTGCTTGTCAAATTAATCGCTAGGTTTATTCCGCATTTGTTCAAGCCTAAACCGTAATTATTTTAAAGCGCCTATTCACCCCCCCCCCTCTAGGTGACATCCACGGTCTTTCAATTGGTATCAGAGCCTCGTCTCTCTTGTTAGGCTTAACCACCTAGAGAATAATGATGTCGACTAGGGGTTTAAGATTCTCTGACACTCTTAGTTTCGATGGCACAAATTTTGATGTTTGGGTAATTTGAATGCTTAATATCTTTAGGGTCATGGACCCAAATTTAGAGCGAATTGTAGATATGGGGTTTTCTCCTCCAAAGGATCCCCAAAGATTATCTTTAGAGGATGAGAAAAACTCTTATCTCAATGCTCAAGCTTCTAATGTGCTTTTCGATGCTTTGAGCAATGTAGTATTATTTCAACTCATGCCATTCCGGGATGCTCATGAGTTGTGGACAAAGCTTCAAGATAAATATGGTGTGTCCAAGATTTGTAAGGTTTTGTGCTTGTCAAATTAATCGCTAGGTTTATTCTGCATTTGTTCAAGCCTAAACCATAATTATTTTAAAGCGCCTATTCACGCCCCCCCTCTAGGCGACATCCACGATCTTTCACTACTCCCGGAGGGAGTAGGACTCCCCTAGGGCGTGCCATAGAGTGGGACGGCACTCCCCCTACTCCACTCCTTTATATACGTGGGAGGGGGGGCACCCCATGAACACACAAGCTGATCAGTTGATCTTTTAGTCGTGTGCGGTACCCCCCTCCACCATAATCCACCTCGGTTATATCATAGCGGTGCTTAGGCGAAGCCCTGTTCCGGTAGCAACATCATCACCGTCATCACGCCATCGTGCTGACAAAACTCTCCCACGAAGCTCTACTGGATCGTGAGTTCGCAGGACGTCACCGAGCTGAACATGTGCAGATCACGGAGGTGCCGTATGTTTGGTACTAGGATCGATCGATCATGAAGACGTACGACTACATCAACTGCGTTGTCATAATGCTTCCGCTTACGGTCTACAAGGGTATGTAGACGATACTCTCCCTTCTCGTTGCTATACATCACCATGATCTTGCGTGTGCGTAGGAATTTTTTTGAAATTACTGCGTTCCCCAACAGTGGCATCTGAGCCATGTTTATGCGTAGATGTTATATGCACGAGTAGAACACAAAGGAGTTGTGGGCGTGGGTATATACATATTGCTTGTCGTCACTAGTTGATTCTTGATTCAGCGGCATTGTTGGATGAAGCGGCACAGACCGACATTACGCGTACGCTTACCCGAGACAGGTGGCTAGTGGGTGTCTGTTTCTCCAGCTTTAGTTGAATCAGATTCAATGAATAGGGTTCTTTTTGAAGATCAAAAGGCAATCACTATACCGCGTTGTGGTTTTTGATGCGTAGGTAAGAACGGTTCTTGCTCAGCCCGTAGTAGCCACGTAAAACTTGCAACAACAAAGTAGAGGACGTCTAACTTTTTTCAGGGCATGTTGTGATGTGATATGGTCAAGACATGATGCTAAATTTTATTGTATGAGATGATCATGTTTTGTAACACAGTTATCGGCAACTGGCAGGAGCCATATGGTTGTCGCTTTATTGTATGAAATTCAATCGCCATGTAATTGCTTTACTTTATCACTAAGCGGTAGCGATAGTCATGGAGGCAATAGTTGGCGTGACGACAACGATGCTTCGATGGAGATCAAGGTGTCAAGCCAGTGATGATGGTGATCATGACGGTGCTTTGGAGATGGAGATCACAGGCACAAGATGATGATGACCATATCATATCACTTATATTGATTGCATGTGATGTTTATCCTTTATGCATCTTATTTTGCTTAGTTCGACGGTAGCATTATAAGATGATCTCTCACTAAATTTCAAGGTATAAGTGTTCTCCCTGAGTATGCACCATTGCTACAGTTCGTCGTGACGAGACACCACGTGATGATCGGGTGTGATAAGCTCTACGTTCACATACAACGGGTGCAAGCTAGTTTTGCACATGCAGAATACTCGAGTTAAACTTGACGAGCCTAGCATATGCAGATATGGCCTCGGAACACTGGAGACCGAAAGGTCGAGCATGAATCATCTAGTAGATATGATCAACATAGTGATGTTCACCATTGAAAACTACTCCATCTCACGTGATGATCAGACATGGTTTAGTTGATATGGATCATGTGATCACTTAGATGATTAGAGAGATATCTATCTAAGTGGGAGTTCTTAAGTAATTTGATTAATTGAACTTTAATTTATCATGAACTTAGTACCTGATAGTATTTTACATGTTTATGTTGTTGTAGATAGATGGCCCGTGCTATTGTTATGTTGAATTTTAATGCGTTCCTAGAGAAAGCTAAGTTGAAATATGATGGTAGCAATTACACGAACTGGGTCCGTAACTCGAGGATTATCCTCATTGCTGCACAGAAGAATTACGTCCTGGATGCACCACTAGGTGACAAATCCGCTGCAGGAGCAACGCCAGATGTTATGAACATCTGGCAGAGCAAAGCTGATGACTACTCGATAGTTCAGTCTGCCATGCTTTATGGCTTAGAACCGGGACTTCGACGATGTTTTGAACGTCATGGAGCATATGAGATGTTCCAGGAGTTGAAGTTAATATTTCAAGCAAATGCCCAGATTGAGAGATATGAAGTCTCCAATAAGTTCTACACCTGCAAGATGGAGGAGAATAGTTCTGTCAGTGAACATATACTCAGAATGTCTGGGTACCACAACCACTTCACTCAATTAGGTGTTAATCTTCCTGATGATAGTGTCATTGATAGAGTTCTTCAATCACTGCCACCAAGCTACAAGAGCTTCGTGATGAACTACAATATGCAAGGGGTGGATAAGACGATTCTTGAGCTCTTCGCAATGCTAAAGGCTGCGGAGGTAGAAATCAAGAAGGAGCATCAAGTGTTGATGGTCAACAAGACCACCAGTTTCAAGAAAAAGGGTAAAGGGAAGAAGGGGAACTTCAAGAAGAAGAGCAAGCCAGTTGCTGCTCAAGTGAAGAAACCCAAGTATGGACCTAAGCCTGAGACTGAGTGCTTCTACTGCAAAGGAACTGGTCACTGGAAGCGGAACTACCCCAAGTATTTAGCGGAGAAGAAGGATGGCAAAGTGAAAGGTATATTTGATATAAATGTTATTGATGTGTACCTTACTAATGCTCGCAGTAATGCCTAGGTATTTGATACTGGTTTAGTTGCTAACATTTGCTACTCGAAACAGGGGCTACGGATTAAGCGAAGATTGGCTAAGGACGAGGTGACAATGCGTGTGGGAAATGGTTCCAAAGTCGATGTGATCGCCGTCGGCACGCTACCTCTACATCTACCTTCGGGATTAGTTTTAGACCTGAATAATTGTTATTTGGTGCCAGCGTTGAGCATGAATGTTATATCTGGATCTTGTTTGATGAGAGACGGTTATTCATTTAAATCAGAGAATAATGGTTGTTCTATTTATATGAATAATATCTTTTATGGTCATGCACCCTTGATGAGTGGTCTATTTTTACTAAATCTTGATAGTAGTGACACACATGTTCATAGTATTGAAGCCAAAAGATGCATAGTTGATAATGATAGTGCAACTTATTTGTGGCACTGCCGTTTAGGTCATATTGGTGTAAAGCACATGAAGAAACTCTATTCTGATGGACTTTTGGAATCACTTAATTATGAATCACTTGGTACTTGCGAACCATGCCTCATGGGCAAGATGACTAAAACTCCATTCTCCAGAACAATGGAGCGAGCAACAGAGTTATTGGAAATCATACATACTGATGTATGTAGTCCAATGAACATTGAAGCTCGCGGCGGATATCGTTATTTTCTCACCTTCATAGATGATTTAAGCAGATATGGGTATATCTACTTAATGAAACATAAGTCTGAACCATTTGAAAAGTTCAAAGAATTTTAGAGTGAAGTGGAAAATCATCGTAACAAGAAAATCAAATTTCTACAATCTGATCGTGGAGGTGAATATTTGAGTTATGAGTTTGGACTTCATTTGAAACAATGCAGAATAGTTTCGCAACTCACGCCACCTGGAACACCACAGCGTAATGGTGTGTCCGAACGTCGTAATCGTACTTTACTGGATATGGTGCGATCTATGATGTCTCTCACTGATTTACCGCTATAATTTTGGGGTTACGCTTTAGAGACAGCTGCATTCACGTTAAATAGGGCGCCATCTAAATCCGTTGAGACGACACCTTATGAACTGTGGTTTGGCAAGAAACCCAAGTTGTTGTTTCTTAAAGTTTGGGGCTGCGATGCTTATGTGAAAAGGCTTCAACCTGATAAGCTCGAACCCAAATCGGAGAAATGTGTCTTCATAGGATACCCAAAGGAAACTGTTGGGTACACCTTTTATCATAGATCCGAAAGCAAGATATTCGTTGCTAAGAATGGATCCTTTCTAGAGAAGGAGTTTCTCTCGAAAGAAGTGAGTGGGAGGAAAGTAGAACTTGACGAGGTAATTGTACCTTCTCCCTTATTGGAAAGTAGTTCATCACAGAAATCTGTTCCAGTGATTCCTACACCAGTAAGTGAGGAAGCTAATGATGATCATGAAACTTCTGATCAAGTTACTACTGAACCTCGTAGGTCTACCAGAGTAAGATCCACACCAGAGTGGTACGGTAATCCTATTCTGGAAGTCATGTTACTTGACCATGATGAACCGACGAACTATGAGGAAGCGATGATGAGCCCAGATTCTGCAAAATGGCTTGAGGCCATGAAATCTAAGATGGGATCCATGTATGAGAACAAAGTGTGGACTTTGGTTGACTTGCCTGATGATACGCAGGCCATAGAGAATAAATGGATCTTCAAGAAGAAGACTGGCGCTGACGGTAATATTACTATCTACAAAGCTCGACTTGTTGTAAAAGGTTTTCGACAAGTTCAAGGAGTTGACTATGATGAGACCTTCTCACCCGTAGCGATGCTTAAGTCTGTCCGAATCATGTTAGCAATTGACGCATTTTATGATTATGAATTTTGGCAAATGGATGTCAAAACTGCATTCCTTAATGGATACCTTACAGAAGAGTTGTATATGATACAACTAGAAGGTTTTGTCGATCCAAAAGGTGCTAACAAAGTGTGCAAGCTCCAGCGATCCATTTATGGACTGGTGCAAGCCTCTCGGAGTTGGAATATACGCTTTGATAGTGTGATCAAAGCATATGGTTTTATACAGACTTTTGGATAAGCCTGTATTTATAAGAAAGTGAGTGGGAGCTTCGTAGCATTCCTGATCTTATATGTAGATGACATATTGTTGATCGGAAATGATACTGAATTTCTAAATAGCATAAAAGGATACTTGAATAAGAATTTTTCGATGAAAGACCTCGGTGAAGCTGCTTATATATTGGGCATCAAGATCTATAGAGATAGATCAAGACGCTTAACTGGACTTTCACAAAGCACATACCTTGATAAAGTTTTGAAGAAGTTCAAAATGGATCAGGCAAAGAAAGGGTTCTTGCCTGTATTACAAGGTGTGAAGTTGAGTCAGACTCAATGCTCGACCACTATAGAAGATAGAGAGAAAATGAAAGGTGTTCCCTATACTTCAGCCATAGGCTCTATCATGTATGCAATGTTGTGTACCAGACCTGATGTGTGCCTTGCTATAAGTTTAGCAGGGAGGTACCAAAGTAATCCAGGAGTGGATCACTGGACATTGGTCAAGAACATCCTAAAATACCTGAAAAGGACTAAGGATATGTTTCTCGTATATGGAGGTGACAAAGAGCTCGTCGTAAACGGTTACGTCGATGCAAGCTTTGACACTGATCCGGATGACTCTAAGTCACAAACCGGATACGTGTTTTTATTAAATGGTGGAGCTGTCAGTTGGTGCAGTTCCAAGAAGAGCGTCGTGGCGAGATCTACGTGTGAAGCAGAATACATAGTTGCTTCAGAAGCAGCAAATGAAGGAGTCTGGATGAAGGAGTTCATATCCGATCTAGGTGTCATACCTAGTGCATCGGGTCCAATGAAAATCTTTTGTGACAATACTGGTGCAATTGCCTTGGCAAAGGAATCCAGATTTCACAAGAGAACCAAGCACATCAAGAGACACTTCAATTCCATCTGCGGTCAAGTTAAGGAGGGAGACATAGAGATTTGCAAGATACATATGGATCTGAATGTTGCAGACCTGTTGACTAAGCCTCTCTCACGAGCAAAACATGATCAGCACCAAGACTCCATGGGTGTTAGAATCATTACAATGTAATCTAGATTATTGACTCTAGTGCAAGTGGGAGACTGAAGGAAATATCCCCTAGAGGCAATAATAAAGATGTTATTTATATTTCCTTATATCATGATAAATTTTTATTATGCATGCTAGAATTGTATTAACCGGAAACTTAGTACATGTGTGAATACATAGACAAACAGAGTGTCACTAGTTTGCCTCTACTTGACTATCCCATTGAATCGATGATGGTTATGTTTCCTAACCATAGACATGAGTTGTCAATTGGTTAACGGGATCACATCATTAGAGAATGATGTGATTGACTTGACCCATCCGTTAGCTTAGCACGATGATCGTCTAGTTTTTGCTTTTGCTTTCTCCATAACTATACATGTTCCTATGACTATGAGATCATGCAACTCCCGAATACTAGAGGAACACTTTATGTGCTACCAAACGTCACAACGTAACTGGGTGATTATAAAGGTGCTCTACAGGTGTATCTGATGGTGTTTGTTGAGTTGACATGGATCGAGATTAGGATTTGTCACTCCGATTGTCGGAGAGGTATCTCTGGGCCCTCTCGGTAATGCACATCACTATAAGCCTTGCAAGCAATGTAACTAATGAGTTGGTTATGGGATGTTGCATTATGGAACGAGTAAAGAGACTTGCCGGTAATGAGATTGAACTAGGTATTGAGCTACCGACGATCGAATCTCGGGCAAGTAACATACCAATGCCAAAGGGAACAACATATACCATTATGCGGTTTGACCGATAAAGATCTTCATAGAATATGTAGGAACCAATATGATCATCCAGGTTCCGCTATTGGTTATTGACTGGAGATGAGTCTCAGTCATGTCTACATAGTTCTCGAACCCATAGGGTCCGCACGCTTAACGTTCGGTGACGATCAGTATTATGAGTTTATGTGTTTTTATGTACTGAAGGTAGTTCGGAGTCCCAGATTTGATCACGGACATGACGAGGAGTCTCGAAATGGTCGAGACGTAAAGATCGATATATTGGAAGCCTATATTTGGACATAGGAATGGTTCTGAGTGGTTCGGGCATTTTTCCGGAGTACCGGGAGGTTACCGGAACCCCCCGGGAGTATATGGGCCTTATTGGGCCTTAGTGGAATAGAGGAGAGGGAAGGGAAAAGAGGGAGGCGCGCCCCCAAGCCCAATCCGAATTGGGAGGGGGGCCGGGCCCCCTTTCCTTCCTCCCTCTCTCCTCCTTCCTTCCTCTCCTTCTCCTACTTGGAAGGGCTCCTACTTCTACTAGGAAAGGGGGGAATCCTACTCCCGGAGGGAGTAGGACTCCCCCAGGGCGCGCCATAGAGAGGGCCGGCCCTCCCCCTCCTCCACTCCTTTATATACTTGGGAGGGGGCACCCCATGGACACACAAGTTGATCAGTTGATCTTTTAGCCGTGTGCGGTGCCCCCCTCCACCATAATCCACCTCGGTTATATCGTAGCGGTGCTTAGACGAAGCCCTGTTCTAGTAGCACCGTCATCACGCCGTCGTGCTGACGAAACTCTCCCATGAAGCTCTACTGGATCGTGATTTCACGGGACGTCACTGAGCTGAACGTGTGCAGATCGCGGAGGTGCCGTACGTTCGGTACTAGGATCGGTCGATCGTGAAGACGTACGACTACATCAATCGCATTGTCATAACGCTTCCGCTTACGGTCTACAAGGGTATGTAGACGATACTCTCCCTTCTCGTTGCTATACATCACCATGATCTTGCGTGTACATAGGAATTTTTTTGAAATTAATGCGTTCCCCGACAGATTTGCGTGTTCTTCTCCTACTGGATTGATACCTTGGTTCTTAACTGAGGTAAATACTTATCTCTACTGTGCTGCATCACCCTTTCCTCTTCAAGGGAAAAACCAATGCAAGCTCAAGAAGTAGCAACATGCCATCGCATACTCATTCATTTCATTCAAATGAATGGTCATACAAATAGGATAAAAAATAATCTTGGATCTCGATTATAAAGCCTATAGGAATTCTACAGTCAAAGTGGGCCTCTTCACATAACTCTTGCACACATAAAATGGGATGAAAGTTTTTATTACATCATGGCATCCTTCTTACATAAGGTTAAAAACAAGAAAAATAGGTTAACTCACACAATCACAACTTACTGCTATGTACAATAAACTCCTTCCATGACCTAATGCACATCCCTGGTATATCATTGGGCAGATGCTACCAAATTGCCCACCGCACTCAAAGCAATGTAACTAAGAAGCTTGAAACCTGAAGCAATATTCACATGTGCATGCCACTCTAGTTTTCGCTAAGCTTATTGTGCCCCAAATGGCCAACATATGATTTCATATATGAGCTTTATTTACAATGAACTACCTTTTTTAGGGGATACAATGAACTACCTAACATTGGAATGTGACTAGATCACATTTTTCTTACCATTAAGCGGATATTGGGATGTACTTGCATGTGTTTATATGACATAATTATTAATTGGAATCATATGGCTAGTGGCAAACTATGAAGACACCAAATGGCTAGGACATGTACATTGTGCGAAAACATGTATAAATCTACTAATATGTATTTTGTTCAAGTATTCACAACAATTATAAGAATGAAGCAATTTTATCATTTACCATTAGAATTTGGTCAACCGCGAATAACCAATACTCTATGGTAATAAAATGTCATAATAGAGAAGCATCAACTTTAACCAGTACATACACAAGCAATCTCTAGACTGCTAAGTCTAGGAGTACAACTAGAAGAAACAACACAACAATGGCAAGAGTTAACAATGGAACTTCAAGATTTTACAATGTATGGCTTTCTTTTGAGGAGCACATCCTTGAGAGTTCACTGCCAAATCAAGAACACACTGCCATACCTTTGACTCTTTCTAAGGTTACTAGCAGCTATAATAGGGATCAATTGGAGGAGATACGCTAGGACTTTTTACAAGGGGTGTAGGAACTATGACTTGTTAGACTGAAGACGTGTGTGGTTGTGGATCCCCAAGTATTGAAAACCTGATATAGTGAGTTGATGGATCCAAGGGTAGGGTGTAGGATCGAAAGTATGTCTAGAGGGGGTGATTAGACTACTTGACCAGATAAAAAACTAGCCTTTTCCCAATTTTAGTTCTTGGCAGATTTTAGCTATCTTAGCACAAGTCAAGAAATCTCCACACAATTCAAGCAAGCATGCAAAAGAGTATATGAGCAGCTGAAAGTAAAGCATGCAACTTGCAAGAATGTAAAGGGAAGGGTTCGGAGGATTCAAACTCAATTGGAGACACGGATGTTTTTGTCGTGGTTCCGATAGGTGGTGCTATCGTACATCCACGTTGATGGAGACTTCAACCCATGGAGGGTAACGGTTGCGCGAGTCCACGGAGGGCTCCACCCACGAAGGGTCCACGAAGAAGCAACCTTGTCTATTCCATCACAGCCGTCACCCACGAAGGACTTGCCTCACTAGCGGTAGATCTTCACGAAGTAGGCGATCTCCTTGCCCTTACAAACTCCTTGGTTCAACTCCACAATCTTGTCGGAGGCTTCCAAGTGACACCTAGCCAATCTAGGAGACACCACTCTCCAAGAAGTAACAAATGGTGTGTTGATGATGAACTCCTTGCTCTTGTGCTTCAAATGATAGTCTCCCCAACACTCAACTCTCTCTCACAGGATTTGGATTTGGTGGAAAGAAGATTTGAGTGGAAAGCAACTTGGGGAAGGCTAGAGATCAAGATTCATATGGTTGGAATGGAATATCTTGACCTCAACACAAGTGTAGGTGGTTCTCTCTCAGAAAATGTGTATTGGAAGTGTAGGTATGTTCTGATGGCTCTCTCCACGAATGAAGAGTGGGTGGAGGGGTATATATAGCCTCCACACAAAATCTAACCGTTACACACAATTTGCCAAACTCGATGGGACCGAATGGTTAAACTCGGTCGGACCGATTCAGCAAACCTAGTGACCGTTAGGATTTTCGGTGGGACTGAGATGCAACTCGGTAGGACCGATATGGTTAGGGTTAGGGCATAACGTAATCTCGGTGTGACCGATTACACAAACTCGGTGGGACCGATTTTGGTAATAAGCTAACCAGAGAGTTGGTCAGGTAAACTCGGTGGGACCGATTCGCTCATCTCGGTGAGACCGAAATGTTACAAAAGGGAAACAGAGAGTTTACATTGCAATCTCGGTGGGACCGATCGCTCATCTCGGTAAGACCGAAACGTTACGAAGGGAAACAGAGAGATTACAATCCCATCTCGGTGAGACCGAGATCCCTATCAGTGAGACCGATTTGCCTAGGGTTTGTGGCAGTGGCTATGACATTTGAAACTCGGTGGCGCCGGATAGAAAGAATCGGTGGGGCCGAGTTTGACTTTTGGTTTAGGTCATATGTGGATGTGGGAAGGTAGTTGAGGATTTTGGAGCATATCACTAAGCATTTTGAGCAAGCAAGCCATTAAGCAACACCTCATCCCTCCTTGATAGTATTGGCTTTTCCTATAGACTCAATGTGATCTTGGATCACTAAAATATAAAATGTAGAGTCTTGAGCTTCAAGCTTGAGCCAAACTTTTTGTCCTTAGAATTTTGAGGGATCCACTTTCCTCATCCATGCCATGCCATTCATTGAGCTTTTCCTGAAATATTAATCTTGGAATAATGTTAGCTCAATGAGCTATATGTTGTTAGGAATTACCAAAACCACCCAGGGATAGTTGCACTTTCAATCTCCCCCTTTTTGGTAATTGATGACAACATATAGATCAAAGCTTCGACAAATGATAATAAGAGTGAAAGATATTGTCGCTTTGAGAAGTATGTGAAAAGCAAGAGCTCCCCCTAAATTTGTGCATATCTTAAGATTTGCTTTGGACTGCAAATGCACAATGAGTTAGGATCATGGGTTACTCTTCCATGTCACATACATCTTGGTGGAGCGCTCAAAATGATAAGAATTAAATACATGCACTCATCACCAAGCAAAGTGAATGATCATATAAGGATAAGTAAGATAATATCATCTAACAAGCATAAGTGTAGCTTATGATCAACCACATGATCATCAATGTCTCACAGATAATAGCATAGTATCTCGAAGCAATCAAAAGACAAACAAAGTTCAACCACCAAAGCAAGAGAGAATAAAAGCAACGCTCTCTCTCTCGAAGCCTATGATCTATACATTTTTCTCCCCCTTTGGCAACAAGTTACCAAAAAGTTCATAGAAAATGCATAGCACTAGAACGTCTCTCAAGCTTGGTCTTCAGGTGGTGGTGTCCGGAGAACTCCAAGGACGAAGGCTTCAGTTGATGTGGATGGAGCTGAAGGAGTTGGTGCTGGAGCTGGTTGCGCTGGAGCTGTAGCTGGTGCAGATGAAGTGACTCTAGTGTCTGGAACAGGCACTGCAGTTGACCTCTGAGCTCTAGGCACTCTGGCAAATGCATCAGTGGTTGTTCTGCCCTTCCTCTCCTGCATATCATCTTGAAGCTGCTCCACAACAGACTGAATCTCAGTTACCTTCACATCCAAGTCATAGAATTTTTGCTCCACGATTCTTTCCAAGCTCTCCTGGTTTTGAGTTAGGGTGGCCAGTCCCTTCTCAATCCTCAGAGTGGATGCAATCAGGTAGCCAAGCTGATCTTGCTTGCTTTTCAAAAAGTACTCAGATGCCTCCTCTTGAGTTGGCATCTTGGCAGCCTTCTCTTTCTTTGCTTTCTCCTTCTTCTCTTGAGCTTGTACTGATGATGGTTCATTCTCATTCATCACAACTTGATTGTCCTCGAAGTCTGGGTAGATAGGCAAGTGTTCCTTATCCAACAAGTATGTGCCTGTGCCCATCTTTGAGTTTATCAACTCCTGGATCTGTGGGGCATATCCACAACTTCTTTTCTGGTCAGCTGCAGTCCTCTTGATAGTCTCAACTATAAGGCTCATGACCTTGAACTTCTGTGGCACATCAAATATATGTAGCAAGTTAATTGCATGGCCTCTGATCATTCTGTGATCACCAGACTTGGGCAAGAGAGTGTGCCTAAGGATCCAATTGATTGTAGGCAGCCCTGACAGCAAGTGTTTTACTGACCCAAACTGGTGAGTCTCAAGATCATCTTCAGGAATCTCCTTGTACATGTTTGCCATAGAGTTGTGATCCATCTTCTTCTTGGCATAGACATCCAAGTCATCTTCTTCTTCCTTAGGAGCATTGATCAGATTTGCCCATTCCTCAATAGTTGAGTGGTACCTTGTACCTTCAGACATCCATACTATCCTGCCATCTGGATAGAAGTGTGCTGTGGAGTAGAATTGCATTATGAGCTCCTCATTCCACTTTGTGAGCTTCTTCCCAACAAAGTCTGCAACTCCACAAGCACTGAAGCTGTCAAACACACCAGGATAGTGTTCCTCATTTTCCTTGATATACTTCCAGTCGACCCACCTCATTTCACACACTATAGGCTTCTTGTCCAACAACACTGTCTCATAGAAGTCCTGCTGTTCCTTTGTGTGGAACCTGTAATCAACAGCAGTCCTTCTCCTGGTAGCATACGGATCTGTCTCTCTCCATAGCCTCAACCCTGAGTCTCTCCTGATCTTCATGTTCTCAGCCACAGGATGAGCAACATTGTGGTCTAGAATCTTGGGTTTGAGCTTTCTCAGGACTTGTCCTTCATCATCTTCATCAGCAGCAACTTCAGGCACTGGGGCCTTGTTCTTCTCAGCAGCTGGTATACTCCTGGTATTCCTCTTAGGTGCACTCTTGGGCTTGGAGGCTGCTTTGGGTGCTTCTTTGGGCTTTGATGAAGCAGCCCCTGACTTTATAGCATCACCCATCAGCTTTTGTGCCTTGGGTGCTGGTGCAGCAACCTCTTCTTCCTCTTCCTCTTCAGAATCTCTCATGATTGAGGATCTCCCAAGCACTCTAGCAGTGGTCTTTTTGATCCTCTCCTTCCTCTTCTTCCCTTCTGCAGCAGCCTCTTTGGGTTCAGATCCCAAAGGGACTTGAGTAGATGCTCTGGCCTTAGACATTGGAATTCTCTTTGCAGGAACCTTTTGCTTCATGCCTGGCTTGGTGGCAGCAGCAGTGCTATATTCCTTCTTAACCACTTTCTTCTTGGAAGTGGCCTCATCCTCAACTGCCACATAGTCTTCATCCTCAGACTCTGAAGTTTTCTTCTTCCTTGTTCTGGTGGCAGCTTTGGGCAAGTTGCTGGGAGTGCTCCTGCTACCATCATCTAAACTGCTAGAGGGACTAGTGCCCTCACTCAGGTGAACCTGCTCCTCTGACCTGTTCTGGCTGTCACTCTGATCAGACATATTGCAAACACTGACAGCAGACCCTGTGAATAGATATAGATGAGATAGAGTGGATGAGCATCACAAAATGCAGAGGTTTTTGCAAGAGAATGAGTCAAAAACTTAGTTTTAGTTTTCCACAGAAAGCATTTCGGATCAACCGATTTGTAAACTCGGTGATACCGAAGCAGCTGTTGGAACCTAAACTAGTGAACTCGGTCAGACCGAGTCATAGTTCGGTGGTACCGAGACTGCTAGGGTTTCACAAAGTCCTGAACTCGGTCACACCGATTTGCAATTCTCGACCAGACCGAAAATTACATGTGCAATGGCCTGAGCCGAATCGATGGTACCGAGTTCCACAACTCAGATGGTCCGAGATGGTTTCGGCGGAAACCTAACCCTAAATTTTCAATTCAACTCTAATCTACGAAGTGTTTTGACTGGATAAGATCGTTTCAATCGTGGTAAGAATCATAATGAACACAATGTGCTAGGAATCGGATGGGGATAGCACTGTGATCGAGTCCATACCCTAGTTCGGCGATGAACTCGCTACGGCGGCAACAGCGGGGAAGAATTCCATTGACGGCGGCGGAGACCAGTGACAGGAGGCGGCTGGCGAGGAGGAGGACGATCCGGAGACCCAGGAGGCAGAGCGAGCTATGCGCGGGCCAAGGGGTTTCGGAGAAATTTCCAAAATTTTGCCCGTGAGTATATATAGCCCGACCCTGTCGGTGTGACCGAGTGGAACAACTCGGTGGCATCGAGATTCATAACTGTAAGCAGTTACTGAAACTCGGTGTGACCGAAAGGTTCAAATCGGTTGCACCGAGATTGAAAACCTAGATCGACTTAGTGATCTCGGTATGACCGAAATGGAGAATCGGTCAGACCGAAAGCACAAAGAAGTTTTGGAAGTTTAAGTCTATGACGAATCGGGGACTCCGAGTGCTCCTCACACAGAGTGGTTCGAATCTGACTTGATCAAATTTTGTGATGTAGCATGAATAGAGTTTGAGACGAGAAAAGCATAGATAGCTAGAGAGGGTTCTTAGGCATTCTTGTCCATCCACTTGGCAAAAGAAAAGAAAACCAATCAATCAAAACAACAAGTGGATGTCCTCGAATGAGTAAAATATGCAATCAACATGCTCACACAATAAAATGGCAATTGAAATATGTGGCAAAGCATGCACAACCAATTCTAGCATCTATCAAACAATTGGCGATGACTAGGTCATCTATATATGAGTATATTGACTTAGGAGTCAAATGAGAACATTTGATCATAGGTCATACTCATCGTTTAAGCACAAGTGGGGTTACCACTTTTACATAAAGCATTTGTTGTGTTCACACCATTAGAGTTGCTTTAGCTCAATTCTTAGAGTAAAGCTCCCCCTAGATGTGAGATCCCCCCTAAGAGGGATGAACTAACCTTGGGTTTTGTCGATGATGACTTCATGTAGATGTTGAAGATGTGGATGCTCAATGTTGATGTAGATCATTTGAAGCTATCCATTGGAGTGAGTTGCACTTTCAATACCTACACGGGTTAGTCCCACAAGGAACAAACAAGGATATCCATAGACATAGAGTGATGCACACACAAGATGATGTCTATGAAAGCTTTTAGGTTACCTTGTCCCTTGTCTTACCAACAAGAGGGTTTGTGACTCCTTGAACTAGTGCAAGATGTGGAAGTTGATTGCACTTGTTCTTGCCAAGATGATAAGAGTGAAGTATGTTGGCGGAGTCACCCTCAAGAACTCTCTAGTTCTTCTTCTTCGGGATCCACACCATCTTGATGGGAATCCTCGGTGTTGTAGTTGTACTTGATGAAGTGGAACTTGAAGTAGTCTTGGGAACCCACTTGACCAAGGCCTTAGGAGCTTCTTCAAATGCATCAATTTCCTCTTGAAGCTTGTCCTTGCCTTTTTGCTTGTGGTCTTGTGGTGGAAGATCATCTTGAGCTTGTGTCCCTTTGAGAGAAGTAGGATCATACTTCTCTTGTTGAGGAACAAACTTCGTCTTGGGGTATTGATCTTCTTCCCACTCAACTCCATTGGCATTGAACTTTCGTTCAAAACCAACACCTTGATTCTTCCGGTGCCTTCCTTGCTTGCGTACAATTTCCTCGAATTGCTTACTTCCGGCAAGGCTCTTGTAAACACCTTTCTCTATAATTCCCTTCAATAAGCTATTTTCTTGCTCAAGTGTAACTTGGCTAAGAGAATCATTAGTGGAATCAAGAGAACTACTAGAAGCAACAATATTGGATTTAGCATGATTATTGTTACTACTAGAGGAAGAATCTTTCTTGTTCTTGTTACTAGACTTGACTTGAGGCATGTAAGTGGATAAGAGTAAACGCTTGGCAATGTAAGAAGAACTTTTCTTACGAAGATCATCATTGATTGCTTTTAAGAACTCATGCTCTTGCTCAAGGTTGAGCTTTTCAAAGCGCAATTTCTCATGAGTCCTTAAAAGTTCTCGATGATCTCCTAAGATAGTTTCATGAGCTAACTTAAGAGTGTTTAGTTCTTTAGTTAGAGACTCAATCTTCTCCTTATCATTGTCATTCGTTTTATCTTGATTAGCATGATTAATTGACGTTTCATCATAGTATTCATCACTAGAGTTGTCAACAAGTAAATCATCATCACCTAACAAGTCATCTTCATCACTATTGAAATCAACATACTCGGGGTGTGATACCTTTGGGCCTTTAGCCATGAAGCATGTTCCAACTCCTTCATTTGGTGAGTCAAATATGTCGTAGGAGTTGGTTGTCACAAGTGCTAGACCGGCAACACCTTCATCTTGAGTATATTCGGAGTCGGAGTGATAGCTTCTCTCGGAGTGGTTGTCGGAGTCGGAGCCGGATACCCATTCACCAACATGAGCTTGATGTCTTCGTTTTGTGTAGCTCCTTGATGACTTGTCCTTTCTTTCCGAATCCTTGCTTCTCCGTGAGGGTCTTCGTTCATAACGATCATCTCTACTCCTTCTTTCTCTAGATGGTGATTCTTCTCTTCTACTTCTTCTCTTGGGAGAATCTTCTCTTCTCTTGTAGGGGGCCGTACACTCATTGGAATAGTGTCCGGGCCTTCCACAATTGTAGCAATTTCGCTCTCGACTAGAAGATCTTTTGTCATTGTAGGACCTTGACTTGGAGCTTCTCTCTTTGCTTCTACTCTTGTAGAACTTGTTGAAGTTCTTCACCATTAAGCTCAATTCTTCATTGAAGGTTTGTTTCTCACTCGATGATGTGGGGGCTTCACATGAGGCTTTGTAAGCACCACTTGATTTGTTGTGAAGTTCCTCTTTATCCTTGAGTGACATCTCATGAGCAACAATTCTTCCGATGACTTCCGTTGGCTTGAGATCTTTGTAATTGGGCATCATTTGGATCAATGTGCACACGGTATCATATTTTCCATCCAAGGCTCTTAGGATCTTCTTGATGATGAATCTATCGGTCATCTCTTCACTCCCTAAGCCGGCAATCTCATTTGTGATAAGAGCAAGCCTAGAGTACATTTCAGCGACACCTTCACCATCCTTCATTTTGAACTTGTCAAGTTGACTTTGAAGCACATCCAATTTGGATTCCTTGACGGAGTCGGTACCTTCGTGCATATCAATCAAAGTATCCCAAATTTCCTTTGCATTCTCAAGACGGCTGATTTTGTTGAATTCTTCGGGGCACAATCCGTTGAAGAGGATATCACAAGCTTGAGCGTTGTATTGCAGCATTTTCAACTCTTCCGCGGTAGCTTCACGGTTCGGTTCTTTCCCATCAAAGAATTCACCTTGCAAGCCAATACACACAATAGCCCAAACGGCGGGGTTATGTCCAAGAATATGCATTTTCATCTTATGCTTCCAACTAGCAAAATTAGTGCCATCAAAGTAAGGACCTCTACGGTGATAATTTCCCTCGCTAGACGCCATACTCTCCTAGGTTGTGAAACCAAGGCTATGACCACCAAAAGCTATGGAAATCAAAGCAAATGGAGACCAAAGCTCTGATACCACTTGTAGGATCGAAAGTATGTCTAGAGGGGGGTGATTAGACTACTTGACCAAATAAAAATCTAGCCTTTTCCCAATTTTAGTTCTTGGCAGATTTTAGCTATCTTAGCACAAGTCAAGCAATCTCCACACAATTCAAGCAAGCATGCAAAAGAGTATATGAGCAGCGGAAAGTAAAGCATGCAACTTGCAAGAATGTAAAGGGAAGGGTTTGGAGGATTCAAACGCAATTGGAGACACGGATGTTTTTGTCGTGGTTCCGATAGGTGGTGCTATCGTACATCCACGTTGATGGAGACTTCAACCCACGGAGGGTAACGGTTGCGCGAGTCCACGGAGGGCTCCACCCACGAAGGGTCCACGAAGAAGCAACCTTGTCTATTCCATCACGGCCGTCGCCCACGAAGGACTTGCCTCACTAGCGGTAGATCTTCACGAAGTAGGCGATCTCCTTGCCCTTACAAACTCCTTGGTTCAACTCCACAATCTTGTCGGAGGCTCCCAAGTGACACCTAGCCAATCTAGGAGACACCACTCTCCAAGAAGTAACAAATGGTGTGTTGATGATGAACTCCTTGCTCTTGTGCTTCAAATGATAGTCTCCCCAACACTCAACTCTCTCTCACAGGATTTGGATTTGGTGGAAAGAAGATTTGAGTGGAAAGCAACTTGGGGAAGGCTAGAGATCAAGATTCATATGGTTGGAATGGAATATCTTGACCTCAACACAAGTGTAGGTGGTTCTCTCTCAGAAAATGTGTATTGGAAGTGTAGGTATGTTCTGATGGCTCTCTCCATGAATGAAGAGTGGGTGGAGGGGTATATATAGCCTCCACACAAAATCTAACCGTTACACACAATTTGCCAAACTCGGTGGGACCGAATGGTTAAACTCGGTCGGACCGATTCAGCAAACCTAGTGACCGTTAGGATTTTCGGTGGGACTGAGATGCAACTCGGTAGGACCGATATGGTTAGGGTTAGGGCATAACGTAATCTCGGTGTGACCGATTACACAAACTCGGTGGGACCGATTTTGGTAATAAGCTAACCAGAGAGTTGGTCAGGTAAACTCGGTGGGACCGATTCGCTCATCTCGGTGAGACCGAAATGTTACAAAAGGGAAACAGAGAGTTTACATTGCAATCTCGGTGGGACCGATCGCTCATCTCGGTAAGACCGAAACGTTACGAAGGGAAACAGAGAGATTACAATCCCATCTCGATGAGACCGAGATCCCTATCGGTGAGACCGATTGCTAGGGTTTGTGGCAGTGGCTATGACATTTGAAACTCGGTGGCGCCGGATAGAAAGAATCGGTGGGGCCGAGTTTGACTTTTGGTTTAGGTCATATGTGGGTGTGGGAAGGTAGTTGAGGGTTTTGGATCATATCACTAAGGATTTTGAGCAAGCAAGCCATTAAGCAACACCTCATCCCTCCTTGATAGTATTGGCTTTTCCTATAGACTCAATGTGATCTTGGATCACTAAAATATAAAATGTAGAGTCTTGAGCTTCAAGCTTGAGCCAAACTTTTTGTCCTTAGAATTTTGACGGATCCACTTTCCTCATCCATGCCATGCCATTCATTGAGATTTTCCTAAAATATTAATCTTGGAATAATGTTAGCTCAATGAGCTATATGTTGTTAGGAATTACCAAAACCACCCAGGGATAGTTGCACTTTCATAGGGTTATATGTGTTATGTACTAGGTTGTGATCTTGGGAAACATTGCACATAGCTATTAGGGATTGAGAAAGAGTGTTATCGCAGTCTATAGGATGGGGAGGAGGCTAAGAATAGGAGAACCAAAGTCATTGGACATGGAGAAGACGAGGGAAGATGAGAGAGCAAGGACAGTGGAGAGTAAGTTGGTGGTGGATCGTGTCGGTGGTTTTCATAGAGAAGATGACAGTGGGAAAGTCAACTGAAGGCTGAGAATGGTAGGGCATGGGTGGGTAGAATCCCCCTCTGCCCAAACACATATCCACAGAAAATTTCTATACACACCCACTTCAATACCCATGGGTACAAATTGACACTCATGACGAGGAAGTCACATTGTAATTCACCTTTCTATTATGCCTCACAGAAATACGAAGCAATATTTTGGGATGGGTTGTGGAGGAGATCCGAGACATCCACATCCCTTGACATTATTTAATAAAAGAGTTGAAGTATGTCCACATAAATCACAACTAAAAATAGAATCTTAGAAAATCAAAGGGTTTGAAAAAACCTATGAAGAACTAAAACCACATAGATCCATCTTAATCCCAACTACCCAATGCTCGATCAAACTACCACAAGGTAACACAACAAGGAATGATATAGAATGTCCTTCCACTTCGAGAAGAGTTGTGGCGGGGCTCCACTAACTATGGTATGGATGAATTTGGAAAGAGTAAAATATATGATGTAGTTCACTGATCAGATAAAAATGTATGGAAAGCCTCATAAGAAGAAAAAAGAATATAATCATTGAATTAAATAATCAACCATCCAAAAAGGTGCTTCGGTTTTGGGAAAATGCCATCCACCTCATACATACAGAAATGAAGTTCCACTCATGCAGATTTTTTATAAGACAAAAAAACAAAGGCAAGCTGAAAACAAACACAATAATGACGAGTCTAGCATCTACCTAGTGTGCACACTAGAATAAAATATAAACTCATGTCACACATACATATCCTAACAATGGATTCAATTTCTTAACAAGACTAGTGACTAAATTAAGGTACTCGAGAGATACAAGATTTCCACACTACCGATGGAAAGTACTATAGAAATCCAATTCAGAAAATGGAATAAATAACAATTGTAATCGACGTATTCTATAGCATGTGAATGTCTGGAAGTAACATATTCATACAAGTGAGATAACATATTAGAAATCGGTATAATGTTATTCATTGATTATTTCTAGTGAAATTAGTACACATGTTGCACTGCCAAATTGAGAACGTCGTTATACCTTAAAACTTTGATATGGTTCCACACAACTATAGTTGGGGTCGACCGCGTGGAGAGACGTGGGGACTGATACAAGGATTGTGGGGTGCAGAGATGGCTCGGTAGATTTTTGGCAGCTATGGCTACTGAAAGGACATGGATATCGCCTAGAGGGGTGAATAAGCGCTTTAAAATAATTACGGTTTAGGTTTGAAGAAATGCGGAATAAAACTAGCGTTTAATTTGTCAAGCACAAAACCTAAATCAACTAGCTCACCTATGTGCTCCAACAACTTATTCTAAGCAAGATAAACAACTAAGTGATAGCAAGATATATAAAATGAAACACTGTAGCTATCACAAAGTAAAGTTCATAAGTAAAGGGCCCGGGTAACAGATAACCGAGGCACGAGGAGTCTACGATGCATCCCGAAGTTCACACCCTTGCGGATGCTAATCTCCGTTTGGAGCGCAGTGGAGGCACAATGCTCCTCAAAATACCATTGTAATCTCCTCACGCCCTCGCACAATGAAAAGATGTCGTGATTCCATTAAGGGACCCTTGAGGGCGGTCACCGAATCCATACAATTGGCAACCCTTGGGGGCGGTCACTGAACCCGTACAATTTGCTCGGGGCAATCTCCACAACCTAATTGGAGACCGCGAAGCTTGCCTGGAGCTTTACACCACAATGATTGAGCTACACGACACAACTAACCGTCTAGGGCACCCAAGCACCGAAGAGGCACAAGCTCTAGGGTGCCCAAACACCCACATGTAATAAGCTTCTCAACTATTTACTTTCACGTATCACCATGGAGAGCTCAAATCGATGGAACTAATGCAATGCCAAGAGCACACGGAGTGCTCAAATCCTTCTCACCCAAATCCCACCACGACAACAAAAGCTATGGAGGAATATGAGAGGAAGAACCAAGAAGAGAACACAAAGTACTTCGGGCGTTGCTATTCCGCGCGCGCGCGTGCCAACGCTCGCTTTCCGACAGGCCAAGGATCTCCCGATTGGAAGGTGTGGACCAGGTTACGTTTATGATCAGGGTAAGGGTTATGGTAATTAGGCTGGTTGTAACGGGGAGTATCATATACTAGTATCATGCATATGATACTAGTCTATGATACTACATCCTTAATGCATATACTATTATAAGTTGGTATCATAAAGGACTAAATTTATTGTCATGCATGACACAAAGTAGCACATCATTTAATATGATACGGTATCATGATATGATATTCAAGTTTCTCTTTCTTCATTTAATTTTATGCCACCTCATCAAACTTGCTTAGTTGGCATGCATGATACTACCTATGATACTCTCATTACGGGCAGCCTTAGTGTGGGCCCCCCTCGCCCCCCAAAATCAGGGGGCAGATTATATGGAGATTATTGGGTAGGCTTTGCATGTCTTAGCACTTCTTAGCGATATGTGGTGGGCCCCCGGCGTGATACCAGGAATTTGTCGCAGGACGCTTTGTTCGGATCGATTCAATCGCTCCAGCGAGCGATCGCGAAGGAGCTTTTCCGGTTTCCCATCGTTTATGGGCCTTTCAGGGCCCTTTGTTCTGGGTGGGCCGGAAGCTGGTGGGTCCATAGCTCTGTGGTAGAGCAAATGGACCCGAAGCTGGTTGTGGACATTTCACATCAAACTTGCCATATTTTTTTAAGCTAAAATGAATTCTTTTTTAGTTTGAAATTTTCAACTGAAAAAATCCAGAAATTTCCAAAAAAGATTCCATATTTTTAAAATAAAAAATCCCTACAAATCCAAAAGGCTGCCATGCTTTTTTAGAGAACTTGCTTTAAGAAAATTGACATGTGCAAATTATATTTTTTTTGCCATGTACCTTTGTTTAGAGGGGAAACTTTCTAAACTTGCCATGTGCAATTATATTATAGGTAGCATGGCATTTTTGTGTAGGAACCATGTAATTTTTTAGAAACCATGGCATTTGCAATGTATATACCATGGCATTTTTATTTGTGAGAGCATGGCATTTTTGTTATTAAGAGCATGACATTTAAAAAAAAATTACATGTCATTTTTTGAATAGCATGGCATTTTTTTAAAGTAGCATCACATTTTTTAATAGCATGCCATTTTTTAAAATAGCATGTCATTTTTGTTGTTAAGAGCATGGAATTTTTTAATTATCATGGCATTTTTTCAAATAACATGTCATTTTTTTTTATTAAGAGCACGGCACTTTTTAAATAGCATGGAATTTTTTGTAGAGCATGTCGTTTTTATTATAAAGAGCTTGGCATTTTTTCTATAAAACATGTCATTTATTATTTTAAAGAGAACGTCATTTTATTTATAAAGAGCATGTAATTTTGGTAGAGCATGGAAATTTTAGTTAGTACGAACATGTCAATTTTTTTATCATAAATAGCGTGCTTTTTTCTTTTATAAAAAGCATGGCATTTTTTAGTTTATAGCATGGTAATTTTATTTCTTGTTTCCGGCAAAGAAAATATAGGAATTTTTCATATTTTTAGAGCATAACAATATGTAAATTTATGTTCTCTACCTTTTATGCATCATAATTTTTATTATTTTCCGATGGTATTTTAAAAAAACAATTCACCGGGCCTACCATTTTCCCCCGCATGCTATCTGGGCCAGCTGTGGGTCGCGTTGGACCGCTCGAGTGAACGTTCCACATGGGGCAATTTAGTTTGCTGGAATGAACCTCCCCTAGTGAACAAAACGTTCACTGGAGCCTCCAGTTGACAGGCGCGACATATTTGGGTCCTTTTTACGAAAACCATAATAACCAATTGACGTTTGCTCGTTCCCATCCCAACGCAAGGCAATCCGGAATGTTGACGACCACGTGCTAATCTTACAACAAGCTCCCCGTTGTTGACCCCCCCCCCCACACACACACAATGACGTCACCTCCTCATCCCCGCTTCTCATCACTAATAGACGCAACCCTGCACCACCTCACTCATTGACATTCCTCTCTTGAGTTGGCTGATTACATCAATGGAGAGCAAGTCACTGTCATGGGCGGAGCATCATGGAGGTCACTGGAGGGCTATGCTCTTGGGGGTTGCCTAACAACACGGTGGCCAGGAGGAGGAGCTGTGTGGTGCCATGATGGGGGCGAGGGAACTACAATGCGAGGCCCCATGCCTATGCAAGAAGGCGCAGAAAGAGCTCTATGATAAGCATGGACTGGCATGGACTGGCAAGAGCTTTTCCATTATAAAGAGTTTTGAAGCTTGTGGCCATCTTCACGACAAAGCTCAAGTTCATTGAAAACGGATTTAATATGCATCACCTATTGTGTTTTTTATGTTGGAGTTTTTGCCGGTTCATATTTGGGGAAGGTTCTCTTCCTTGTCCTATTGACATTTCTTCTCCATTGCTAGTTTTTGATATAACCAACAAGCTTGAGTTCACTGGTTTCGGAGTTCGTTTGCAGAAGTTATGGTAGTTTTGGTCTTACTTGCATCCAACTGTTTGCCTGAGATATTTTTAAAGCACCCAGGCGGTAGTATCGCTCTGGTCCATGGTAGTACCTCTTAGGCGGTACTTCCGCAGATCAGTGCCGCTCCTACTGCCGCTTGGGAAATGGCTTCGGTTGGTCTCTGTTTTATAAACGGAAGTGGCACGGTAGTACCGCACTACGCGGTACTTTCGCTCTACCATCGCTCTAGTACCACCGGTTCCTCTGTACCTAGTGACATTTACCGGCACTACTACTCCGATACTAGCTGTACTCACTGTCTATGGCTGGAACTGCCTCTCTAGGTGGTAGTACTGCTTCCCCAACCATTAGTATCGCTTGTGCACCACCAGTGCACTTAGCGGTTGAATTCGAGCCCCCACTATAAAAGGGGGTCTTCTGTTCCATTCCCCCCAACGACTTTGGGCAGCTTTCTCCTCCATTGTCGACCTCCAAAAACTCCGCCTTCTATCTATTCCTCCCATGATTCTTGCTAGTTTTTTAGGGGAAAGAGAGAGGAGATCTAGATATATATTTCCACCAATCCATCTCTCCTCTAAGTGAGGGGAACCCCTTTGATCTAGATCTTAGAGTACTTTGTGTTCTCTTCTTGGTTCTTCCTCTCATATTCCTCCATAGCTTTTGTTGTCGTGGTGGGATTTGGGTGAGAAGGATTTGAGCACTCCGTGTGCTCTTGGCATTGCATTAGTTCCATCGATTTGAGCTCTCCATGGTGATACGTGAAAGTAAATAGTTGAGAAGCTTATTACATGTGGGTGTTTGGGCACCCTAGAGCTTGTGCCTCTTCGGTGCTTGGGTGCCCTAGACGGTTAGTTGTGTCGTGTAGCTCAATCATTGTGGTGTAAAGCTCCAGGCAAGCTTCGCGGTCTCCAATTAGGTTGTGGAGATTGCCCCGAGCAAATTGTACGGGTTCAGTGACCGCCCCCAAGGGTTGCCAATTGTATGGATTCGGTGACCGCCCTCAAGGGTCCCTTAATGGAATCACGACATCTTTTCATTGTGCGAGGGCGTGAGGAGATTACAATGGTATTTTGAGGAGCATTGTGCCTCCACTGCGCTCCAAACGGAGATTAGCATCCGCAAGGGTGTGAACTTCGGGATGCATCGTAGACTCCTCGTGCCTCGGTTATCTGTTACCCGGGCCCTTTACTTATGAACTTTACTTTGTGATAGCTACAGTGTTTCATGTTATATATCTTGCTATCACTTAGTTGTTTATCTTGCTTAGAATAAGTTGTTGGAGCACATAGGTGAGCTAGTTGATTTAGGTTTTGTGCTTGACAAATTAAACGCTAGTTTTATTCCGCATTTCTTCAAACCTAAACCGTAATTATTTTAAAGCGCTTATTCACCCCTCTAGGCGATATCCATGTCCTTTCAGTAGCCATAGCTGCCAAAAATCTACCGAGCCATCTCTGCACCCCACAATCCTTGTATCAGTCCCCACGTCTCTCCACGCGGTCGACCCCAACTATAGTTGTGTGGAACCATATCAAAGTTTTAAGGTATAACGACGTTCTCAATTTGGCAGTGCAACATGTGTACTAATTTCACTAGAAATAATCAATGAATAACATTATACCGATTTCTAATATGTTATCTCACTTGTATGAATATGTTACTTCCAGACATTCACATGCTATAGAATACGTCGATTACAATTGTTATTTATTCCATTTTCTGAATTGGATTTCTATAGTACTTTCCATCGGTAGTGTGGAAATCTTGTATCTCTCGAGTACCTTAATTTAGTCACTAGTCTTGTTAAGAAATTGAATCCATTGTTAGGATATGTATGTGTGACATGAGTTTATATTTTATTCTAGTGTGCACACTAGGTAGATGCTAGACTCGTCATTATTGTGTTTGTTTTCAGCTTGCCTTTGTTTTTTTGTCTTATAAAAAATCTGCATGAGTGGAACTTCATTTCTGTATGTATGAGGTGGATGGCATTTTCCCAAAACCGAAGCACCTTTTTGGATGGTTGATTATTTAATTCAATGATTATATTCTTTTTTTTCTTATGAGGCTTTCCATACATTTTTATCTGATCAGTGAACTACATCATATATTTTACTCTTTCCAAATTCATCCATACCATAGTTAGTGGAGCCCCGCCACAACTCTTCTCGAAGTGGAAGGACATTCTATATCATTCCTTGTTGTGTTACCTTGTGGTAGTTTGATCGAGCATTGGGTAGTTGGGATTAAGATGGATCTATGTGGTTTTAGTTCTTCATAGGTTTTTTCAAACCCTTTGATTTTCTAAGATTCTATTTTTAGTTGTGATTTATGTGGACATACTTCAACTCTTTTATTAAATAATGTCAAGGGATGTGGATGTCTCGGATCTCCTCCACAACCCATCCCAAAATATTGCTTCATATTTCTGTGAGGCATAATAGAAAGGTGAATTACAATGTGACTTCCTCGTCATGAGTGTCAATTTGTACCCATGGGTATTGAAGTGGGTGTGTATAGAAATTTTCTGTGGATATGTGTTTGGGCAGAGGGGGATTCTACCCACCCATGCCCTACCATTCTCAGCCTTCAGTTGACTTTCCCACTGTCATCTTCTCTATGAAAACCACCGACACGATCCACCACCAACTTACTCTCCACTGTCCTTGCTCTCTCATCTTCCCTCGTCTTCTCCATGTCCAATGACTTTGGTTCTCCTATTCTTAGCCTCCTCCCCATCCTATAGACTGCGATAACACTCTTTCTCAATCCCTAATAGCTATGTGCAATGTTTCCCAAGATCACAACCTAGTACATAACACATATAACCCTATGAAAGTGCAACTATCCCTGGGTGGTTTTGGTAATTCCTAACAACATATAGCTCATTGAGCTAACATTATTCCAAGATTAATATTTTAGGAAAATCTCAATGAATGGCATGGCATGGATGAGGAAAGTGGATCCGTCAAAATTCTAAGGACAAAAAGTTTGGCTCAAGCTTGAAGCTCAAGACTCTACATTTTATATTTTAGTGATCCAAGATCACATTGAGTCTATAGGAAAAGCCAATACTATTAAGGAGGGATGAGGTGTTGCTTAATGGCTTGCTTGCTCAAAATGCTTAGTGATATGCTCCAAAACCCTCAACTACCTTCCCACGCCCACTTATGACCTAAACCAAAATTCAAACTCGGCCCCACCAATTCTTTCTATCCGGCGCCACCGAGTTTCAAATGTCATAGCCACTGCCACAAACCCTAGCAATTCGGTCTCACCGATAGGGATCTCAGTCTCATCGAGATGGGATTGTAATCTCTCTGTTTCCCTTCGTAACGTTTCGGTCTTACCGAGATGAGCGATCGGTCCCAACGAGATTGCAATGTAAACTCTCTGTTTCCATTTTGTAACATTTCGGTCTCACCAAGATGAGCGAATTGGTCCCACCGAGTTTACCTGACCAACTCTCTGGTTAGCTTATTACCAAAATCGGCCCCACCGAGTTTGTGTAATCGGTCACACCGAGATTACGTTATGCCCTAACCCTAACCATATCGGTCCTATCGAGTTGCATCTCAGTCCCACCAAAAATCCTAACGGTCACTAGGTTTGCTGAATCGGTCCGACCGAGTTTAATCATTCGGTCCCATCGAGTTTGGCAAATTGTGTGTAACGGTTAGATTTTGTGTGGAGGCTATATATACCCCTCCACCCACTCTTCATTCACGGAGAGAGCCATCAGAACATACCTACACTTCCAATACACATTTTCTGAGAGAGAACCACCTACACTTGTGTTGAGGTCAAGATATTCCATTCCAACCATATGAATCTTGATCTCTAGCCTTTCCCAAGTTGCTTTCCACTCAAATATTCTTTCCACCAAATCCAAATCCTGTGAGAGAGAGTTGAGTGTTGGGGAGACTATCATTTGAAGCACAAGAGCAAGGAGTTCATCATCAACACACCATTTGTTACTTCTTGGAGAGTGGTGTCTCCTAGATTGGCTAGGTGTCACTTGGGAGCCTCTGACAAGATTGTGGAGTTGAACCAAGGAGTTTGTAAGGGCAAGGAGATCGCCTACTTCATGAAGATCTACCGCTAGTGAGGCAAGTCCTTCGTAGGCGACGGCCATGATGGAATAGACAAGGCTGCTTCTTCGTGGACCCTTCGTGGGTGGAGCCCTCCATGGACTCGCGCAACCGTTACCCTTCGTGGGTTGAAGTCTCCATCAACATGGATGTACGATAGCACCACCTATCGGAACCACGACAAAAACATCTGTGTCTCCAATTGCGTTTGAATCCTCCAAACCCTTCCCTTTACATTCTTGCAAGTTGCATGCTTTACTTTCCGCTGCTCATATACTCTTTTGCATGCTTGCTTGAATTGTGTGGAGATTGCTCGACTTGTGCTAAGATAGCTAAAATCTGCCAAGAACTAAAATTGGGAAAAGGCTAGATTTTTATTTGGTCAAGTAGTCTAATCACCCCCGCCCCTCTAGACATACTTTCGATCCTACAAGTGGTATTAGAGCATTGGTCTCTAGTTGCTTTGATTTCCATAGCTTTTGGTGGTCATAGCCTTGGTTTCACAACCTAGGAGAGTATGGCGTCTAGCGAGGGAAATTATCACCATAGAGGTCCTTACTTTCATGGTACTAATTTTGCTAGTTGGAAACATAAGATGAAAATGCATATTCTTGGACATAACCCCGCCGTTTGGGCTATTGTGTGTGTTAGCTTGCAAGGTGAATTCTTTGATGGGAGAGAACCGAATCGTGAAGCTACCGCGGATGAGTTGAAGATGCTATAATACAATGCTCAAGCTTGTGATATCCTCTTCAATGGATTGTGCCCCGAAGAATTCAACAAAATCAGCCGTCTTGAGAATGCAAAGGAAATTTGGGATACTTTGATTGATATGCACGAAGGTACCGACTCTGTCAAGGAATCCAAATTGGATGTGCTTCAAAGTCAACTTGACAAGTTCAAAATGATGGATGGTGAAGGTGTCACTGAAATGTACTCTAGGCTTGCTCTTATCACAAATGAGATTGCCGGCTTAGGGAGTGAAGAGATGACCGATAGATTCATCATCAAGAAGATCCTAAGAGCCTTGGATGGAAAATATGATACCGTGTGCACATTGATACAAATGATGCCAAATTACAAAGATCTCAAGCCAACGGAAGTCATCGGAAGAATTGTTGCTCATGAGATGTCACTCAAGGATAAAGAGGAACTTCACAACAAATCAAGTGGTGCTTACAAAGCCTCATGTTAAGCCCCCACATCATCAAGTGAGAAACAAACCTTCAATGAAGAATTGAGCTTAATGGTGAAGAACTTCAACAAGTTCTACAAGAGTAGAAGCAAAGAGAGAAGCTCCAAGTCAAGGTCCTACAATGACAAAAGATCTTCTAGTCGAGAGCGAAATTGCTACAATTGTGGAAGCTCCGGACACTATTCCAATGAGTGTACGGCCCCCTACAAGAGAAGAGAAGATTCTCCCAAGAGAAGAAGTAGAAGAGAAGAATCACCATCTAGAGAAAGAAGGAGTAGAGATGATCGTTATGAACGAAGACCCTCACGGAGAAGCAAGGATTCAGAAAGAAAGGACAAGTCATCAAGGAGCTACACAAAACGAAGACATCAAGCTCATGTTGGTGAATGGGTATCCGGCTCCGACTCCGACAACCACTCTGAGAGAAGCTATCACCCCGACTCCGAATATACTCAAGATGAAGGTGTTGTCGGTCTAGCACTTGTGACAACCAACTCCTACGACATATTTGACTCACCAAATGAAGGAGTTGGAACATGCTTCATGGCTAAAGGCCCAAAGGTATCACACCCCGAGTATGTTGATTTCAATAGTGATGAAGATGACTTGTTAGGTGATGATGATTTACTTGTTGACAACTCTAGTGATGAATACTATGATGAAACGTCAATTAATCATGCTAATCAAGATAAAACGAATGACAATGATAAGGAGAAGATTGAGTCTCTAACTAAAGAACTAAACACTCTTAAGTTAGCTCATGAAACTATCTTAGGAGATCATCGAGAACTTTTAAGGACTCATGAGAAATTGCACTTTGAAAAGCTCAACCTTGAGCAAGAGCATGAGTTCTTAAAATAAATCAATGATGATCTTCGTAAGAAAAGTTCTTCTTACATTGCCAAGCGTTTACTCTTATCCACTTACATGCCTCAAGTCAAGTCTAGTAACAAGAACAAGAAAGATTCTTCCTCTAGAAGTAACAACAATCATGCTAAATCAAATATTGTTGCTTCTAGCAGTTCTCTTGATTCCACTAATGATTCTCTTAGCCAAGTTACACTTGAGCAAGAAAATAGCTTATTGAAGGGAATTATAGAGAAAGGTGTTTATAAGAGCCTTGCCGGAAGTAAGCAATTCGAGGAAATTGTACGCAAGCAAGGAAGGCACCCGAAGAATCAAGGTGTTGGTTTTGAACGAAAGTTCAATGCCAATGGAGTTGAGTGGGAAGAAGATCAATACCCCAAGACGAAGTTTGTTCCTCAACAAGAGAAGTATGATCCTACTTCTCTCAAAGGGACACAAGCTCAAGATGATCTTCCACCACAAGACCACAAGCAAAAAGGCAAGGACAAGCTTCAAGAGGAAATTGATGCATTTGAAGAAGCTCCTAAGGCCTTGGTCAAGTGGGTTCCCAAGACTACTTCAAGTTCCACTTCATCAAGTACAACTACAACACCGAGGATTCCCATCAAGATGGTGTGGATCCCAAAGAAGAAGAACTAGAGAGTTCTTGAGGTTGACTCCGCCAACATACTTCACTCTTATCATCTTGGCAAGAACAAGTGCAATCAAATTCCACATCTTTCACTAGTTCAAGGAGTCACAAACCCTCTTGTTGGTAAGACAAGGGACAAGGTAACCTAAAAGCTTTCATAGACATCATCTTGTGTGTGCATCACTCTATGTCTATGGATATCCTTGTTTGTTCCTTGTGGGACTAACCTGTGTAGGTATTGAAAGTGCAACTCACTCCAATGGATAGCTTCAAATGATCTACATCAACATTGAGCATCCACATCTTCAACATCTACATGAAGTCATCATCGACAAAACCCAAGGTTAGTTCATCCCTCTTAGGGGGGATCTCACATCTAGGGGGAGCTTTACTCTAAGAATTGAGTTAAAGCAACTCTAATGGTGTGAACACAACAAATACTTTATGTAAAAGTGGTAATCCCACTTGTGCTTAAATGATGAGTATGACCTATGATCAAATGTTCTTATTTGACTCCTAAGTCAATATACTCATATATAGATGACCTAGTCATCGCCAATTGTTTGATAGATGCTAGAATTGGTTGTGCATGCTTTGCCACATAT
The DNA here is from genome assembly GCF_018294505.1 of Triticum aestivum. Lineage (NCBI taxonomy): Eukaryota > Viridiplantae > Streptophyta > Magnoliopsida > Poales > Poaceae > Triticum > Triticum aestivum. Next base: position 506,203,886 of record NC_057806.1, on the reverse strand, counting down.
TTCAATTGCCATTTTATTGTGTGAGCATGTTGATTGCATATTTTACTCATTCAAGGACATCCACTTGTTGTTTTGATTGATTGGTTTTCTTTTCTTTTGCCAAGTGGATGGACAAGAATGCCTAAGAACCCTCTCTAGCTATCTACGCTTTTCTCGTCTCAAACTCTATTCATGCTAGATCACAAATTTGATCAAGTCAGATTCGAACCACTCTATGTGAGGAGCACTCGGAGTCCCCGATTCGTCATAGACTTAAACTTCCAAAACTTCTTTGTGCTTCTCGGTCTGACCGATTTCTCCATTTCGGTCATACCGAGATCACTAAGTCGATCTAGGTTTTCAATCTCGGTGCAACCGATTTGAACCTTTCGGTCACACCGAGTTTCAGTAACTGCTTGCAGTTATGAATCTCGGTGCCACTGAGTTGTTCCACTCGGTCACACCGACAGGGTCGGGCTATATATACTCACGGGCAAAATTTTGGAAATTTCTCCGAAACCCCTTGGCCCGCGCATAGCTCGCTCTGCCTCCTGGGTCTCCGGATCGTCCTCCTCCTCGCCAGCCGCCTCCTGTCGCTGGTCTCCGCCGCCGTCAATGGAATTCTTCCCCGCTGTTGCCGCCGTAGCGAGTTCATCGCCGAACTAGGGTATGGACTCGATCACAGTGCTATCCCCATCCGATTCCTAGCACATTGTGTTCATTATGATTCTTACCACGATTGAAACGATCTTATCCAGTCAAAACACTTCGTAGATTAGAGTTGAATTGAAAATTTAGGGTTAGGTTTCCGCCGAAACCATCTCGGACCATCTGAGTTGTGGAACTCGGTACCATCGATTCGGCTCAGGCCATTGCACATGTAATTTTTGGTCTGGTCGAGAATTGCAAATCGGTGTGACCGAGTTCAGGACTTTGTGAAACCCTAGCAGTCTCGGTACCACCGAACTATGACTCGGTCTGACCGAGTTCACTAGTTTAGGTTCCAACAGCTGCTTCGGTATCACCGAGTTTACAAATCGGTTGATCCGAAATGCTTTCTGTGGAAAACTAAAACTAAGTTTTTGACTCATTCTCTTGCAAAAACCTCTGCATTTTGTGATGCTCATCCACTCTATATCATCTATATCTATTCACAGGGTCTGCTGTCAGTGTTTGCAATATGTCTGATCAGAGTGACAGCCAGAACAGGTCAGAGGAGCAGGTTCACCTGAGTGAGGGCACTAGTCCCTCTAGCAGTTCAGATGATGGTAGCAGGAGCACTCCCAGCAACTTGCCCAAAGCTGCCACCAGAACAAGGAAGAAGAAAACTTCAGAGTCTGAGGATGAAGACTATGTGGCCACTGAGGATGATGCCACATCAAAGAAGAAAGTGGTTAAGAAGGAATATAGCACTGCTGCTGCCACCAAGCCAGGCATGAAGCAAAAGGTTCCTGCAAAGAGAATTCCAATGTCAAAGGCCAGAGCATCTACTCAAGTCCCTTTGGGATCTGAACCCAAAGAGGCTGCTGCAAAAGGGAAGAAGAGGAAGGGGAGGATCAAAAAGACCACTGCTAGAGTGCTTGGGAGATCCTCAATCATGAGAGATTCTGAAGAGGAAGAGGAAGAAGAGGTTGCTGCACCAGCACCCAAGGCACAAAAGCTGATGGGTGATGCTATAAAGTCAGGAGCTGCTTCATCAAAGCCCAAAGAAGCACCCAAAGCAGCCTCCAAGCCCAAGAGTGCACCTAAGAGGAATACTAGGAGTATACCAGCTGCTGAGAAGAACAAGGCCCCAGTGCCTGAAGTTGCTGCTGATGAAGATGATGAAGGACAAGTCCTGAGAAAGCTCAAACCCAAGATTCTAGACCACAATGATGCTCATCCTGTGGCTGAGAACATGAAGATCAGGAGAGACTCAGGGTTGAGGCTATGGAGAGAGACAGATCCATATGCTACCAGGAGAAGGACTGCTGTTGATTACAGGTTCCACACAAAGGAACAGTAGGACTTCTATGAGACAATCTTGTTGGACAAGAAGCCTATAGTGTGTGAAATGAGGTGGGTCGACTGGAAGTATATCAAGGAAGATGAGGAACACTATCCTAGTGTGTTTGACAGCTTCAGTGCTTGTGGAGTTGCAGACTTTGTTGGGTAGAAGCTCACAAAGTGGAATGAGGAGCTCATAATGCAATTCTACTCCACAGCACACTTCTATCCAGATGGCAGGATAGTATGGATGTCTGAAGGTACAAGGTACCACTCAACTATTGAGGAATGGGAAAATCTGATCAATGCTCCTAAGGAAGAAGAAGATGACTTGGATGTCTATGCCAAGAAGAAGATGGATCACAACTCTATGGCAAACATGTACAAGGAGATTCCTGAAGATGATCTTGAGACTCACCAGTTTGGGTCAGTAAAACACTTGCTGTCAGGGCTGCCTACAATCAATTGGATCCTTAGGCACACTCTCTTGCCCAAGTTTGGTGATCACAGAATGATCAGAGGCCATGCAATTAACTAGCTACATATATTTGATGTGCCACAGAGGTTCAAGGTCATGAGCCTTATAGTTGAGACTATCAAGAGGACTGTAGCTGACCAGAAAAGAAGTTGTGGATATGCCCCACAGATCCAGGAGTTGATAAACTCAAAGATGGGCACAGGCACATACTTGTTGGATAAGGAACACTTGCCTATCTACCCAGACTTCGAGGACAATCAAGTTGTGATGAATGAGAATGAACCATCATCAGTACAAGCTCAAGAGAAGAAGGAGAAAGCAAAGACAGAGAAGGCTGCCAAGATGCCAACTCAAGAGGAGGCATCTGAGTACTTTTTGAAAAGCAAGCAAGATCAGCTTGGCTACCTGATTGCATCCACTCTGAGGATTGAGAATGGACTGGCCACCCTAACTCAAAACCAGGAGAGCTTGGAAAGAATCGTGGAGCAAAAATTCTATGACTTGGATGTGAAGGTAACTGAGATTTAGTCTGTTGTGGAGCAGCTTCAAGATGACATGTAGGAGAGGAAGGGTAGAACAACCACTGATGCATTTGCCAGAGTGCCTAGAGCTTAGAGGTCAACTGCAGTACCTGTTCCAGACACTAGAGTCACTTCATCTGCACCAGCTACAGCTCCAGCGCAACCAGCTCCAGCACCAACTCCTTCAGCTCCATCCACATCAAGTGAAGCCTTCGTTCTTGGAGTTCTCCGGACACCACCACCTGAAGACCAAGCTTGAGAGACGTTCTAGTGCTATGCATTTTTTATGAACTTTTTGGTAACTTGTTGCCAAAGGGGGAGAAAAATGTATAGATCATAGGCTTCGAGAGAGAGAGCGTTGCCTTTTATTCTCTCTTGCTTTGGTGGTTGAACTTTGTTTGTCTTTTGATTGTTCGAGATACTATGCTATTATCTGTGAGACATTGATGATCATGTGGTTGATCATAAGCTACACTTATGCTTGTTAGATGATATTATCTTACTTATCCTTATATGATCATTCACTTTGCTTGGTGATGAGTGCATGTATTTAATTCTTATCATTTTGAGCACTCCACCAAGATGTATGTGACATGGAAGAGTAACCCATGATCCTAACTCATTGTGCATTTGCAGTCCAAAGCAAATCTTAAGATATGCACAAATTTAGGGGGAGCTCTTGCTTTTCACATACTTCTCAAAGAGACAATATCTTTCACTCTTATTATCATTTGTCGAAGCTTTGATCTATATGTTGTCATCAATTACCAAAAAGGGGGAGATTGAAAGTGCAACTATCCCTGGGTGGTTTTGGTAATTCCTAACAACATATAGCTCATGGACGTTCCTACCGCGATCAGTCAGCATGCATACGACACGTCAGGGCATCTTCTTAGCCGTCAGATCAGCAAAACGCACGGCTGAGATCACCGGAGGGACGCGTCCAGACGTCCCACGACGATCGGAGTCGCAGACCGCCTCCGATTCACCATGAAGCACGCACGCACGCTATGCCGCTATATATACGAACGACGGCAAAGCAAAACAGATCAATCAAATCAAATCAAACCAAGCAAAACGAGTCAGTCGAGATCGATGGCTCGTGCGCCGATGTGGATGTTCGCTACGCTCGTCGCGGCATTGCTTCTCGTGATGCCAGCCGCTTCCGCTGCGCCCACGGGCGGCGACGCGGGCACCGTGATCGGCATCGACCTCGGCACCACCTACTCGTGCGTCGGCGTCTACCGGAACGGCCGCGTCGAGATCATCGCCAACGACCAGGGCAACCGGATCACCCCCTCCTGGGTCGCCTTCGCCGACGGCGGCGAGCGGCTCATCGGCGAGGCCGCCAAGAACCAGGCGGCCGCCAACCCAGAGCGCACCATCTACGACGCCAAGCGCCTCATCGGCCGGGACTTCGCCAACGCCGTCGTGCAGCGGGACATCAAGCTGCTGCCCTACTCGGTCGTCGACCGCAAGGGCAAGCCGCACATTCAGGTGCGGGTCAAGGACGGCGACGTGCGCGTCTTCAGCCCCGAGGAGGTCAGCGCCATGGTGCTCTCCAAGATGAAGGAGACCGCCGAGGCCTACCTCGGCGAGAAGGTCAAGCACGCCGTGGTCACCGTGCCGGCCTACTTCAACGACGCGCAGCGCCAGGCCACCAAGGACGCCGGCGTCATCGCCGGGCTCAACGTCCTCCGCATCGTCAACGAGCCCACCGCGGCAGCGATCGCCTACGGCATCGACGAGAAGGGGCCCGAGAAGAACGTCCTGGTGTTCGACCTTGGCGGCGGCACCTTTGATGTCAGCGTGCTGTCCATCGACAATGGCGTGTTCGAGGTCCTGGCCACCAACGGCGACACTCACCTCGGCGGCGAGGACTTCGACCAGCGCCTGATGGACTACTTCATCAAACTGATCAAGCGGAAGCACGGCCGGGACATCAGCGGCGACCTGCGCGCGCTGGGGAAACTGCGCCGGGAGTGCGAGCGCGCCAAGCGCGCGCTCAGCAACCAGCACCAGGTGCGCGTCGAGATCGAATCGCTCTTCGACGGCGTCGACTTCTCGGAGCCGCTCACCAGGGCACGGTTCGAGGAGCTCAACAACGATCTTTTCCGGAAGACGATGGTGCCGGTGAAGAAGGCCATGGCGGACGCTGGGCTCAGCAAGGCTGACATCGATGAGATCGTGCTCGTCGGCGGCAGCACCAGGATTCCCAAGGTGCAGCAGCTCCTCAAGGAATACTTCAACGGCAAGGAGCCCAACAAGGGGGTCAATCCCGACGAGGCCGTCGCGTACGGCGCCGCCGTGCAGGCCAGCATCGTGAGCGGACACGTCGACGAAAACACCAAGAAAATGATCCTGATCGATGTCGCGCCGCTTACACTAGGCCTGGAGACGGTCGGCGGTGTGATGACGAAGCTGATCCCGAGGAACACGGTGGTGCCGACGAAGAAGACGCAGGTGTTCACGACGTTCCAGGACAAGCAGACCACCGTGTCCATCAAGGTCTACGAGGGCGAGAGGAGCATGACCAAGGACAACAGGCTCCTCGGCAAGTTCGATCTCTCTGGAATCGCACCAGCTCCGAGGGGCACGCCGCAGATCGAGGTGACGTTCGAGGTGGACGTGAACGGCATCCTGCACGTGAAGGCGGCGGACAAGGGCACCGGCAAGTCGGAGAAGATCACCATCACCAACGAGGGCGGCCGGCATAGCCAGGAGGAGATCGACCGGATGGTGCGCGAGGCAGAGGAGTTCATGGAGGAGGATGGCAAGGTCAAGGAGAGGGTCGACGCCAGGAACAAGCTCGAGGCGTACGTGTACGACATCAAGAACACGGTCGACGGCAAGATGGCCGACGCCATGGAAGGGGACGAGAAGGAGAAGGTCCAGGATGCAATGAGGGAGGTGAACGAGTGGCTCGACGACAACCCGGAGGCAGAGAAGGAGGACTACGGTGAGAAGCTCCGGGAGCTTGAAGACCTGTGCAACCCTGTCATCTCGGCGCCGTACCAGAGGTCTGGAGCTGCACCGGATGATAGCAACACTGAAGAGGACGATCATGATGAACTCTAGGCATGGGCAGCTTGCTAGATCTTTAGTATTAGTATATTAGTACTATAGTTTCATTTTTTATCTATGTTGCATCTTCCTGTAATATAAACCTGTGATGTAAATAATCCTCTTTTGTAGCTTATTAATCACTAGTTCAACGTAATTTTCCCCAATCTTTTATGTGCACTCTTTGTTTCAATGAGTCACTGGAAAGCAGGTATAACTCTAGCGAATCTCTAGACTTGTGTGTGTACTTACTCACTATCCAAATTCTTGTCAAAACTTACGTTTTGCCCTGAATTTGTAGTGACCAAAGTACTCATCTCGCGAGAGTTTTGTGGCTTCTGGTGCATTTATCTCAAAAAAATTCACATAGGGGGCCTAGATTGGACACTTTTAGCCTATGGCCCCTCCAAACAAGCATATAGGCTAGAAGGTTATGCTTAATATTGATTTTATGGTTGTTGAGATGGTTACAGATAGCATGATATTGCATACACCGTCTCTAGGCCGGCGGAAAGTAGGCAAATGCCTAATATGGGCTCTCGCACTTTTCCATCCTTAGCAGAAAAACGTGTGATGCTGATGTTTACCTTGCATGATCAAGTAAACAGAAAACAAGTGAGTACAGCTCATGCAGTTTTCAGCACCATCTTTCTTACCATTTTCTCTTGCATAGAGATCCACCGAAAGTGGCCAACTAATGGTTTCTTACTTGTCACAACAACTTTTGGCACTCGAACTCTCAAAGTAACTTTTTCTATGGACAGTTCAGTATGACTTGACTTCTTGAAAATGTTCAAACTACACCCCAGATTTTGGATTGTGTTAAACTCTCTCGATCTCTCCCGTGGTGTGCTATCAAAATCTTGATGAAATTGTTCTCAAAAAAAAATTCTTGATGAAATTATAGCTCAAGTGCAGTCTTTTGATTTTTGAATATACTGGTGCAACCATCTATGTTCCATTCCAGTGCAACCCAACTGAGTCTATAAATTCTGGATCCAGCAACACTTAACGAAATCAGCCGTTGAGATTTTTGGCTGGCTTCTTCTTACCATAACATTAGTATTCCAAGATATATGACTATATAACAACAAAAGCTCATAAATATAAAACAAATGAGCAACAACTAATTTGATGACGCTTTTCGGGGCTAGTGCTTTTATATATGATGCTCTTAATGCCCTTGCAAGTAACAAGCGTCGATCTTGTATGTTACACCAGGAGTAGAGTATTACAGTTTGATTGAGAAACATACACAACTGTGCAACACTACGAACACACATGCAAATTTGCTCCATGTTCTCAATTCCTCCTCTCCTGCCGCCACCACGGCGAGTGGTGGTCGTTGGGGCCGGACCCCGGGTAGTCCTCCAGCTGCATCTCCATCTCCATCCTCCTGCTGACAGCACCGCGGTCTACCTCTCCCGCTACGACAGCCTGGGGTGATCATACCAAAAAATTCAGGTCAAATACAGTTTGCACCTGACATAGTATGGTCTGAAACTGCCAGTAGCTGCTTGCATGAACACAGATAGCTGGAATACTATCATCACCTGACCATCTGCTCCACTGGAAGCTGGGATTGCGTCGGTCTTCTGCAGCTGCTCCCTCGGGGCCGCTGGTGCATATGGGAATAAAATCGTCCTCTCAATCAGGCAGAACAATATAACAAAATCTCTAGATGGCATGAGATGATTACCAGCTGAGAATGAAATGGCAGCCCTTGAAGCATGGATGAGGCAGCAGAAGCCGAGCAGAGACACCACTGCCAGATGCAGCGCAGGCAATCTCTCCATCTGTCTCCTCTTAAGCATTTCTTCAAGTGCTCCTACTCTTCTTCTTCTGCAACCATGAGGAGGGCTCATGTAGAGGGCCTGAACTGCAAGCTATTTTATAGCACAGTTAAAAGTTGTCATGGAGCAAGGAGCCACCCACAGAATGAGGCCTCTGAAGCATCCTCCACAACCTTAGTTAGTTGCTATATAAGTAGTTCATCACCTTTTCCAAGTGCTTCATTAGCTCACATGATGAGCTTTTTATGACTGGAAAGGAGGTGGCTAGCATTTCGTAGGCATGCGTGCTGTTTCTTGAAAACTCGGCGAATTGCTCGGCAAGCACGCGAAAAGGGGCGAGCAAAAAGGAATGATTATGGCCAGGAATAGGCTGCAAGGGGTAAAATTAAAGCAGAAAGCTAGGGCTCAATGTAATTTCTTGCATATAGGATGGTGACATGGTGCAGATGGCTCTGAGGATTTTTTTCCTTCCAATCCGGTACCGGATATTCTTATCCTGATCAATGCAGCCAGTGTGGGCTTAAGACTTCAAGTAAACTAAAGTTTGTTGAGTGCCTTTATTTGGAGCTCATAGTGGCCTCAGCACTTAGGTAGATAGTTTGTGAGCCTCCACTAAGCTGAATCAACTTATCTGATCAAATAAAACTGCACTCAAAAGCTCATCAAGTTGGCTTTACCCAGTTGAACCTCGACACCTAGCAGAGAACATCCTAACGTCAAAGTTTGTCTCTAGTTTGACATGATCAACACTACATTCAAAAAATGGCAAACAATGCCAGACATTGGCCGGACTACTCGTCTAAGTTATATACAGGCCTGAGGGCTCAAGCGGCCTTGGTCGGGTTTTTTTTTTTTCGAGCCGTGATGAGCTGTGTTTATTTAGAGAAGAACTTCCAGATCTCCCTCTCGGGGGGCTCGGCAACAAGGTGCACACCAAAGGCGCCCTCCTCATCGACCAATGCTCTGAGCTGCCGCACCGCACTGCTGGAGCCGATGTAGTTCTTTTTCGCCGTGAGATATATCACTCCATAGGGTGGCCGCAGGCACTGCAAGGGCAGGAAAAACAGAGTGAATGAAGGTAAGGTTAAGCAGGTTCAGTTTCGAGGTAGATGGCGAATCTGCATAATGCCCCCCAGGAAAGTACTCACTGCCTTTATTGGGCATCTCATGCCGAGAAAGAGTCTTCCCTGACAAAATGACACGGAGAGTAGCATTACACATCTAGTAACTAACCTTTTTGATGAGTGAATAAAGGTTTTGAAGAGAACTTGCGGAGTAAGGGATCTCATTCACCAACACTATGTCATATCAACCCTCATCTCCTGCACAGGCCTCGTTTCCCCTCTCCCATGCATGGCTGCCTGACAGTTTTGTTGATCGCCTTGACGAGGTTTCGTGGCAGATATTGTTCCCATCCTGGCTGCTGCAACCATCCAAAAAATCGTCTTCACAGAACCCTAGCCCTATGCCGGACGATGCATCCACCTCGTCCTCCTGTATCACTGACAGGACCGTGTGAAGCTCATCCCACTCCCCAGCATAGAAATGGATGTCTTGAGACAACTGTTGCCATGATGGAGCAAGAGGGCTTCCTTGTTGGTGGCTCTGGTTGTCTCGAGTTTGCTCGAGATTTGCGAGTACATTGGGGATTGTTCTGCATCTTATTATTCCAGCACTGGGATCCTGAAAATGTACTGTTGAAGCTCCCTAAAATGTTTGGAAAGAGGGCATTAGAAGCCTAAACGTTGCATTTTTTTTCAGAAAAGAAACAAGGATATTCATTGTTGGTGCATTAGCCAAAGACAGTACAGGTAAGTACGCTTTTTTGTGTACGAATGGAACAACAATGAACAGCAGTATACTAGATAGATAAACTATGGTAAATGACTTGGGTACTGAAGGCAAGTGAAATCTGAAGTTACTTTTTTTAAGTAATATAGATAAGTCATGGATAGCTGCAGTACCTTCAGGCAAGAAAATATCCCAGGAAGCCCATATCTGCAGCCCAGCTGCATCAGAAAATAATAATTAAACAGTTGCCAAAGAACCACAAATTGATCAGAGTATGCCAATATATGTGGTTCGCATTAGGACGTAAAGAAACAGACCAAGCCCCAAGAAGTAATTTCAGTGAAAGAACCTTTATTTATTGTGCACACTGATAAGTACAACACATACTGAAAACAACGTTTCAAGCCAGGCAATAGGCTCGATACCAACTTAGAGGATGGGAACGTGTTAGTGTTGGTGAAAATACATGATTAATGAGAAGGACAATACATTTGTTAGGTGGAGATCAATAGATCGCTAGAACCACTTGTTGTTCACAGCTTTTCATAGTTATTGCACTTAATATTCTAGTGTTTGAAGGTAAGAACAATATCTACAGTGTGCAGCCTTTGCATTGCTGCCTACATAAATCGATTTAAGGACGAAATTAACAAATAAATGGACATTGGGAAGTACTTAGTCTTTGTGAGTTTGTGTCATTCGCAGTCCTTCATATAAGAAAATTGGCTTGAGGCAGTACACTATTAAACAAACAGTAAGCGCTACAAACTAAATGCATGAACATAGCTTTACTAGAAGTACTGCATGCATACATGGAACAAAGCTAGAGTTGTACCTCTAAAACCCATTTGCTTCTGAACGTCAGTAGTCCATCACGGATCTCATTCTTCAGAACATTTACTAGCTCGAGTGAACTCTCACAGCATTTCAAGGGCCCTAGTGTAAAAGATAATTAAATCCGGACCTTCACCTTTCCAAGTAGTAAGTACAATGATATGCCTGGTGGGGCTATTACTCTTACCTTCACCTTTTGGAGTTGCAAGATCTGATCTAGATAGTCCCACAATAATGCTTATCCAGAGGAATCACAAACGAGTACCAATTGTATGCCTACCACATAAATAGCCCTCCTCTGGATATGCCTACCACATAAATAGCCCTCCTGACCCGTTGGCTCTGGCGCATCGCCAATGGCGATGGTGGCCTTTGGTTCACCATCATCCAGAACAAGTACCTTAGGGGCCAGCCACTCGCATTCTGTCAGCGATCTGGTGGCTCCCAGTTTTGGCAGGCCGTCATCCAGTTGTTGCCTGTGCTCCGCATCGGCACGTCCATCTCGGTTGGCACGGGGTCCGCGACCCTGTTCTGGTTTGATCGGTGGACCGGCGATCCCCCTGGCCGTGCGATTCCCGGAGCTTTTTGCCATTGCGGTGGACCCTCAGGTTTCTGTCGAGACGGCCCTTATTGACTTAGGGCACCTCGCCTTCCGTCGCCCCTTTGACCCGCCGGAAATGGCCGCTTGGGATGCCCTCCTCCAGGACATCGCCCTCCTCCCGATGAACGTTGACGACACCCCTGACTCCATATCTTGGCGACTGGAGCCCTCGGGCTGCTTTTCCACTAAATCCCTCTACGCGGCCATCGCCCCCTCGCCGGCCCCCGAGCCCTTTAGCCTGATTTGAGATATCCACTTGCCACTGAAAATCAGGATCTTCTTATGGCAGTGGATCCATGGACGCCTCCCGTCTGGGGTGGAGGTACTTAAGCGCAATGGACCTGGCGATGGGATCTGCCCCCTGTGCGGTACGGTGGAGGATGCTAACCACATATTCTTCTTGTTAGAGTTATAATATAAGTCATGTACCCCTTTGTATTTATCCCGTTGTATAAGGGGTTTCCTGCATATGTTCCACACCTGTACATGTATATATATCGGCCTATGGCCCCATGGGAATATAAGTTGCTTTCCTAACATGGTATTAGAGCATAGGTTCTTTTTCGCACGCGCAACTTGTGCTCTTCCCGATCCAATATTCTGCACAGCCGCCGGCGCTGTTCCTCCTACCCGTAGCTGCTCTGTTCCCTGCTGAAGGCAGTCTCGCTCGATCAATCTCGGCTTGCGCGAGACCGCTCGATCTCGGCTGCTCTTGTTCCTACACGAGGCTGCTCGATCTCGGCTTACGCGAGCCCAGCCGCCGCTCGATCCCAGTCACCCGCCCCGATCCAGTTGACCGTGCCCGCCCCGATCTGGTCACCAGCGCCCGCCCGATCCGGTCGTCAGCGCCCGCCCCGACCCAGTTGCTCGCGCGCACCCCGCGATCCAGTCGCCCGTAGACGCTACTCCCTGCTCGCGCCCTGATTCCGCTGCTGGTGGTCTGCTGTTCCAGATTCTGCTGATTTGGGATCTCAAAAAAAAATGTCTGCTGCATCGGGTTATGTTGTTGTCCCTCGCTGTCCGGTGATCTTCGATGGTACTAACTACACCGAGTTCACTGACTTCATGCGCATTCACATGCGTGGCATCCGTCTCTGGTGTGTTCTTTCTGGCGAGGTCTGCTGTCCGCCACGTCCGGTTCCTCCGGTGGCTCCTATTCCGCCGACTCCATCGGTTCTTCCTCCGGATGCTAATCAGGCCGCCAAGGATGCGGCTAAGCTTGCTGATGAGGCTGCTGATCGTGCTTATGATGAGAGGGTTTTGGCTTATGAGGAGGCTCTTCAGACGTATCATGGTGCTCTGTCTATTTACACCCAGTGGCTTGATGATGATGCTCGTGCTGCAGCTGTTCTCACTGCTAGTGTTCTGCCTCAGTTTGCTTCTGAGTTTCTAGGTCTTCCTACTGTCTTTGAGATGTGGACCCGTCTTCGTCAGCGCTATCAGCCCTCTGGTGATGCCTTATACCTTTCTATGGTCCGTCAGAAGCATGCTCTTCAGCAGGGTGACTCTACTGTTGATGACTTCTATGCACAGAGTTCTGCTATCTGGCACCAGCTTGATTCTCTCCGCAGTGCTGGTTGTCGTACCTGCCCCTGTTGCCAGGCTGTCCAGGCCAATTTGGAGTTTCATCGCGTCTATGAGTTCCTGTCTCGGCTCCGTAAGGAGTTTGAGCCCCGGCGTGCTCAGTTGTTTGCTCGTGGCCGTATTTCTCTCATGGAGGCGCTTTCTGAGATTCGTGCTGAGGAGACTCGCTTACGTGGTGCTGGTTTGCTGGAGGTTCCCTCTGTGCTCGTTACTCGTGCTCCTACGCCACCTGCTGCACCGACCCCTTCTCGCTCGAGTGCTCCGCCGCTCTTGCCCACTCCTTCTGGAGGCTCAGGTCGCCCCCGTCCACATTGCGACTATTGCAACAATGATGGTCATCTTGAGTCTCAGTGCTACACGAAGAAGAAACACCTGCGCAAGGCGCGATCATCATATTCAGGGACTTCGTCATCTACCTCGATAGCTTCAGCCATTGCTTTGACTGAGCAGGATATTCTGAGACTTAAGCGTCTGCTCGCGGCTTCAGGTTCTTCCTCGACGGGTACTGTTGGTTCTGTGACTGATGCTTCCGGCACTGAGCAATCACCCTCTACACAGTCAGGTACATCCCCATGGGTTCTGGACTCTGGAGCTTCTTTTCATATGTCTTCTCATTCTTCCACTTTGTCCTCTCTTCGATCACTGGATTCTCCTGTTCATGTCTTCACTGCTGATGGTACTCCACTTTCTGTTGCTAGTAGAGGCAATCTTACCACTCCTTATTCTGTTCCTGATGTTGCTCATGTTCCTCGACTTACCATGAATCTGTTTTCTGCTGGTCAACTTACTGATTCTGGTTGTCACGTCATCCTTGACGTTGACTCTTGTTCTGTCCAGGACCGTCGCACGCACACTCTGGTTGGGGCTGGCCCTCGCCGCCGTGATTCTCAGGGTCTTTGGGAGTTGGACTGGCTTCATGTTCCTTCCGCTGCCACCACCATCGCCAGTTCTTCCGCTTCTGTCGCCTCCGTTACTGGTTCCTTCCAGCAGTGGCATCATCGACTTGGTCATCTGTGTGGTTCTCGGTTGTCTTCTTTAGTTCGTCGAGGTCTTCTGGGGTCTGTCTCAGGAGATGTCTCTTTAGAGTGTCAGGGTTGTCGTCTTGGCAAGCAGATTCAGTTACCATATTCACATAGTGAGTCAGTGTCCAAGCATCCTTTCGATTTAGTCCATTCTGATGTATGGGGTCCGGCCCCTTTCGCTTCGAAAGGTGGTCATAAATACTATATTATTTTCATAGATGATTTCTCTCGTTACACATGGCTTTATTTCATGACTTCTCGTTCTGAGGTGTTGTCTATTTATAAGCGTTTTGCTGCCATGGTTCATACTCAGTTCTCTTCACCCATTCGTGTTTTTCGTGCTGACTCCGCTGGCGAGTATATCTCTAAGATGTTGCGTGGTGTTCTTGCTGAGCAAGGGACTCTCTCTCAATTCTCTTGTCCTGGTGCTCATGCTCAGAATGGTGTGGCTGAGCGAAAGCATCGACATCTTCTTGAGACGGCTCGTGCATTGATGATTGCTGCCTCTCTCCCGCCTCATTTTTGGGCTGAGGCCGTCTCCACATCCACCTATCTTATCAATATACAGCCTTCCGCTGCTCTACAGGGTGGTGTTCCTTTCGAGCAACTTTTTGATCGTTCTCCCGATTATTCGATGCTTCGCTCGTTTGGTTGTATTTGCTATGTTCTTCTTGCCCCTCGCGAACGCACCAAACTGACCGCTCAGTCTGTTGAGTGTGTCTTCTTAGGCTACAGTGATGAGCATAAGGGCTATCGTTGTTGGGATCCTATCGGTCGTCGGATGCGTATCTCTCGAGACGTGACTTTTGATGAGTCTCGTCCCTTCTACCCACGCCCATCTTCCTTGACTTTTTTAGTGCAGGATATCTCTTTCCTCACTTTTCCTGACTCACCTATCACCCATGTCGAGCCTATACCTCTCCGTTCCACTTCCTCTCCTTCTCCACCTCTAGTTGATTTGCAGCCACCATCCTCCCCGGTCTCCTCGCCTAGCATGTCACCGGGTTCTCCACCTTCATCTCCGGTGACTTCCTCCCCGATCTCCTCTCCCAGCATGTCACCGGATTCTACACCTTCATCTCCGGTGACTTCTTCGTCGCCACCCCCGATTCTACCTTGACGATTCCTCCTTCTATTATTCCATCTTTTCCTCAGCATTACACTCGTCGTCCACGATCAGTCGATGCCTCTGTGGATGAGTCGTCATCTTCCTCTCAGCCTACTTATGGCTTGCGTTCTCGTCCTCGTCCGCCTGTTGATCGCTTTGGATTTCCCACCGCTAGTGCTGCTGTTCTTGAGCCGACTTCTTACCGTCAGGCTGTTGTTCATCCTGAATGGCAGTTTGCGATGGCGGAGGAGATTGCTGCTCTTGAATGCACTGGTACCTGGGATCTTGTTTCTCTTCCTCCCGGAGTCCATCCGATCACTTGTAAGTGGGTCTACAAGGTTAAGACACGCTCCGATGGTTCTCTTGAGCGTCACAAAGCTCGTCTTGTGGCTCGTGGTTTTCAGCAGGAGCACGGTCGTGATTATGACGAGACTTTTGCTCCTGTGGCCCATATGACCACTGTTCGTACACTTCTTGCCGTTGCCTCTGCACGCCATTGGTCTATATCTCAGCTTGATGTTAAGAATGCCTTTCTTAATGGTGAGCTGCGTGAGGAGGTGTACATGCAGCCACCACCTGGGTATTCTGTTCCTGATGGCATGGTATGTCGTCTTCGTCGCTCTCTCTATGGCCTTAAGCAAGCTCCCCGCGCCTGGTTTGAGCGCTTTGCCTCTGTGATCACTGTTGCTGGTTTTTCAGCAAGTGCTCATGATCCAGCATTGTTTATTCACCTTTCTCCTCGTGGTCGGACTCTTCTTCTTCTCTATGTTGATGACATGATCATCACGGGGGATGACCCCGAGTATATTGCCTTTGTAAAGGCCCGTCTTAGTGAGCAGTTTCTTATGTCTGATCTTGGACCTCTTCGCTACTTTCTTGGGATTGAAGTCTCTTCTACCTCTGATGGCTTTTTTATATCCCAGGAAAAGTATATCCAGGATCTTCTTGCTCGTGCTGCTCTTACTGACGAGCGCGTTGTTGAGACTCCTATGGAGCTCAATGTTCACCTCCGTGCTACTGATGGTGATCCTCTCCCTGACCTGGCGCGTTATCGTCATCTTGTTGGCAGTCTTGTCTATCTAGCTGTCACTCGTCCGGACATCTCTTATCCGGTTCATATTCTGAGTCAGTTTGTCTCTGCTCCCACCTCGGTTCACTATAGTCATCTCCTTCGTGTTCTCCGCTATCTTCGAGGCACGATCTCTCACCGTCTATTCTTTCCTCGCTCCAGTTCTTTACAGCTTCAGGCCTATTCGGATGCTACGTGGGCTAGTGATCCTTCAGATCGCCGTTCACTTTCTGCTTACTGTGTTTTTCTTGGTGGTTCTCTCATTGCCTGGAAGACGAAGAAACAGCTTGTAGTTTCCCGTTCGAGTGCCGAGGCTGAGTTGCGAGCAATGGCTCTTTTGACGGCAGAGGTGACTTGGTTACGGTGGTTACTTCAGGATTTTGGTGTTTCTGTCACTACACCGACTCTGCTCTTATCTGACAGTACAGGTGCTATCAGCATTGCGCGCGATCCTGTGAAGCATGAGCTCACCAAGCATATTGGTGTTGATGCTTTCTATGCGCGCGCTGGTGTGCAGGATCAGGTTATTGCTCTTCAGTATGTGCCTTCCGAGTTACAGTTGGCGGATTTCCTGACGAAGGCCCAGACTAGAGCACAACATGGCTTTTATCTCTCCAAACTCAGTGTTGTTCATCCACCATGAGTTTGAGGGGGGGTGTTAGAGTTATAATATAAGTCATGTATCCCTTTGTATTTATCCCGTTGTATAAGGGATTTCCTGCATATGTTCCACACTTGTACATGTATATATATCGGCCTATGGCCTCATGGGAATATAAGTTGCTTTCCTAACACTTCTCTTGCTTCACGGCCCAGTTTCTATGGTCCTGTTTCTGCGAGACAGTCGGTGGCCAGTGGTGCAACACCAACTTCCCTGACTTGCTTGCGGAAATCCACACCTCCCCTCCCCGCTACCGCCATATTAGATGGCTATGCGTGGGGGTTCTTGCCTGGATGCTTTGGACCGTTCGCAATAAGCTTGTCATCCAGAAGGTGCCTCTTCGACGTGCAATTGACGCAATCTTTAAAATGTGTGGTTACTTGCAGCTTTGGCGGCCGCTTAGCCACCCCCAGGACCGGGATGCCATCAACACTCTCCTCGCCGACCTTCGATCGATGGCCTTCCGCTTGGCGCCCCCGCTTCCACCGCCCCCCCCCCTCCCCCCAAGCCCGACTAGTTCCTCCTTCTGCGCTCCGTGTGTGCGAGTTTTTTTCTGTTTTCAGGGCTTGTTGAGCTGTGCCCTCAGCACTAACCCTTGGATACCCCCTGTTTGTGAGACTTGTGTGTGTGTGCGTGAACCTTGTTGGATGTTTGGCTTGGGCAGTTGCTTTATAATATAAAGCGGGGCGAAAGCCTTTTTCGGCAAATGGCCACTATGATTAAAGCACAAGTCCATAAATCTGAACAAAAATAAGCTGGAACAAATAGCAAGAATAGGAAAAAGTAATCAACCACCTTGAACATATTCATGCCGTGCATTTCGATATTGTCGCCCGCATACTTGTACGGATGAACATTCTGCATACCAATGCAAACAATGCCAGCTCAGTCAGCAGATAACGAAATGCCCTTATGGACGGGGAATGTTCTGAACAGGCAGGACTTGTAACTTTGCCATGAACAACAATTGGAAACAAGCAACCTGTGATGGGACGATCTCGACGGCCGGCGACGGCAGGCGTGACTGATCCCTCTCTGGCACGATGTCGACGCAGTGAGGTGTGGCCTTGTCATGAGACAGTAAGCCGGCGAGGCACTACGAGA
Source organism: Triticum aestivum (assembly GCF_018294505.1). Classification (NCBI taxonomy): domain Eukaryota; kingdom Viridiplantae; phylum Streptophyta; class Magnoliopsida; order Poales; family Poaceae; genus Triticum; species Triticum aestivum. Next base: position 506,186,292 of record NC_057806.1, on the reverse strand, counting down.
GCAGCGACGGCGACCGCATTGTTTCGCTTCTGGTCAGTCTGAAACAGCAAAATCACAAATTAGGTTGAAAACCATAGTACATCCCACATCACCAGTACCCCATTATTATCTCATCTAAAAAAAGACATTAACAGTAGCCGGAATAGAGGGGAGAACAGAGTAGCTACACCGCCCCCAATCCCCATCTCATGAATCAAGAAAACATAACCAAGCAACAGCAAGTGCTAGCATCGCAAGGCAAGATCAAAACGAAGGTGGAAGGTTTTACCTGCTTCAACGCAGGATCTGACCCCGGCGGAAAACCAGCAAAATCTCGCCGGACGCCGGAGTCGGAGAGGGGAGAAAATGAATCCAATCAACCGAAGGAAGGAGGCAGTTGGCTCATCCGGAAACGGAGGAGGAGAGATGTTCGCGCGTGTGAAAAGTGAAACAGATGCGGAGATGGGCGAGAATCCGAGCGCTGTGTTCGTCTCCGTTCTCTGACAGTCTGATTCGCTGGGGCGCTGCCGGCGAGTTCGTCTCCATTAATCTCCAGAATGCCACTGCTGTCTGATTTTTTGTTTTTTGAGGTAAGCCACTGCTGTCTGATGGGACAAGGCCTCTCGCATGACCGTGGGCCTTGACGGGCCGCCCCTGCTCGGCCCGGCCGGGCTCCTCCCGTACACAGGCCGGCCGTACGGGGCACGCAAGCAGTGGCGCGCTCGCGGGTTCCGAGACCAGCGGCCAACCGCGCAGACCGGTAGCTACCCCCCCTTCCCTCCTCCCTCCCTCCTTCCCTTCCACCCCGCGCGTGCGTGTGCGTGGAACGCGCGAACGGAACCGAGGCAGGGGGCGCGCGCTGAGGCGGAGGCGGAGGCAGGGGCAAGCACCCGGCGGCCTCCGTCTGGCCGTGCAACGGCGCCATGGGTGGCTGCTACTCTGTCATCGCGGCCTCCAGGCTGCTGGCCCGGAGGCGCGCCGCCGCCGCCATCATGCCCGTGGCCAGCGCCGACGACTGCCCGCCCGACAGCGACGCCAGCAGCAGCTGCTGCAAGAAGAAGCGCAGGTCGACCAAGTGGAGGCGGAGCGCGCCGATCCTGGGCGACGACGACCAGTGCGCGCCCGGCGGGGAGGGCTTCGCCAAGCGGTACCGGCTAGGCGCGGAGCTGGGGCGCGGGGAGTTCGGGGTGACGCGCCGCTGCGAGGACGCGGCCACGGGCGAGGCGCTGGCGTGCAAGACCATCCGCCGCAAGCGCCTGCGCCGCGCCGCCGACGCCGAGGACGTGCGGCGGGAGGTGGAGATCCTGCGGCGCATGTCGGCGCTCGAGGGAGCGGGCGGCGCCGTGGTGCGGCTCCGCGAGGCCTGCGAGGACCCCGAGGGCGTGCACCTGGTGATGGAGCTGTGCGAGGGCGGCGAGCTCTTCGACCGCATCTTCGCCCGGGGCCACTACACGGAGCGCGCCGCCGCCAAGATCGGCCGCACCATCGCCCACGTCGTGCAGCTGTGCCACGACAACGGGGTCATGCACCGGGACCTCAAGCCCGAGAACTTCCTCTTCGCCGGCAAGGCCGAGGACTCGCCGCTCAAGGCCATCGACTTCGGCCTCTCCGTCTACTTCGAGCCCGGGGAGCGCTTCACCGAGGTGGTCGGCAGCGGGATCTACATGGCGCCGGAGGTGCTCATGAGGAGCTACGGCCCGGAGGCCGACGTCTGGAGCGCCGGCGTCATCCTCTACATCCTACTCTGCGGAGTGCCTCCGTTCTGGGGAGGTGCGTGCCTTTCTTCCTTGCTTCTTTCTTCACCTTTCATCGGCATGAAAGAATGCAGGTCCATTCCTCCTCTCATGACTGAACCCCAGTGCTCATGTGATTTTATGTCCGGATGAACCGGGCGCAGACAACGATGAGCGCATCGCCGAGTCGATAATCCGGGGTGAAATCAACTTCGAGAGGGAGCCATGGCCCAAGGTCTCCCAAACTGCAAAGGACCTTGTCAAGAAGATGCTTGATCAGGATCCTGCTACCCGCTTGACGGCAAAGCAAGTCTTTGGTAATGGCCACCTTAATTTGGTCTAGTTTCCAGCTCGTGGGCAAACCAAACAAACACAATATGCATTCACAAATTTGCTACAAGTTCACAGCAAACTTGCTTATTTCATGGTATTATTGGGAAACCGGAGGTCTAGCGATACATGATGAATAGTGTTATGCACTGAACTAAGAGCGTTAACTTCTCCTACGAACCAGAGCATCCGTGGATCAAGAACGCCGACAAGGCTCCGAATGTGTCGCTTGGAGCGCTTGTTCGATCCAGGCTTAAGCAATTCTCGTCCATGAACAAGTTCAAAAAGAAGGCACTCGGAGTAAGTTGCACAGAACCGGGCTACATTGTTCTTGATTTTTCTTCCAGTGTGATATATTCTTTGACGTGAATCATTTTCCAATGATTAATGAAGGTCGTTGCCAAGAATTTACCGCCAGAGGACATCGAGAACTACACTAAGATGTTTCAAATGATGGACAAGGACAAGGACGGTACTTTGACGCTTGAGGAGCTCAAGGAGGGCTTGCGGATAAACGGTCATGCTGTTCCTGAGACAGAGATACAGATGCTGTTAGAAGCTGTGAGTGCCTACTATATGCACTTCGACGTTTTCATTGCTCTCTTATATGAACAAAATAGCTATGATGATTGGGATAGTGGAAGCTAGATTAAAATAAATCAAGTGAGAGCTGTACAAATGCAACGAAAAATGTTCTGGGAAATCTAGAAATATGCCATTGCAAAGTATTCGATTCCAAGATATGTCGCTACAAAGTTCTACTTCTGAAAACTGACTCCGCAAACTTGCTGTAATTGTTTCAGATGACATTGTGAGGCATGAAAAGACAAATATACCATTATCTTCCTTTTAAAGGAGCGTTTTCTTCCATTTAGAGGGGTATTCCGGTTTATAATAGGATTTGAAAAATAAAGTTAGCAGCGTCATTTTAAAGTGGAATTCGTGGGGCATATCTCACAATTGAGTACTTAACAGTGGCACATATCTAGCTTTCCCAATTCTGACACGAGTCTAAACGCAATTGAAACCAAGTATTAATCACGAGCTACATTATGTTCTAACACACTTTCTTCCTTTTCCAGGGTGACATAGATGGAAATGGCACCTTGGACACTGACGAGTTTGTGACAGTCTTACTTCACATCAAAAAAATGAGTAATGAGCAGTACCTACCTGAAGCTTTCAAATACTTTGACAAAGATGGCAATGGATATATTGAAATGGAGGAATTGATGGAGGCTTTAGGTGATGATGAACTAGGCCCAGATGAGCAAGTGGTTAAAGACATTATACGTGACGTTGACACGGATGAGGTCAGTTTAGACAACAAATTAATCAAAAACATTGATCACTTAATGCTGCTGTATTTCAGGAAAGTGGACCTTGCTGATTTTGAATCCTGATACTGTAGACACCATTTATCCATATCAAATGAATCCAATGTAATTTTAAGCTAGCTGGATTGTTTACCCTAAACCCCAATTTTAAATCCTGAAACTGTAGACGGTTTGAGGCTGTTTCCAGTGAAAAGGGCACATCTGAAAACTACCCGCTTTCCCCCATCGTTCTCGGGAAGTGCCAACTAATGTTTGACAAAAGGAAATTACTACACCTGGAAAGAAGCGTAAATCAACAACAATCCCCATAATTTGCTGAAATGCCAGCGTTGTTTAGTGTTTACCTAATTCTAGTGTAACGAGAAATCCATGAAGCAATAATAACTAACTTATTGCTGCCATCCATGGGGTTTTCCAGTCCAAGAGTACACAAACACATTCTTCTATAGGATAACTGACATTTTATATGCATATGCAACAGGATGGTCGCATTAGCTATCAGGAGTTTGAAGTGATGATGAGATCTGGCTCAGACTGGAGGAATGCTTCTCGGCGGTACTCAACAGCAAATTTCAGCAACCTCAGTCAGAAGCTGCGCCAAGGAGTTCTATGAAACAAGATCGATCCAAGCAGCAGCTAACCCACTGAGTGCATCGAATAGAAAGTAAGCATCAGTAGATGACCTAAAACTCAAATGGGATTACTGGGTTTGGAGGACATCAGGATTTGCCCATAACCCAGTTGCTCGGATGACAAAGTTCCTCAAGCAGAAGCAGAAAACCCAATGGCATCGTCCTTTGTACTGAAACCAAAATATTTCACACCTAGGATACATACTAATGACTTAGGTATGGACAGATGTAAGGGAAGAAAAGCACTTCCCAAATTTTGACATTTTACTACTGTGTCAAATTTTAAAAGAAGTTGAATCCAATAGAAATAAAAATTTCATGGATCAACATTGCGAATTGCCAAAAGGAGCATCCTTTCCATCCAGTATACTTCGTGCAATGAACTGATACGCGGCATGCAGAGTTGCCATGAACTCCAATGAGAATGGAGAAGTTCAGAAGAAAACTGCTAGTTAAATTAAGGCAGATATATTGAACCATACCAGCAATTTAGTCGCAAATAGGTTACCATGGTGTTTATTACTCCCTCCGTCCCACAATATAAGAGCGTTTTCGACACTACTGTAGTGTAAAAAACGCTCTTATATTATGGGACGGAGGGAGTAGAATTACCTGAAAATCTATTTTCTATGGAGAAAGGCGTGAAGTCCACTCTTCCAGGGTCACCAAGAATCATATTCGTCACCATTTCAGCAGTACCTAGCGCCTGAAGTAAAATTAACAGAAGAAGAATATCATTTTTTATTAACTTCTTAAAAAGGGAAATAGCAGTAGAAATTTATCCCAACCATTAAGAATGTGTAAATCTCATAACTGTATTTAGTCAACCATATCAAGCAACTGTGTGTTGTTGTTCTATTCAATCAAGGGAGCAAGCTTTCATAGCAAGGGAATGTCTGTTATGTCACTGCAAATGTCAACAATGTTTTGAGCTACTTGTAGGTAGATGGGTTCAGAATGCCAATATTAGCAAGTAAACGACACATTATCTATGTACATGGAGCTTGATCATGCACAACATGAAAATGCCTTAGGCTTTAGCTTTCTGGTGGTCGAAATTCACCAGAGTCTGCATCTAAGTACAGCCTCATTCTGCGCTCTAGATAGGCGACTTCCAGCTTATGTATATGGAAACTCAAAAAATGAAGAGGCTCAAAAAGAAAGCAACGCGCATGCTGACATATGGTTTACTCTATCTCAGTTGGAATATGATACCCGCATGCAGGGTCATTCAACTGGTCATCTCACAGAACTAGAAATACAAAAAAATGCAACCAGGGTAGCACAGTGCACAACTAATTGTATGCAATGAATGGGAACACTCCCAGGAACGGGGGCTGCAATGGGGCTATCTTTGCTGCAACTCCTGTTCTCCAGGAGCATGGAAATGTCATATGCTGAACTGCTTACAAAAATACTAAGCACGAAGAGGGAAAAACATTAACTGGAGCAGGTTTGCACGATCGACTTACCAAAGCAAGTCCACTTCCTTCATGTCCTGTTGCAATCAAAACATTTGACATATCCGGAACAAATCCAATAACTGGCTTCCCATCAGGCACTGAAACAGATGAGGCATTTCTATCAAATATAGAGTGCAAAGCTAATAACATTGCATTGAAATATCTTTGAGGCACTATTTTGTTGTTCTAAAACCAAAGGGCCTTACTGTAGGGGCGGTGCCCAATTCTGATTTCTTTGTCCTCGTCAATATCAAGATGAACATTATTGATGGCAGGAAAGAATTCTCCTGCACGGTCCCATATACTCTTCAGTATGGATTTATCAACCTCCCTTGAAAATCCTTTAAACTCCCTGCTGCTTCCTGTAAAAAAATATTTGTGATCAAGGATTCACATTTTCTAACATAGTTGGCGAAAAAAGTTATATAGAAAAGATATTCTTGTATGAATCAAAAAATTATTTACTGTGAAAAAGCTTGATCTACTCATCCATAGATTTATTTCAGAAGATCTCCAAAAAGGTCAGCAAAAGGTGGAACAAAGGGATAACTTTGGACTCTATAGATCACCTAAAACTAAATGCCCTTTTGTATTTAATGTTGCTGTCATTGATATGGATGCGGCGTCATGCTCATCTTCATTGGATGTTGACGACAAGTGTATGCTATGTGAATTATCGCCCTGATGGTCAACATATCCCAGCTCCATTATGCCATGATTCAGCTTTAGCATGTCAAAATTTTCCAACACAAGCAGATGACCCTGAAATGGATAATGTAAAAAATTACACTTTTTTTATGTTATGAGATGTTGAAAAAACCAGGAAAATCAATCGAAATATTTCGTATGAAAGGTTAATCAAAGAAATTTGGAAAATAGCACGTACCTTTCGTGGCTTCACAGGAATATCCAGTGTAGAATTTGGTCCTAGGAAACTATGCAATAAGGACCGAGTCCAAGCGCCAGAAGCAACTACAGTAGCTTTTCTGCCATATAAGATGTTCTTAGAAGTTTGGACACCTTCAACCCTTCCAGTAACCTCTGATCTGCATAAAGTAAAAGGAACATCAATAATACAGAAGAATGGAAATGGCTTCGGAATAAATGAGAAGGCATCCTAACAGGGTGATGGATAACATCATCGTCAAGCTAATTATAGAAGCTACTTTGCTGCAATTCCAGTAGCCTGATAGCTGTTGCTCTTGTGTTCACCAACAGAAGTAGTCTGAAAAGAAGAGACCTTCATACCTTATCAATGACATGGCAGGATCATTGTAGAGCTCCATATATCTCCCTTTTGGAGTATATGACCTATTGATCTAATAAGAGAAAATGTTAACAGTTAGAGACGTACAAGGATTCTTCTAACCACACTTATCATAGAAGAATCAAAGTTCTAGATCAGAAACCTTTTCAATCAAAGACACAGCCTGGAACGCATCGATTTGACGGTCTTCAGGTAAGAACATGGCACCACCATCATTTCCAACACAGAGTGCGGGTTCTAATGCATGCAACGAAGAGGCAGACAAGCACTCCGCATTGATGCCTGCCTGAGACAGAACCTTAGTCTTCTCCTCCAGCGTAGCCAGCTCTTTGGAGGTTCTTCCAACTAATAAGCTTCCTTCACAAAACAAGCATTTCACTTTCTGTTCAATCTCTCTCGCCGTGACTGAGAAATAAATAATCTGGGATGTGCATATAGTGAAATGCAGTAAGACATGTCATCGAAGAAGTGAGTCATTTCAATTTCAAGTACCATATAGCTGCACATAGCATCAGAAAGGTCGGAGTCCAAGGTAGCCTTAATTAACTAACTTAGTGAAATCTACTGGACCAGAGGAGATGCAGTTGACCTTTCACTGCCATTTCGAGCTAAATATACTGCTACTGTAGTCTGTAGTTATTCCACTGACTAGTATTTGAGGGGGTAGAAAGAAGTTAATCCGCAATTCGATCAGAGTCAACGACTTATCGACAACTGTCACATGGCTTTACCTGTCTTCATCCACCCCAGGCTCTCGCGCGCGCCGCCGGCGCGGAGGCCGTCCATCTCGGCCGCGAGGTCCTCCCACAGGTGCTTGCTCCGCACCGCCAGGTCCCACGTGTCGCTCCCGGGCGTCCGGTGCGACATCCACACGTACCCCTGCCCTGCAGCAGCAGCACCGCCGAACCAAAATCAATCAGAACCCTGGAGGATGCATCCAAGCTGACCTTGGCATACGCGAGCGCGAGGAGGGGGTGTGGGTACCTGCGCCGGTGGCGCCGGAGCAGGGGACGGCGGCGTCGGCGACGGCGACGGAGAGCGGGGTGTGGAGGAGGAGGTGGCGGGCGATGGAGAGGCCGACGATCCCGGCGCCCACGACGACCACGTCGTGGTGGGAGGCGGAGGGGGAGGCGCTGGATCGGAGGGCCGGGAGCGGGCGCCGCCGCCGCGGGCCGCGGATGGAGAAGCGTCGGGCGCGCGAGGACGGGGAGGCGGAGGGGAATGGCGCGGCGTTGGGGTTCGGAGCGGGGGAGAAGGCGACGGCGTCCATCGGTAGCGGAGACGGGGGGCGATCAGGCGAGGGAACGGCCGAGGAACCGTGGGTGTGAGCTTCCCCGGAGGAGGGAGTGGCAGCAGGTCAACGGCCTTCATTTTGGGAGTAGTAACGAAGCTGACGTGGCCTGTCTGGCCCCACCATCTGAAAGTAGGCCGTATTCGTATCGGGCGCCAGTTCGAGTCTTCGTGGCCCAGGCTAGCTGGGCCGGTCATCATGTGTACACTTAAGGCCTGTTCGCTTTTTTTACAGAAAAAAAGCTCCCACCTACTGTGTGCATGTATCTATGATCATGTCAGACATGTCAATTTTCTAGTGTGTGTATGCATTACTCAAAAAAAATAGTGTGTGTATGTGTCGCGGAGCACCACAACTTTGGCATTGCCGCAGCTTTGGTTGAAGAGGGGGAGGGAGGGGCTCGGGCACGGAGACGGGGGAGGGGAGGGGGTCGGTGCTTGGGCAGGGGTGCATCTATGTGTAACTCCGGCACGTGGTTTAAATAGCCGCAATGAGGACCATGCGAAGAGCAGCTCAGCAGCTTTAATGCGCGCGCAACGGTCGAAGTTGGTTCCTCGGGAACTTGCGTCCGCATTGAAGCGGCGGCTGCCGAGAAGTCGCATCGGTCGGCGCCGCCCTCCCTGCCTCCCTCCGGTCACATTGCGGCATCAATGCCGGCCTTCGCGTGCTCTGGGCCGGTATGAATGCGACGCTATAAGCAGCGCGTGCATCGAAAGAAAAACACGGGAGAGGCAGGTGGCAGGTTTTTGATGAGCCAGGCCAGTCAAAAGCGGGTTTGGGATCGGTCCGGACCCCAGCAAACTTTTCTTACTTTTGTCTTCAGTTTGCGAGAGAAACCGCGTCCGGACCGTTTCGTGGACCGATACAAGTCAGCATTGGATGACTTTTGTAGTTCGGACAGCGCAGTCTGAACGGTCGTAGGAGATTTACGGGTTCGCCTTGAAGATGCCCTAAGAGCAACTCCAATGGGGCGACTCATTTCGTCCACCGCCGTCCGTTTGGGTCGGCGCAAACAGAAAAATCGGCCCAACGCGCCGACCCAAACGGACGCGCGTCCGCTTTTCGTTCACCTCTGCCTGTCGACCCATTCCCGGCCCATTTTTGAGCCGGATTTGCATCGGCGTGGACACGAGACGGACGCGCGCGCTCGCCCTCTTCCCTCCCCAGGCCCGCTGGTCGGTGGCACATTGGCCTCTCCCCATCCAACAGCACACCCTCGCCCGCCTCCTTCGTCGCCAACGCCACCGGCCATTTTTTCCGATAAAAAAAGAATACATAGATAGTTCTAGCATAAACAAAAAAAGAAAAGATCAACTACTCATCATTTTCTGACTTCAACTCGGTAATGTCATCCTCCGATGTTTGAATGTAGGCGTCAACATACCGCTCGTCCTCGAAGTCTCAGGACGACGCTTCTCCTAGTTTCATGTTCAATTGAGCGACATGCTTCCACGCACGCTTGTTCTCTCGATAGGCGGCTCGCTCCATCCTCCTTTGCTTGTAGAACTGGCGCTCGTTGACGATGTCCTGCGGAAAGCGTTGGCGCCACACCGTCATGGCTTCCTCGTCCATCTTGACGATGGCGAGGTGACGCTGCCGCCTCCGGTTGTCACGATGATCCTCGTCGATGAAAAGCCGCGGGAGAGGCGCGAGATCCTGCGAGCCGCTGGCTCGTCGACACGTCGGGAAAATTCATCTCCCGACGAGGCCGCCTCCTCTGCGGTGTCGAAGGTGCCGAGACCGAGGCGTTTCTCACCAAACCAGATCTCAGAGGAGAAGGCGTCGGTGTGGCGCTCGCGGACTCCGCGAAAATCCGAAGCACCCAGGCGGCGCATCGACATGGTGGCGCAGAGGCGGCGTGGCTAGTGCGAAGGGGCGAGGCGAGTGGGCGGCGGACAGAGTGTGGAGGGAGCGCCTTCTTAATAACGTACGCTGGACGCGGCGTGCCAAAACCAGCGTGCACTAGGCCAATTTATTTCCGCTCGCGCGATCCTTTCCCGCGTGCTGGAGCGTCAAAACCATGGCGACGACATGGCCGTTGGCATGATCTATGGCAATGGGTCTTTACTAAAAATTACACACGGACATAAAATGGGTCGGCTCGTTGGGCGCACTGCCGACTCAAATCTAAAAGAGGACGGACGCCGGGCAGGCGGCCACCCAGACAGAAAAAAAGACTCCCGTTTGGGTCGTCCCGTTGGAGTTACTCCCTCCAATCCTTTTTAGTTCGCATATAAAATTTGTCTGAAGTCAAACCTCGTAAACTTTGACTAAGTTTATAAAAAAATATAAACGTTTAGAATGTGAAATCAACAACGGTAGATGCGTCATGACGTTAATTTTCATATTGTATAAATTTAACATTTTAGATGTCAATATTTTTTTATATAAATATGGTCAAACTTTATGAAATTTAACTTCAGATAATTTTTATATGAAGAGTAAAAAAGACCGAAGGAAGTACTCTAGAAGCCTAGAACCACGCGCTGGATGTCCATCCACGTGAGAGGGGGGAAGGGTGTTGCCCAGATGTCAACACTATGGCACTCCAAGCCTGAGTGCTCCAAAAGAGGACAGCGTTTCGCCATGCGGCCATGCCCAGACAAACCCGTGCTTTGCCCCCTTAAAAAACGCGTCTGCCGCTCAGATCTCATCACAAGTGTCCCGCCATTACATCTCCCGCGTGCCTGCGCATATGCGGAAGTGCATATTCCTCCTCTCCCCTGTGTGCGTCGATTGACTGCTTGATGCTCTAGCGAAGAGAAGCCGCGTCCAGAGGAGTGTCACTGAGAACACAAGTGCGGATTCCTTTTTTGATTCGTCGTATTTTGAATCGCAGTTGTTTTCCCAGGTCACCCCTTTGGGCTGCTTCCCTTGATCTTGATTGATTCGGCGACCAGTTTGGGATAATCCCAGCGGTATCCGCCAGGTTACTCCGACGAATTTGAGACGGTATCCGCTGTGTTTTCATCAACTGGCGGTGTTTTCGCTTGTTCCTTTTCTTCCTTGTGGGTTGTGCGCAGTGAACCTCGGGGAGAAGATGCGGTCGGCGATCGGCGATCGGCATGGACAAGAAGACGGACCTCAAGGTGGGCGGATGCCGGCCAGGGCCAGGCTGCTGCAGAAGCGGAACGCCTCCCGCGCGTTCCGTGCGTGGCCGAGGCAACGACTTTGTTCTGCGGATGTACTGGTGGCAGTGGCATTGGAAAATGTCCATTTATTTCCATAAACTTAATCAAAATTTACTATTTTGAAATAAGTTTATATGCACTGCAATCTGGCATTGAGGGGATATATAAAGGAGTAAATTCCCGTGAGATGCGTTTGTGACACTTTTTAATCTGTTTAGCAGAAATTATATTATATTATTCAAAATAAGCAAAACTTCGTTGGAAAACGCTTGGCTTCTACCGACGGATCACACGCGAGCATCCGCCGGCTCGTCCATACGGCGCGTGTCCTAACCGAGCGGGTTTTTTTTTTCTTTCTTTCGGTCAATATGACCGCTGCTTACTACAGTATTCACTACGATGAGTTTCTGCAGCAAAGTTTCTGTCGCAAAAACTGCAACAAGACCTATGTTGTAGAAAAATTAAGTTTGCAATGAGACTTCTATTGCAAAAAGAAGTAAATTGCAACAAGACCTCTGTTGTATAAAAAAAACTAAAACAAGGCCTCTATTGCAAAAAAAATATCTTACAAAATTTTCTGTAACATGACTCGTGTTGCAGAAATTTCTCGCAACACGACCTACGTTGCAATAATAAAAAGTGACGCTAGATCACTCAATCCATCAAGTCCAACGACTCTCGGGGCGGCAGATCTTTTAAAAAGATCCGCCGACCGACGCGGAGCAGCACCCAACTTTGTTTGGGTTTTTACAGAGCATCTGAGGCTCAAGAACGCCGATAAGGCCTGAATGTGTTGCCCAGGGAGCTTGTCCAATGTTCGATCCAGGCTTAAGCAATTCACATTCATGAACAAGCTCAAGAGGAAAGCATTTGGAGTATGTAGCACTGAACTAGGCGTGCTGTTCTTAATTGGACCCTAATAACACCCGAACATTCGGTCTGGGAGCTTCAAGATCAGACGAATCGTTCGCCGGGAACTATCGAACGAATCGAATGAAAACGTTCGATGTGGGAGGAAGCCTAGCTCCAACGATTTTTCGTGGCTCATCTAGCAGAGAACCAAGCACAACCCGTTTTGCCTATTTAGCCGTTGGATTCTTCCCGTCGATAATCTTCAAAACTAGATCACACGTTGATAGGTTTTGATGATTTTTTTTTTCACAAAAAAAAAACAAACGAAAAAACCGAGCCCGGAGCATGTTTTTTTCCTTTTCAAAAGAGACGACCATGCCTCTCACGTAAGCAAATCCATGCCTCCACAAGAAGTAAACCCATACCTCTCGCGGAAGGAAAAATAGAAAACGCTATTTTTTTTTCTTTTCGGAGAGGCACGACCGTTCCTCTCGCAGAAGCAAATCCGTGCCTTCACGAGATGTAAATCTGTGCCTCTAATGAAAGAAAAAAAACATTTTTTCCGTTTTCGAGAGGCACGACCGTACCTCTCATGAAAGTAAATCCGTGCATCTTGCGGAAACAAATCCGTGGCTCTCGCGGAAGAAAAAAAAAAGGGAAAAAACACGTTTTTTTCGTTTCTGAGAGGCACTGTCGCGTCTCTTGCGGAAGTAATAGAAAAGGCAAACACTTTTTTCCGCTTGCGATAGGCACGGCCGTGCCTCTCGCATAAGGAAAAAACGTATTTTTCGCACAATTGTTTTGTCTAAAAACTAGGAAAGACCAGTGAAAAGCCAAAAACATTTAAAAAGCCAAAAACAGATGCAGGACAATAAAAAAATAAAGGAAACGCCTAGAGCGTGACATGTGGCGGCGGCTAAAGCGGGCCAAGTGGCGTGCTCTCAGCCCCCACATGTGACTCTTTCGGGGCTCCCAAACAAGTACTCGTTCGTTAGTGTTTTTTTTAAGAATACTCGTTCGTTAGTCTTTTTTAGGGATAAACCCTATTTTATTGATAAAAAACCACAGGGATACAATTCGGATCGTGAGGTTGGCCAAACCAAACATGACGTCTTAGACCCAACGAGAGTGAATATTTGGCTAGACTATGTGCTTCATCATTGCTAGCACGACCTAATGCTAGTTTTTTTTTTGAGGGGTACGACCTAATGCTAGTTGCTCCCCGCATTGTATGTGCCCTAATGCTAGGCCCGGTTGTTTGAGTTTGGCATTGGGCCCCTAATTTTGCTGGCCCGGCCATGTCCAAGAGTTGGTCTTTTCGTGTCAGGCCTCCATGCGTATTCATCCTAGCCCATGTCTACCGGGACGTGGCAAATGTGTTTTTTTCTTCCAACCAGTGGCACGTACTGGATCTGGATGTCCGCATGATGGGGTCAAACAACAACACGAGAGGAGGGGAGGGGAGGGGTGTTGCCAAGATGTCAACACTATGGCACTCCAAGCCTCACAGGTCACAGCGTCCTATCTATCATTACCTCCCCCGCGTGCTTGCGTGCGAATTCTTCTGAATCTCGCGCTCGCATGTACACGCATCTCAGTTTTCAAGCCCGCCGACGCCCCGATAGATTGCTGGATGTGCTAATGAAGAGAAGCCGATCCAGAGGAGTGCCACTGAGAACACAAGCGCGGGCTCCTTTGTCAGGTGCTTCGGATCGCATGCGATTGTGTTCTCAGGTCACCCCTTTGGGTTGCTTCCCTTGATTGATTCGGCGACCAGTCTGGGCGGTGTTTTCTTTCTTGCCTCGTGTGTGCACCTGATGTTTTGTCTTGTTTATCTTTTCTGTTTTTCTTTCCTTGATTGAGAGTGCAGTGATCCTCGGGGAGGTGCGACCGGCAGACTCGGAGGTGGCGGGCGGAGCACCGGGAGACGTCCGCCTGCGCGGGAAGGCGCTGCTGGGGGCTGGGGCGGCGGCGGTTCCGGCATGTAGAAATTCTGTAGGATATGATTTGCAAAAAAAATAAATTCTTTCAAGTCCTTTGATTTGTAGGAATGGATTTCTATTTCTATGTAGTATAGAAATCAATCCTTCATGTTTTGGAGAAAAAAACACATTAGCCTAGACTCAATGAAAAAAATCCTATCCTATGCATCAAATGATGTCTTTTTCTCTATAGGAATTGACGTGCATGTCATCTCACTTTCTGTGATTTTTCTCTTTCTATAAAATTCTTATCCTATGAACCAAAGAAGGCCTAAACAATACAATATGGAACCTGTTTTGGGTATCCTGTCAAAACCTTTACTTGATACTACTACTGTAGTTGTCATTGACTGACCGACGGGGGCTCGGTTTTTCCAACGACCGTGTGTATTTTTTAATTTCTATAATGATGGTCTTGTGAGAGCTGATCGACTTTAATATATGGTCTTTAACCTTTTTGAAAAAAAAGAAAGAAAAGAAAACTGCTACGCCTTTTTCCGTGATTTGGTAGCGATGAGCGTCGGCGGCGAGCTTTTTTGTTGCGAGTCGGGGGAGGGGGGGATGCTTTGCGCGTGCAGAACGGTATGAGAGGAAGAAGGGAAGGGACGGGGCAGATCTGACGGTTGCAGATCGATTAATCGGACGGGTGCATGGTGACCAGACGAAGGGAATTAAACTGAATCTCCCACAGAACCTCTTGTGCAGTTCAATTCAGTTAAACGGGAGCTTATTAATCATCCATGGCCAACCCATCAGCTTCAGCTTCAGCAGCAGCATCCATGGCTTCGTGTTGAGCCTGAGCAGCTAAGCCGCCGCGCCATCCCTGCAGGCCCTTCCGGACGCTCTCGCCGTCGTCGGCGCGGTCGCGGAAGGTCTCCAGGTCGTCGCACATGCTCGCCACGCTCGACAGGAGCAGCTCCTCCTTCCACTCCTCCATCGGCGTCAGGCCGCCGTGCTCCTCCATGAACTCGATCATTTTCTGATCCAACGCAAATGGATAATGTCAAACGTAATCAGCGATCAATGTCTATGTACTGTTCAGTTCTTACGTCAATGCCGTTGATGTGGTGGTGGGCGTGTTTCCTCGGCACGCCGGCGGCCTCCCTGGCGCGGAGGTGCTCCTCCACGGCCCGCACCATCTCCGCCTCCGGCGGCAGCGCGCGGCGGCCGGACAGCGCCTGCGCGACCCACCTCGCCTGCGCCTCGACGAACCACGGCACCAGGACCTTCCTCGGCACGCCCACGAAGGAGAGCGACGGCGCCAGGGACGGCGGGAACACGTGCTCGAACAGCGGCCCGACCACGCAGCCGCCGTCGCCCACGGCGACCGCCCCGCCCGTGTCCAGGAACGGGAACGAGTAGCCGTACCCCGTGCAGTAGATCACCGTGTCGGCGACGACGGAGGAGCCGTCGTCGAACGACACGCGACCGTCGGCGTGCAGCCGGCGTGCCCGCGGGTGGAGGCGTAGCACGTCGCCGTGGTTGGCCACCATCCTCGACACGGCCGGCGTGGAGGCCTCGGAGCCGGCGGCGAGGTGCACCACCCTGGCGACGCGGCGGAGGTCCAGCGCGATGTCCGTGCCGCTGTCCCCGCAGCCGACCACCACCACCGCCTCGCCGCGGAACGGCTCCGGCGTCCTGTACAAGTGGCTGTGCAGCTGCCGGCGCCTCCATTCCCCCGCTCCCTCGATGCCGCTGGGGAGCACCGGATGCGAGTACTGACCGGTGGCCACGACCACCGCGTCAAACACTGCCTCCTCCTCCTCCTCCTCTGCCCGCGCACCATCCTCCGGGCCGCCAAGGCGCCGCACGGACCTCACCGCCCACTGACGCGTCGCCGTCGACGTCGGAGCGACGCGGACGACCCGGGTGTTGAGCCTGACGGCGTCCATGAGCCCGAACGCGGCGCAGAAGTCCCGGAGGTAGCAGTGCACCTCGCGGTGGCCGGGGAAGCGGCGCGGGTCGCGGCCGGCGCCGTCCCTGGGAAGGAGCTGGAAGTCGGAGAAGCCCATGGCCTCCCGCGGGGTGCGGAGGCGGAGGGACGCGTACGCGCTGCTGGCGCTGGGCACGAGGCCGCGGGTGGGCGCCGGGTCGTACAGCCACTGCCCGCCGACGTCGCCGCTCTGCTCCATGACGGTGACCGCGTGGCCCTCTCGCCGCAGCTCGCGCGCCGCCGCCAGGCCTGCCATGCCGCCCCCCACGACGCACACGTTCTTTGACTGCAGCTGCGGGCGCTGCTGCACCGCCGGCTCCGGCTCGCCGTCGCCAGCGGCCATGCCGATCGGCCGATGGTGATGGTGATCGGAATCTGGACCGGAGAGCGGAGACTTACAAGGAGATCGGGTGGGTTATACCAACTGTAAAATAAGAATTCCGATAGCTTAGTGCGAACCGATACTAGTTGGCCAAGGAGAAGAGCAAGATATAACATAAAAATGGACAAGCAAGTTTCGGTTGAACTGATAAACAACTTATAGTCATGTAATGTGCCGTCCAAAAGAACGCAAGAGCATTGTTTCTTGGTCTTTCTCTGGTTCCACCGTTACATAGGGCCAACTGCTTATTATTAACTAACCAAAAAAATGATTTCTCTCAATTTTCTCAATCCAACGGCTAGCCTTCATCTTCCTTCAGCCGAGCCACGACGTCGTTAGGTCATGGCTCGGCCTCCCCAGCCTCGGGCTGCGTTGCTCTCCTCCACGCAAGAACCGACTGACATGACAAATTTCTCAAGCAACTGAGATATGGCTAACAGAGTCTTACATACATATTTTTCAACCGCGACGCACACGAAAATGAAAAAAAAAAATCACCACGATCATATATGTTGGGTACTAGTACTCATGATCTTGTCTTCACGGGACAGTACTCAAATTTCACATGTCAAATGTCTAACGGTAGGTCTTACACATCAGGCAAAGACATCAGCAGCTTAGCTCCACCATACACTATCAGTCTATCGCCTCCCTCTTATTGTCGCTGTACTGCCCCCTTCCCGACATAGACAAAAGAGAGAACAAATTCAAACCACCCTCACCCCAACTTTCAGAAACAAAAGAGATGGGAGGCTGTCACACAAAAATGCGTAGCTGCTACCAAAACAGTGAGTTTTGTCACGCCAAATTCACTCTCTATACCTTGTATCATATTTACCACCATATCTCGATTAGACACGGTAAAAGAAAAAGGAAAAACAAGTACGCACTCTATATCCAGCTAAATGACAGGATATGTACAGCGCTTCACGTCCATGCCACCAGAATGCCTGGGCAGAACAAGCATCCAGACTCGCTATACAAATTTTGGCGAGGGCCCCCTAACTGCCTACCTCTACCCCCGGACCATCGCAGATGATATCTGCGAAGATGGGGTCGACTGAAGGCGCAGCAGCGCTCACAGGGCCAACCCCCACCTGAATGTTAAGAGATGGTTATTCTCGCCTTCTTATTCCTGCCTGACTTGCCTTTGGCCGATGGTTTCCTCTTGGAGGCGGTGCGGGCTTTCTTCTTCGAAGTCGACTGGCCGCCCGTAACACGCACGTCCTCCAGCCCTGCTTCCAGTGCTTGAACAAGGTTCTCAAAGTAGTTGCGAGTTACGCTGTAACAAAAAAAGTTTCAGCTTAGCCACTGCTCTTTAAAATTAGCTTAGTTAACATATTCATTGATACGAGACTCGTGCAGTACAGAATGGTAAGTCAAATTCAGTATTTGGAGGGCACAGTGAGGCTACACAAGATTTTGGTACAATTATGCATGGCATAATGCATACAACTTCAGCCAAACGAGAACACGGTTATAAATGGAGGAGCATGATTGACCTAACATCCACTGAAAATGCTATGCGGGCCACATAACTCCTACAACATCACATGACGCCCATATGGATCTTCGCTCGGAATGGTCCAAAAATCATCACCATAAAGTTCAAATTGAGAAGAAAAAGAATGGCCAAAAGTCAGGTAAATAAGGACCTTTGACAGGATAAACAGAGGGAGCAAGAGAGGCTAAACTAGCACAAGTTAGTAACTTGGTCACACACACAAGAAAAATACTGTATATAACTGCAAATGTCAGTAGTAATCAGAGACATCCCCGCAATACCTTGTTAGACCAGCAAGTTTCACACGAAATTCATTGAAGTCTTGTAATGAAGGAAGAGGTTCAGTTTCACCAGCTTTAGGTAAAATTGCATGTATGTCCTTCTCCGCACATTTATGGAGGCGCTCCAAACCAGACTCAGCTTCACCTACAAAATTTCCAGATGTATGGCTATGTCAATCATGCGATAAACCTTAAGCTGCAAGCTTAAAACCTTCTACCTTGGAGGTACACAAAAAAATCATTCTTGGCTTTATCATCGAGATAATACCCATAAGCATATGTCCATTGCAGCACTTGTCTGCATTCTACAATCTGTCATAGTGAAGGATGGTAGGGCAGACGTGTCAGAAAAAGGAAGGCTATGTTAAAAGTATAGAGCCAGTTTATGGGCATTATAAGATATTTAACCTGTGACCAAGCTTCAGGTATGAACTTTAGTTGAGACTCTGGTATTCCAAGAATGTCACTGAGCTTCGCAAGCTAGAGTGTGAACAAATAGTCAAGCACAGGTATGATAAATGTGTGGGGAAAAAAAGAAGACTTGAAATGCAAGAACCCAAACTATAAGGAGTGACAATCATACATCCTTTTCAGTAAAAATTTCTACTAATTGGAGACAATAGCAACAGACTTGTGCACTGACAGACAAATATTGGGTGCATGACACTGTATTTTTAAGAGGAAGGGTGGATGCCACAATGTAAGGTTTTAAATACTTACTTCACTTTCGAACTTTTGCAGATCTCCTTGTGCCTTCTGCCTCGACTGTCAACAGGCAAGAACCAAAAAAGTAAGCACCCAAGGCATCATATACAGAAACTCGTGCCCCATAAACCAAACAATGCATACTTTGTAGTAAACACTAGTAGAAAATGAAATAAACTGTGATCACCACAAAGAAGAAATGTAAAATCACAAGAAAATTCCTCAGATGAGTTTAGAATAAAGGAAATAATTGACTTAGCAAGGACATAAGAGATGGATCTGGTACTTACAAGCAGAGATGTAAAATTAGATCCTGACTCTTATAACATTATTAATGTCATAAGGACTTGCTTGGGCAGTTTTTGAGGAAACTAAAACTCTCCTAATAGCCAACTTTATGGGGATAATACAAACACACCGGACATACATGCACTTGTTTTAATAATAATAATAACCCCCCCCCCCCCCCCCCCCCCGACTCCAACCGGAGGCTGAATTTTTAATTAGTAAGTGCAACATGTCAAGTGGTGAACTGGCTAATGACAAAAGGGAGTATTGAAATCACGTGGGATCCATCGCTGACAAGGCTTCATCAGTTAACAATGAGGATCCCATGTAGTAGCATCTAAGTTGGGCCAAAATAAGAGTGGAGAGGGTCGTACGAGGTGAAGTGGATGGTTTGTATAGTCAACGGTTATGCTCTAGGTGGTTTCGTAGTGCAGAGTTGAGTATCAAATCTTGGCTAGAGTTCAGGGTTGAAAATGTGGACTTGTCTTGTCTACAGTTATACTCCCTCCGTCCGAAAATACTTGTCATAGAAATGGATACAAATGGATGTATCTAGAACTAAAATACATCTAGATACATCCATTCCTCGGACAAGTATTTCCGGACGGAGGGAGTACATGACACTGTACAAGCATGTCCTGGGAAAACTAGGCAAAATTCAGAATTTCAAATAATGAAACGGCTGCAACAGGATCCTGAAGAATGTACCTTCTGATTGGATGCCCAGCGCTCAAAATAATGCGTGTATCTCACAAGTGAGTTTTTAGCCCGTTCTCTCTGTGCTTCAGCTTCATCATACTAAAAGAAAAGAACATGAGATAAAATAAACAGGGAAAGTAACAACAAATTGCAGTTGGCAGCAGTAAATAGAGTCAGGAAACCACATAATTGAGTAGCACGCCAGTAGCAAGAACGGTCATTTCAATCCTGGATCTATTGGATCCTGAAACTTAAAAAAACATATTTTTGAAGTTTCAGAAATTTTTGAAAAAAAACCCAGGTGTACATATTGGTGTGATCTACATACTTGTAATTTTTTTACTAGATATTTTCATTTGTGGGGTGCACAAAAAAAAAGATTGTGGCCCTATAATAGTGAAAAATTGTGGAGTATTATAGACCCAGATATTTGTGTCTTTTGGGTAGCCCTCAAATAAACATATTTCTTTATGAAAACATACGGGTACATACTAATAGTGTATCCATACTTGTGAGAGAAAATCAGTTTTTTTTAACTTCCAAATGAGCTTTTAATTATTATTTTTAGAAGGGACCCAATGGACCGGGCTTGTTTTGCATTATCTGGCCAATAGCAAGCTATGCACCTTGGGATCAAACCCAGGAATGCGATTCTTCCTCGATACAGAGAAGGATAATGCCCAAAAAAGAACATACTATGCCTTTCTTCTTGTCTGCTTCATAGCGATTGCAAGCATAATTGCCACCAGTGGTCCTACTTCCGTGTTCTGACCAGTCACCTAGACATAACCTGTGATGATGTAAGAGCATCAGACCAAAGATATCACATGCAAAATGTCCAATTTTCATCAGCAAAACAGAGTACAAAAATAAATAAGCTCAGGAGATGGGAGTGTACCAGCAAAACTGAAATTTGCAAGGAGGACGGCACGTCATATGCATGCAACCATGATTCTTCTCTATTGGTCGTTTGCATTTAGGACAGGGCTTTGAATTAGCTATTATCCTGGAAAAATGAATCACTTCAGAGATAGTTTTTGATGTTTCCTTATGTATGCAGAAATTAAAATGAGTCATTACACAAACTGTTGTGTCATAGGTCCCGTACTACAAAACTGCATGTTCTAGTCAGTGACGTGCATTAAGCGAGTAACTAGAGGCTCTGACAAAGACTATAGTAGATAGCCTTTGACAGCCTACATAGCGCTTTGACCCGAGCCATGTCGGATGAGAGCTTGTCCCTCTCACTTCCATCAAACGCGGGACATGTCCAGCATTAAACCTCGACGCACGTCTGCCGTTCCAGTGAGTCCCTTCTCCAAAGCACCACGAGGCCCCATTAGACCCAGAGCATCCCCTGCTTTGGCATTCTCCAGGCCCATGGTTTGGTAACGATGTTCGCATAGTCGCTTCAGTCCTTGCTCTCCACTGCTACAAGCTAATACATTCGATCATGGTGTTGGCTACAGCACACCAGGTTGAACTCGCTGCAGGCCACTCCTATTTTATTCACCTCTGTGGCAAGGGTGAAGGCACCACAAGAGCAAACCTATACATACTGGACTAGCAGGACAAAAGTAACTTAATGCACCACTAGGACTAAACTTCCATTTTTCAAGTACCGGAACAAATCCACCTTTACGCCCAATGCACTTTACTCCACAATGAAACACTAGCAATAACTGAAACATTATTTACAAGGCATCCCACCTTGGACGCTTAGGCGCAAGGCGCCCTGTCAGTGCCTTGCAATTATGCCCACATTAGGCGCTTAGGCGTCCGCATTAGGCGCTTAGGCATTAGGGTGGTTGGTGCTCACCTTAGGTCGCACCGCCTTATAAACAAAGAACTGAAATATATTATGGAACAAAGAAATTGTGTGTTATAACGAACCAATTCACATTCTCGGATTCTGCACTGTTCTTTAATATCCACTTTGAGACAGTCTCACAGCTAACTGGTCGATGAGTTTCCTCTGTACACTGCATATATTTGGAAAAGGTAGCATTGCAATAATAAGCTTCTGGATTATTACAATAAAACAACCAGATATGGCAAGAGATTAAACCAAAATAAGATACCGACGTTCCAGCAGAAGCTGAATTTGCACATGCATGAGACATCATAGTTCTCATCACCAAGAAACTCCACTGCACGGGTACAATCAGGAGCTGGACACCACTTTATCTGAATATTAACATGATATCATGAATAAATTTCAGAAACCATAGGATACAAATGACATAAAATGAACTCTTAAACGCATATCATCCTTAAAACCGGTCGCCTACAAACAAGAAAAGTGCTAGGCCACTTCAAGGAATTACCTTCTTGTTGTCTTCAACATATGAGCATGATAAAAATTGTTTGTACTTCACTTTCTCCTCATCTTTAGCCAATCTATTAATGGTTTCTTCGAGAACCATGGCAGTACAAGATGGCTCAGGGCACCGCAGTGACAAACATCCTGGACCATCATTTATTGAAGCACTAATATACCCTGAAATAGTTACCTTATTTTAGCACTAGAAATTCAATTGATCACTACGAATAAGGAGAAGGATCTGGCAATTCAATAGTTCCCTATTTAGTTCTCTGTGTGTAAAAAATGTACAACTTCAATCCTTCAACTCCTGTTACTTATGTTAGGTAAGCTATATGTCACAATTTCACAATTGCAGCTATGCTTCCCACTACATCAAAATAAATAACATGATTACATACATGCAACATGCTTAGTAGGCTGCGCTACATTTGCATGCCATGCACAAACACGACATCAGTATGGATATTTGCGATCTTGAGATTTTACCTAACAGATATAGGGTACATAGGGATGGGGAAATAGATCCAACATCAGTGAGATTCCTCATCCCTGACCGGCGTTACAAACTTACAACGGCATACTCTGATCAGTCGGCTGATTCTTGTTTTCTTACACGCCTAGAGCCCCCGTTTTGATCCTTATGCATTTATGTGTTGTTTATATTACTAATATTAATCAAGTTGGTTATGTGGATGAAATAACAACATTGAGAAAGAGACCTTCCCAACACTCATGGCAGTAGAGGTGAACACAACCAGCAGAGCTCAGTGCACTTGTGGAATATCCTTCAAAACATATTCCACAAGTTAGCTGCAACCAAAGGAACCATCAGAGATAAAACATGTTAAGTCACTGATTTAACCAGATATGATACCGGCTGATAAGAAAAGCTACCTCCTGGCAGTCAGGAAGAACAGCCCCATTTGTAGGCAAGCCAACAAAATGACGGACACGTTCTTCATCTGCGAACCACTCGTCATTCAACTTGCTAATATTCCTGAACAAAATTGAGATAGAGAATCTACCTTTTCAGCTCACAAGAATTCCACCTTTGCAACAATTTGAAAGCAGAATCTTATATGCATGTAGCATAGTTTACATAGAAAATTGTTATACATATTATTACTATGTCCACTGAAACGAGTAAATCTCAGAAACTTTCTCAAGACGAATTTCTCAGGTACATTGCAAAAGAATGTAGAGCAGTAGAATAAACTCAGAGATAAGATGTACTGGAACATGACTTCATTTCATGTATCTAACATGGCTAGCTGTACATGTATTTTTTTGGCAGCATAACTGACCATTTGTAATGTCGAAGGAGGATGCATGCTGATTCTCTTGGAATTGAAAATATTGAAGATACCCGTCTTATGGCTTCCTCTTGCCGCTCATGTATGTCATTTTCAGATAACACAATGTATCTCTGTTTGTGGTGAAAAGGAACACAAGCTCTTTGAGTGACTTTCAGAGCTATAAGATGAAAAGACAACAGAACAGAACAGAAAAGAAACATGGAGGAGAAAATCCCGAAACTGAGTTATGTCATGCACATCCTTATAGAGGATAAACTGGCAAGAAAGCAGAGTTTCATAAAGTAAAAAAGAGTCATTTTTTAAGCTCCATCATAAATTGCTAATGTGTATGCTTCTTGTAGGAAACAAGAGGGTGATGGCAATTTTGGCAGGTGCTCCACCCGCGTGCGTAGCAACACTGATAACAACAAGCTGCTATGCTTAACAATTAGCGTGCCAAAAATGGCGAGACCTATACAGACTTGCCCTTGGACCACTATGCTCTGACAACACTGACCACCTAGCACAGACTAACCGTTGTGCAGTAGTATGTATGTATGTATGTATATCTGTGAAATCTATTCACCACAGCAGAATTCATCTCCCAGCAAACCTACCACTTTCGAGGAGCACAGCACACTGAAACCTACTGTCGTCACACTTCTCTGCCACAACGTCTACTGACGATAAGATGCAGAGCAAGCGCCCACTTCTCTGCCACAACGTCTACTGACGACAAGATGCAGAGCAAGCGCCCACTTCTCTGCCACAACGTCTACTGACTGATAAGAAGGCCACTGCCCCCGCGATAAGAAAAATCTCGAGAAGGCCCGCCCCGAAATTCGGCGCCAGCACTGCGCATTCAGAGAGCCACTGCACCCAGCGCCCGAGATCACACGCTGTGCGGCCATCGCGTTCGCGGCCCAGCCCCGCCCCACGGAACAAGCAAGTAGATGCGGATGCCGCTACCGGCGAGCGGGGCGATCGACGGTACCTTCTCGCGCATCGAGGCGACCTCCTCGCGGACCTCGTAGTCGTCGCCGGCGCAGTCGGATCCCTCGTCCTCCTCGCCGCCCCCGCCGCCGCCCCCGTCGCTGCAGTCGTAGTAGTAGTCCCCGACGGCGACGGGGTCGTCGTCGCTCCCTCCCCAGGGCTCGTTGTCGGAGTCCATCGCGGCCGGCGGGGGGCGATCGGAGGGGGGAAAGATTGGGGTTTTGGGGGTGGGGTGGGGTGGGGAGGGGACGGGGGATGGACGGAGGGGGGGTTGGAGTTGCGTCTTGCGTGCTCGAGTCAAGCCGACGCCATAAAGAAGCGGTGGGGTGGGGTGGGGTTGGACGTTCGTGCGTGGTTTCCTACGTGGACGTGGCGTGTGGGCCCCGGTGCGCTGCCTTGGCGAGGTGAAGAATCTGTGCGAGCAATTCGAGGCGGTAAATTCTGGGCTTCCCATCGGTAAGGCTGCCCGTAATGGAAGTATCATAGATAGTATTATGCATGTCAATTAAGTAATTTTGATGAAATGGCATAGAATTAAATGAAGAAAGAGAGGTTTGAGTATTATATCATGATACCGTATCATATTAAATGATGTGCTACTTTGTGTCATGCATGACAATAAATAGTCCTCTATGATACCAACATATGATACTATGTATTAGAGAATCATAGACTAGTATCATATGCACGATACTGGTATATGATACTCCCCATTACAACCAGCCTAACGGAATCTTTTTTTGGTTCCCTTTCCTTGAAAAAGATATTCACTTTTTTTAGGGTTTATCATTTATTTATGCCACACTACTTGTTTTGCCACTAGAAATATCAAACTGTTCAAAAATGATATCGCTTCGTTACGCGCATATATTCAAAAATGTCACTTGACATCATTGCCGTTATCTCAAATCTCGTTCGCTATGTCAGTTCTTTCTTTATCTCACTGCAATAAAAGTGTGAGTCCCATTTGATCCCAACAATGTCTTTATTTTCCTCTAAAGTTATTCGCTTGCTTGCTCCTCACAAGTGAGACTCACACTTATCATTGTGAGATAGAGAGAGCTAACATGTGGGTCTAGGGTATTTTTGTCATACAACATGGTCTACGGGTTTGACCTAACAATGATGATGTCTAATGACATTTTCTAGCAAACATCTAACGAAAATAATTGTATTTTTTAGATATTTAATGTCATTTTTGAGCAACGATAGTAATTTTGAATAGTTGTGATTTTTAATGGCAAAACTGAGTAGTGAGACATAACAAATGGCATAAATGATAAAAACCCTTGTTTATATTTTCTAGAACCTACTGAGTACTAAGAGCATATCCAATGACGACTCGCATATTTCCTCTCGCATCCGTCTGCGGACACGGATGCAAGAGGCTGCCATCCAACGCTGCCCACATACATTTCAACAACAATGCGAACTAACCAAACGAAATTTGTCCAAACACTGCTAGATTTCATATAAACATGTAGTATTTCATTATAAGTAATACACCTAATCTATGATCGTCGGCGGCATTCCCCGTGTCCGGCCATGAGCCCCGAGAACTGAAGCTTTGCCTTCTCCAATTCGGTCTCGACGTCCCTAGCAGAGCGTCCCGCTTCAAAGGCGAAGGCAGTGAGAGGTCATGTCCGTCTCGAGCCACCTTCGATGTGGAGCGACGCGCTCTACAGCGGCATGAATATAGGCAGCTGGACGACTGGTGAGAAGCGTGTGTGGATCGGGGAGGGTTTTTTTGTGGGCCAGGGTGATCAGAAGAGGGTTGGGAGCGGTCCGGACTCCTGCACAACTCCCCATGTTTTTCTTCGGTTTCTGGGACAAAACGCGTTTGGACCAGACCGCGAACTGATACAGGATCACATTGGATAGCTTTTACGGTTCGGACAGGCAGGAAATTTAAGAGTTGGTGTTGGAGATGACCTAAAGATCGTCGACTCCATGCATGCTCACTGCACTTGGCCGGCACAAATGGCATGTCGCCACATGTGGATAAACTCGCTGGCTGATGGAGAGTGCACCCAGGACATCCTGTAGTTGTTGATGACGGGCGGCGCATGAAGGGCCCCAAGGTGTACGTGGCAGGAGCAGGATTCAGTTCTGGCCTTCTCTGTTGCCGTGGACTCGCTGACTCAGATGTGGAGGAGCTGATCGCCGAGGGTGTGTGGACGGCCATCGTCAAGGTAATCGATCGCTTGCTAAATCCTTTGTACTGACTAATCCGTTGCTGGCTGCTGGGTGTAGAAAACTGAACAATTGTTTGTGTCGTAACTGGTTGTTAGAAGGGAGAGAGAGGTTTGGTGAAACAGTTATATATGAGTACAATGATTTATTTGGGGTACAAGATAAGTCAGAACAAATCCTTGTTTATCTCGTCTTTCCTAATAATTAATATACTCAACATCCCCGCAATCACAACGGTAGCGATGCAGACGCTAAGACTGGAGAAGAATGTGAAGGCAAGCCGACGGACACCCCCCCACAGTCGTAACGGTCGATGCATCGCGGAGTCGTGGCTGGAGTGGCAACCGACGAGGTTGCTCAAGCAAGGCGATAGCCCTTTGTGCCGTATGTCGTGGTACCCGTGAGCGTAGGATGGTGGAGCCGTGATCGAGGTAGCCGTGCGAAAAAAGTCATGGGCGATGTCGAGTCGGGGTAGCCGGTGCGATGAAGTCGTCGTGGAGCCGCGGGCACAAGGAGGCGTCGAGTTAGACATGGGCGCAGTGGTGTCGAAGTAGTGGTGCGCCGGGAGCAAGACGTTGTTGACGACGCGTCGCGGCGGGTTTGCCAAGCCCGGGGACACATCGTGGACGAAGGCACGCATCGGTGTTGCCAGCACCGGGCATGCGTAGACAGACGAAGACGAAGTTGACGAAGCACCGCACCAGGCTTGCCAGGCCCGGGGACACGTCATGAACGAAGGCATGCATCGGTGTTGCCAGCACCGGGCATGCGTAGACTGAGACCTGCACGAGCTGTACGCCATGTCGAAGAAGTCGGAGAGGCCAGCAGAGAAGGACTCGACGACAGTTGCGGCGCCAATCAGCGCGAGGCCGATGTCGCCCGTGGTTGTCGGAGTAGACGAAGTGGTCGGGGTAGATGACGACGACGCTAGCGACGAGCTGGTGCTGGACGAAGACGTACGGGGTGGATGCGTCGCTACGGCGGCTACTGGGGTAGCAGCGGTGGCGGCCGAAGAAGAGCGGCGGCGGCGGCTAGGTTAGGAGTGTGGTGGCGATGCTCGAAGGAGGCGAAGAACCGGACAGCATGATGAAGACCGGCACGGACGGTGGCGTTCCCGCACCAAGGAACGCGACGCGGCACATACCATGAGAAGTCGACGCAGCAGCGACGGCGGTAGACCGCGGGCTGCGGCGCTACGGCCCGAAGGAGCGACACAGCGGCGGCGGGCGGGTCAGGGCGACGACGGAAGACCTTGGGGCGGTCGCAGGGACCGCGGGCCACGATGCTACAGCCCGAAGGGGCGGCAGAGCGCAGGTCGGTGCAACCACGGGGACGGCCTCGGGGCGGTGGTGTGGACCGCGTGCCACGCTCGCTACGGCCCGACGGGGCAACGCACTGGCGGCCCGAGGGTCGGTGCAGCCACGGGGACGGCCTGGAGCGGACGGCCTCGGGGAGGCGTGATACATCTCCGTCGTATCTACTTTTCCAAACACTTTTGCCCTTGTTTTGGACTCTAACTTGCATGATTTGAATGGAACTAACCCAGATTGACGTTGTTTTCAGCAGAATTGCCATGGTGTTATTTATGTGCAGAAACAAAAGTTTTCGGAATGACATGAAACTTCACGGAATATCTTTTCGGAAATAATAAAAAATCATTGCAAAAGATGAAGACCAGGGGGCCCACACCCTAGCCACGAGGGTGGGGGCGCGCCTGCCACCCCCCTCCCAGGGCGCGCCCCCTACCTCGTGGGCCCCCTGGATCTCCTTCAACCTCAACTCCAACTCTATATATTTGCTTTCGCGGAGAAAAAAAAATCAGAGAGAAGGATTCATCGCGTTTTACGATACGGAGCCGCCGTCAAACCCTAAAACCTCTCGGGAGGGCCGATCTGGAGTCCGTTCGGGGCTCCGGAGAGGGGAATCTGTCGCCATCGTCATCATCAACCTTCCTCCATCACCAATTTCATGATACTCACTGTCGTGCGTGAGTAATTTCATCATAGGCTTGCTGGACGATGATGGGTTGGATGAGATTTATCATGTAATCGAGTTAGTTTTGTTAGGGTTTGATCCCTAGTATCCACTATGTTCTGAGATTGATGTTGCTATGACTTTGCTATGCTTAATGCTTGTCACTAGGGCCTGAGTGCCATGATTTTAGATCTGAACCTATTATGTTTTCATCAATATATGAGAGTTCTTAATCATATCTTGCAAGTCTATAGTCACCTATTATGTGTTATGATCCGTTAACCCCGAAATGACAATAATCGGGATACTCACCGGTGATGACCGTAGTTTGAGGAGTTCATGTATTCACTATGTGTTAATGCTTTGGTCCGGTACTCCATTAAAAGGAGGCCTTAATATCCCTTAGTTTTCGCTAGGACCCCGCTGCCACGGGAGGGTAGGACAAAAGATGTCATGCAAGTTCTTTTCCATATGCACGTATGACTATATTCGGAATACATGCCTACATTACATCGATGAATTGGAGCTAGTTTTGTGTCACCCTAGATTATGAATGTTACATGATGAACCACATCCGGCATAATTCTCTATCACCGATCCATTGCCTACGAGCTTTCCATATATTGTTTCTCTCTTATCTACTTTTCCGTTGCTATTGCTACAATCACTATGAAATACCAAAAACATTACTTTTGCTACCGTTACTACTACTATCATATTACTTTGCTACTAAACACTTTGCTGTAGATATTAAGTTTCCAGGTGTGGTTGAATTGACAACTCAGCTGCTAATACTTGAGAATATTCTTTGGCTCCCCTTGTGTCGAATCAATAAATTTGAGTTGAATACTCTACCCTCGAAAACTGTTGCGATCCCCTATACTTGTGGGTTATCAAGACTATTTTATGGCGCCGTTGCCGGGGAGCATAGCTCTATTCTTTGAGTCACTTCCGATTTATATCTGCTTGTCACTATGAAGAACTTGAAAGACGGGAAAACAAAAATTTATCCCTCAACTACGAGGGGAGGTAAGGAACTGTCATCTAGCTCTGCACTTGATTCATCTTCTGTTTTGAGTAAGCTCGCGGCACCTAAACCTGCTTCTGCTATTCGTTCTGATATGTCGCATGTTATTGATGATGCCACTTCTGCTATGCATGATACTTATGATGAAACTACTTCTATGCTTGATACTACTGTGTCACTTGGTGAATTTCTTAATGAACAACTTGCTAGGGTTAGAGAGAATGAAAATATTGAATCTGATAATATTGATGAAAGTGATGATGAAGACTCCCCCATAATAAATATGAATCACCTGTTATTCCTGAGGGCTATGTTTTTGAAAAGGAAGTTGCTTTAGATATTTTAGCTTGTAAAGATAGATACGAGCTCAAGAGGTTATTAGCTAAATGGAAGCAGCAATCTCTTAATGCTAGAATGAAACCTGGCCCTGATTTTGCTACTTCATCTATCTGTGTTACTGATAAGGATTATGAATTCTCTGTTGATCCTGATATAATTACTTTGGTTGAATCTGATCCTTTTCATGGCTATGAATCTGAAACTGTTGTGGCACGTCTTACTAAATTAAATGATATAGCCACCATGTTCACTAATGATGAGAAATCTCGCTACTTTTATATTTTTAAAATATTTCTATTCTCATTAAAGGGTGATGCTAAGATATGGTTTAACTCTCTTGATCCTGGTTGTGTGCGTAGTCCCCAGGATATGATTTATTACTTCTCTTTTAAATATTTCCCTGCTCATAAGAAACAAACTGCTTTAAGGGATATATATATAATTTTGTGCAAATTGAAGAAGAGAGTCTCCCACAAGCTTGGGGGAGGCTTCTCCAATTACTTAATGCTTTGCCTGATCACCCTCTTAAGAAAAATGAAATACTTGATATCTTTTATAATGGACTAACCGATGCTTTTAAAGATTACCTGGATAGTTGTGCTGGTTCTGTTTTCAGGGAAAGAACACCAGATGAAGCTGAAATTCTATTGAATAATATGTTGACAAATGAAAAATAATTGGACACTTCCTGAGCCAACTCCTGAGCCTATTCCTAAACCAACTCCGAAGAAGAGAGGTGTTCTATTTCTCAATCCTGAAGATATGTAAGAGGCAAAGAAATCTATGAAAGAAAAAGGTATTAAAGCTGAAGATGTTAAGAATTTACCTCCTATTGAAAAAATACACGGTCTTAATTTACCGCCTGTTGAAGAAACATATGATCTTAATCCATTACCTATTGAATAAATACATGGTCTTGATAACCCGACACAGGTAGTAAAGGTAAATTCTCTCTATAGATATGATAAAGCTGAAATCCCATTTACTAAGTTTGCTAGCTCATGCTTAGATGAGTTTGATAAATTTATGGTTAAGCAAGAAGACTTCAATGCTTATTTTGGTAGACAACTGAAATACAATTCAAATATGCTTGAACACTTGGGTGATTATATAGCTAATGTCAAAGGTGAACTTAAACTTATTAGTAAACATGCTTTTATGGTTACCACTCAAATAGAACAAGTACCTAAAGCTCAAAATGATTTTCTAAATGAACTGAATAGTAAGAATAATGATAATGCTGTTAGAGTTATGACTAGAGGTGGTAAAATGACTCAGGAACCTTTGTATCCTGAAGGCCACCCCAAGAGAATTGAGCAAGATTCTCAGAGAAATAATATAGATGCACCTAGTCCTTCTAAAAGGAAGAAAAAGAAAAATGATAGGACTTTGCATGCTTCTAGTGAACCTATTGCTAAAACACCTGAGAATCCAAATGATATTTCTATTTCTGATGCTGAAACACAACCTGGTAATGAATCTGAAACTAATGATAATGTTCATGATGATGCTCAACCTAGTAATTATAATGATATAGAAATTGAACCTGCTGTTGATCTTGATAACCCACAATCAAAGAATCAACGTTATGATAAGAAAGACTTTGTTGCTAGAAAACACGGTAAAGAAAGAGAACCTTGGGTTCAGAAACCTATGCTTTTTCCTCCTAAACCATCCAAGAAAAAGGATGATGAGGATTTTGAGTGCTTTGCTGAAATGATTAGACCTATCTTTTTGCGTATGCGATTAACTGATATGCTTAAAATGAATCCTTATGCTAAGTACATGAAAGATATTGTTACTAATAAAAGAAAGATACCGGAAGCTGAAATTTCCACCATGCTTGCTAATTATACTTTTAAGGGTGGAATACCAAAGAAACTTGGAGATCCAGGAGTACCCACTATACCATGCTCCATTAAAAGAAACTATGTTAAAGCTGCTTTATGTGATCTTTGGAGCCGGTGTTAGTGTTATGCCTTTCTCTTTATATCGTAGACTTGATTTGAATAAGTTGACAACTACTGAAATATCTTTGCAAATGGCTGATAAATCAACTGCTATACCTGTCGGTATTTGTGAGGATGTGCCTGTTGTAGTTGCAAACGTTACTATTTTAACGGACTTTGTTATTCTTGATATTTCCGAGGACGATAGTATGTCTATTATTCTTGGAAGACCTTTTTTGAATACTGCAGGGGCTGTTATTGATTGCACCAAAGGCAATGTCACTTTTCATGTTAATGGTAATGAGCATACGGTACACTTTCCGAGGAAACAACCTCAAGTTTATAGTATCAACTCTATTGGAAAATTTTAATTGATTATATTTGGAGGTTTCGAATTTCCTCTTCCTACTGCCAAGAAGAAATATGACATTCTTATTATTGGGGATGTGCATATCCCCGTTGAGGTAAGATAGCGTTATTCGAAATTTCTCCGGTTCCATGTTATTCGGAATGAGTTCGTTAACAAGACTTGATCAATCTTATTAGTGGATTCCTTTTGATGAGTATGAGATGGATGAAACTAGAAGGCACAACCTTCTGTACCCTACTTTTACTTTCTGTTATTTATATTAAATAAAATAAAAATAAATATTTTTCGTCTGTTATCTGATTTATCCGTGCAATATAAAAATACCCCGAAAATAAAAGTTCTCCAAATGCCCTGAAATTTAAATATGATTTTTTCTGCATATTTGAGAATATTTGGCACTAAGAACACAACACAGGGGGCATCCAGCTGGCCACGAGGGTGGAGGGCGCGCCCTACCACTAGTGCAGAACCGGGCAATAGCGCCGGTTCTTAAGGCCCTGTAGTACCGGTTCGGTAACCAACACTAAAGTGTGGGCACTAAAGGCCCCCCCTTTAGTACCGGTTCAGCATGAACCGGTGCTAAAGGGCAACCACGTGGCACAAGCCAGCTCCGAGGGCAGGGAGCTCTTTAGTACCGGTT
Source organism: Triticum aestivum (assembly GCF_018294505.1). Taxonomy (NCBI): domain Eukaryota; kingdom Viridiplantae; phylum Streptophyta; class Magnoliopsida; order Poales; family Poaceae; genus Triticum; species Triticum aestivum. Next base: position 506,153,397 of record NC_057806.1, on the reverse strand, counting down.
GGTGACACCAACTGGTATTAAAAGGTTGGGGGTTTTGGGTTTATGATTTCTTTTTCATTTAATTTTGTGTTTTCCATTTAATTCTTTTTCGTTTGCTGGTATTTTACGATAGTACATATTGTACACGTTATGCATATATATAAATAGAATTTCTAGTAGAACCGATCATATAAGGTTGATCATCGAATGTCTCACAACCACCATTAATTAATTCACACATATATACACACATGTATACACATGTATATATATATATATACAATTAGCTAGCTATATACAATTTCTCCTAATTGGTGCCTTCGGAGCCAGTGACATTAGCCTAATTGGTGCCTTCGGAGCACGATGACAATTGGCAGTGGTTCATGGGGGCGGTAGCGGGTAATAGTATTCTCTTTTGGGATCAATGACTTGGTCGAGCAAAAATCCCGCTATTTCCTCTTGAATTGCTCCTATGCGGTCCTTTGCTAGGAGCTGCTCCCACTTTAAACTGTTAAGAAGGAGATCAATATGCATGTGTATTAGTTGTGTAACTAGATATCGATAATGGTGTAAAAATTGTGAATAATGTTCTGATAAAACGTATCCACTCTTGTCTTTGAGATCTGCTCCTTTCGGACGCCATCATACGAATGTTCTCGCAAACTAGTATGCACACAGATTATTCCCCGACGCCTGCTTCAGGGCCTTTACGAGAATAGAATTTGATCAGATAATAATTAATTAAGCATGATAATTAAAGAGATGGCAGCTAGCTAGCTAGTACTACTTAATTACTTATCTTGGGTCGATACCATTTCATCTTTCATTTCCATTGGCCTGGAGTGACGCTGATGAACTTTGCCCAAACCCTGCCCGCCGACAGAGAAAATGAATAAAGGGGTTATTAAATAGTTCATATCAGGAAATGACGAACTAAATAGGCCGAGATATAGTTAATAATGATTGAAATTACCTATTAACTATCCCAAACAAGATGGTGTAGTCACTTGCTTTTTTAAGTAGTGAGTCCAGTATTTCAACTGTTCCTTCATCAACTTTAATGATTAACAAGATCCAGTGAAATCTGCATGCACACACGTTTGCATGTCTTAATTAAGCGGGCATATATAAGCAAAAACATGTAGCTAGCTAGTAGGCAAAAACAGAATTTGTAGTACAAGACAGTGTGACTCACTCAAAGTTGTAAGGAAGTAGTATATCTTCATTGGTATTAAGGCACTTGAAGAACTCTAGCATGCTTTCCTCTACACTTTTTTCATAATATGGATCTAATTTCCATGTGTATTCATTAATGGTATTTGGGTCAATGAACCCAATGCCATAGCGTCCACCTTTTTTCATTTCATAAATCTTCATCCTGCATAATACCATAGAAAATAATATAGTGAGGATAATTACAGATAATGATTGATCAAAATGATCACTACAGCTAGCTTGAGACTTAAATTACAGAAAGAAATCACTTACAGACAATAGCAACTGACAATAGATTTGTCGAGTGCGTCTTGATTGTATAACTGAAATAGTTCTGAATACTCAACGAACACAACTTTTTCATGGTAGTAATGATCCTTCTTGACATTCACCATGAGGGACTCTCGATTGGAAATCTTGGTAATGTCCATGTACCATTGATGCAATTCATACATTCTCGTTGGGAGCTTCTTGACCTCGTCTGGCTCGACCAAAGGTTGGCCCCGGACATATTTCCGTTTTATTTCCTCCTCTCTAATCAGAGACATGGGCTCGATATCAAGGAGTTGTCCAACAGTGATCATGAGCCTTTTAGCCTGCTCAATATGCTCCTCGGTTATTACAACATCGCCCAGCCCGGGAACGTTAACGGTTTGCCCACAATAATATTGGGCGTGCGTACTCTCATGTGTTGTTGGCACAACAAGCGGGGGATTGATTGCGCCGCCTGTTCTCCTAGCCGGGGAACGGTTTTACCGCTCCTTTTGCTAGCTGATTTGCTCGAGCTCGAGCTCGCCTCTTTCTGTAGACGTGCTCGATTTAAATTCTTGAGGTGGCGCTCATAGTCTGTGTCAACAGGCTTGGGAGCTGGTGCTCTAGCCATACGAATGAAGTGCTCAATCTTTTCCTCGGGCACTTTCTCCCTTGGCGGCGGTGGCGGTTTCGATACAAAATGGGCTTCCACCTCGGCCTTCGATATGGCTGCGTTTTTCTCCTTGGACTTGTCGTAAGGCCTCTGCGAAAGAGGCGCGAGGCTGCTTGGACCATATTGAAATCGCTTGCCTCCGCCTGTACCTCCAGTACTACCTCAACTTGTACCGCTACGCACCATAGCTGAGGCGGCTCTCTTTCGTGATTGCTGAGGCGGCGAAGACGGCTGACGTGGCTGAGTTGGAGGAGGAGGAGTGGCCTGAAGCTGTGTCGGACTTGGAGGAGGAGTGGCCTGACGCTTTGCCGGACTTGGAGGAGGAGGAGTGGCCTAAAGCTGTGCCGGACTTGGAGGAGGAGTGGCCTGACGCGTTGGTGGACTTGGAGGAGCGGGAGTCTGCTGACTCGGTGGCGGACTTTGATGAGGAGTCGGATGACGCAGTGTCGGTGGCCTTCGAAAGATGATGCAATCCTTTCTCCATAGGATGATACGATGGTTGGCCTCTCCCAGTGTGTGCTCCTCGTCACCTCCAGGAATGTCAAGCTCTAGCCCCGAATATTGGTCCACCACCTCATCAACCAAGACACGAGCATAGCCCGCCGGAATCGGGTTGCAATGGAAGGTTGCCTTGGGGGGATTTATAAAAGCAACGGCGTCCGTCACCTTCATGGATATGTTCTTCATTTTGAAGTGTAGCTCGCAGTTAGTGTTCTTCATGATGTCATCCACTGGGTAGCTATCCAACAATGCGTCGCCCGGGGCGGAACCCACGTTGCTTCTCGGCATGGATGGGACGGTGCTATCCAATGCTGGATCATCCGCTAGCTGCTGCAGCTGCTGAGACCCCCTTTGCTGGCTAAGTGAGTCGATATGCTCCTGCTGCCACTGGAATTTGACTGCCAAGTCCGCGTGCGCTGATTTTAGGCCTTGAAGGCGTTCATAGTCCAGCTTCCTCTGCTCCTCCTCCATCTTCCTCTTCTTCTCCTCCGTAATCTTCTTTCTCGCACGGGTTCTGTAGTCGGCGTTCCAGTCCGAAAACCCCTCATACCATGGAATAGCGCCCTTGCCTCGTGTTCTTCCAGGGTGTTCAGGATTTCCCAGGGCACGCGTAAGCTCGTCGTTCTCTCTGTTGGGCTCAAACACTCCCAATCGAGCATCTTCTATTGCAACAAGTAGCTTATCTTCGGCTCCGTCCAGACCTGCCTTCTTCGAAACTTTGCCTGTCTTCGGGTCCAACTCCCCCCCATGCGCATAGAACCAAGTCCTGCACCTGGGGGGCCAGCTCAATGTTTCTGGAGTGACACCTGCATCCTCCATCTCTTTCTCAGACTTATCCCACTTAGGCATTCCCACCGCGTAGCCACCTGGCCCCAGCTTATGGAACTCATCCTTTTTTGCGGCATTGGCCTTGTTTATTCTCGACCGTTCCTTAGATAATTCCGATTCCTTGAATTTCACGAAATCGTCCCAATGAGCACTTTGCTTCTCTAGTGTTCCCTTGAATACTGGAGTCTTCTTTCCTCCCTTGACATACTAGTCCCATACACGATTCTTGTGGTTGTTGAATGCAACTGCCATCTTCCTAAGAGCAGCGTCCTTGACTTTCTCCACATCTGCATTTGTGAAATGATCTGGTAGGGTGAAATGTTCCATGAGCGTTTCCCAAAGTAGAGGTTTTTGTCTGTCATCGACAAACGTAAGATCTGGACGTGGCTTTGCTGGCTCTCTCCATTCTTGAAGGGAGATCGGGAGTTGGTCCTTCACAAGAACTCCGCACTGACGAATGAACTTGTCCGCAATCTTCTTAGGCGCTAGTGGTTCGCCATTAGGTTTGATGGCCTCGATATTGTACTTTACGCCCTCCTTCAACTTTTTGTTCGGGCCTCGTACTGTCCTGCTGCTTGAAGATTTGCCCGATCCGGATGGCTGAAAGAAGAAAGATCGATTCGTTAATATATATCTTCAAGTCATTTAAAACATGTGATGATCACCAGATGCCTGCTTATATAAATATACCTCGCCGATCTTTGTTGTTTCAAGATCAACATTTTCTTCATCATGTTCATAGTTCATGACTTCATCAATTCGGTCGTCGCGATTGAATATCATATCACCCTCCCCGTTGTTGTTTAGATATTTGGAGCCGTCATAATCTTCTTCATTCTGATCATCATCTGGCCCGCGAGGATTGCGTATGATATTGAACAGGGCCTCTTCTCCCTCTCTGCCGGTATTGTCCGCCATAGGTTTTATTTAACTAATCCAAAAGAAATATATTCAAATTACAATGCATGGATGCAATCAATTAATAAGGAAAAAATGAATCAATCATAGTATATAATAAGCATCATCGAATATAATCTCGAATACGTCGTCTCGAATAATAGATATAATCTTGAATACATCGTCTCGAATAATATATATAATCTCAAATAAATCATCTCGAACATTATATATCGAATACATCACTAGCTAGCTAGCTAATAAAGATCGAATACTAGAGAGTAATCTAGGCGGTGGACAACCAAAGTGAAGGAACCATCACTGGATCATAGCTCGGGTGATCTCCCCAAAGAACCTGCCAGGTATTGGAGAACCTAACGTCCATAGCAGCCATGTAGCGATGGACATGCTCGTCTCCTTCCTGACACGGCGACGTACCACCTCCGGCGGGGCCGGCTCCCTCCGCACCGAAAGTGGCCCACGCGAACGCCACCAAAGGAGATTAGGGTCGACGACGGGACCCGGGGCCGGGTTCCTCACCAAGCGTCGCGCCCCTGAAGGTAGCACCTCCCAGTGCCAGCCCGGCGGAGCCCAGTCCCGGACATGGGTCCTCTGAAGCAGGACGTCGTCGCGAACTGGTCGACGGCGAGGATGCGGGCCGGGCATCATCGACAACAAATACTATATGCCGCAAAAGTAAAGTAACATTTTTAAATGATGGATTGTGATTTCATATATGCAAATTCTAAATTTTATAACTAAAACTAACATTTCTAATATTTCTATAACTAAAACTAACATTTCTAATATTTCTATAACTGAAAAACATTTCTATATAACTAACATTTCTATATAACTAACATTTCTAATATAACTAACATTTCTATATAACTAACATTTCTAATATTTCTATATAACTAACATTTCTAAAATTTCTATAACTAAAAAACATTTCTATATAACTAACATTTCTAATATTTCTATAACACAGTGTGTGTGTGTGTGTGTGTGTGTGTGTGTGTGTGTGCGGCCGGGCAGGAGCTCACCGGCGAGGCGCGACGACGGGGGGCGGCGACGGGGACGGAGACGGGCGGTGACGACGGGGATGGGGACGGGGCGGCAACGACGGGGACGGGGACGGGCCGGGTGGGGACGATGGGAGGACGAGGCGGGGGCACGGCGACGGGGACGACGGGGACGGCGACGGCGACGGACGACGACGGGGGCAGCGACGAGGGGCGGCGGCCACGGGGCAGAGGAGAAAGAAGCAGAGGGAGAGATGAGAAACTGACAATTTTTTTGAAGTGTTTTCTTATATAGAACAACCTTTAGTACCGGTTGAAGCCACCAACCGATACTAAAGGTCTGTTTTGGCGAGGCCAAGCGGCGAGAACGGCACCCCTTTAGTACCGGGTGGTGGCTCCAACCGGTACTAAAGACCCCCCCTTTAGTACCGGTTTGAGCCACCACCCGGTACTAAAGGGGGTGCGCTGGCGCAGGTGCGGTGCGTCATGTTTAGTCCCACCTCGCTAGCCGAGGGGCGTTCGCACTGGTTTATAAGCCCCAGTGCGGTAGCTCTCTTGAGCTCCTCTCAAAGCAGGCCCACTGGGCCTAAATATTTTGTGCTGTCCTGTGGGCCTACTGGGCCTTTGCGGGCCTGCATCCTGGCCCAACAACAGGTTGGGTTTTTAGTCGTATGCAGGCCGTTGTGGCGCAGTAGGCGGGCTTTTTTTTTTGCTTTATTTATTTTTGTTTTATTTATTTTTTAGTTGTTTATTGCTGTATTTAGAGTTTCTTTGTGAATATTTTTGCTTTAGGTACAAAAAATTACAAACTTTCTGTTAGTGCCGGTAGTTTACAAATTTGAATAGTTTAAATTTTGAATTATTTGAAATTTGTGTGAATCACTAGTTTGTGAATAACTTAACTTTGAAAATAGATTTTTTAGTGATTCTTTTTTCTTATGTTTAATATTAGTGTGTTTTATCATTATATTCAATTTGGTAATGCTTAGGTTATTTAAAAAATGAAATGCCTTTGTAACGGATAAGTTTTCGTCCGAAACCCCGATACTTCGAAAGAGATTGTCCATTTTGTACATGAAGTGCATCCAGTTTTTGCGGTAACCATCTCTACTTTTTTGCACATGCTATGTGGGTGAGATTATGATACCATGCCAACTTTCAACCTTTTCTGAGTTCATTTGAAATGCTTTTCAATTTCAGGGTCATTTAGCTGAAAAAATCAGTAAATGCATGAAAGAATTTGTTTGCACATAAAATTTCTTCGCATTTCAAATGCCAAAACACATAACTACCCTAACTATTACAGAGATTCCCTCCTGGGTGTGAAACATAGAAGAAAGTGATGATAGTGAAGCCGATCACATCCCAGATCTTTGGGTGTGAAACTTTTTCTTCGCGTGTGTCCCTTTGTGCCATAGCCATGGAAAATCTTCATCATTTAACTGGATGCTCGGGTCAATAATCACTGTGAATGGAGCAATTTCATCAAACTTTTCATAATCTTCTGACATGTCTGTCTTGTCATCCACTCCCATAATGTTTCTCTTCCTAGAAAGAACTATGTGGCGCTTTGGCTCATCGTATGATGCATTCGCTTCCTTATCTTTTCTTTTTCTCGGCTTGGTAGACATATCCTTCACATAGAAAACCTGTGCCACATCATTAGCTAGGACGAATGGTTCGTCTGCATACGCAAGATTGTTGAGATCCACTATTGTCATTCCATACTGCCGGTCTTCCATTACCCCGCCTCGTGTCATATTGACCCATTTGCACCGAAACAAAGGGACCTTCAAACCACGTCCATAGTCAAGTTCCCATATCTCCTCTATGTAACCATAATATGTTTCCTTTCCTGTCTTGGTTGTTGCATCAAAGCGGACACCACTATTTTGGTTGGTGCTCTTCTTATCTTGGGCGATCGTGTAAAATGTATTACCATTTATCTCGTATCCTTTGAAAGTTATTATATTCGAAGATGGTAATTGGGACAGCGAGTACATGTCATCTTCAATAGAGGCGTCATGCATGGTACGTGTCTGAAACCAGCCGGTGAAACTCCTGGTTTGTTCACATGTAATCCAGTCATCAGACCGCTCCGGGTGTTTGGAGCGTAGAAAATTCTTGTGTTCGTCCATATACGGAGCCACCAAGGCGGAATTCTGTAGAAATGTGTAGTGTGCTTCAGTTAGAGAATGTCCGTCCATACATATTATTTGATCCCCTCCTAGCGTGCCTTTTCCATCCAGTCTGCCCTTATGCTGCGATTCAGGAACACCAATCGGCTTAAGGTCAAGAATAAAGTCAATACAAAACTCAATGACCTCCTCATTTTCATGGCCCTTAGAGATGCTTCCTTCTGGCCTAGCACGGTTATGAACATATTTCTTTAAGACTCCCATGAACCTCTCAAAGGGGAACATATTGTGTAGAAATATAGGACCCAAAACGTTAATCTCTTCGCATAGGTGAACTAGGACGTGCGTCATGATGTTGAAGAAGGATGGTGGGAACACCAACTCGAAACTGACAAGACATTGCACCAAATCATTCTCTAACCTTGGTATGATTTCTGGATCGATTACCTTCTGAGAGATTGCATTGAGGAATGCACATAGCTTCACAATGGCTAATCGAACGTTTTCCGATAGAAGCCCCCTCAATGCAACCGGAAGCAGTTGCGTCATAATCACGTGGCAGTCATGAGACTTTAGGTTCTGGAACTTTTTCTATGCCATGTTTATTATTCCCTTTATATTCGACGAGAAGCCAGACGGTACTTTAATACTGAGCAGACATTCAAAAAAGAATTCCTTCTCTTCTTTGGTAAGAGCGTAGCTGGCATGACCCTGATGTATGCCATCTTTTCCATGCATACGTTGCTGGTCCTCCCGTGTCTCAGGTGTATCTTTTGTCTTCCCACACACGCCCAAGAAGCCAAGCAGGGTCACGCAAAGATTCTTCGTCATGTGCATCACGTCGATTGCGGAGCGGACCTCTAGGTCTTTCCAATAGGGCAGGTCCCAAAATATAGATTTCTTCTTCCACATGGGTGCGCGTCCGTCAGCGTCATTCGGAACAGGTTGTCCACCAGGACCCTTTCCAAAGACTACCTTCAAATCCTTGACCATATCATGTACATCAGCACCAGTACAGTGGCGAGGCTTTGTCCGGTGATCCGCCTCACCTTTGAAATGCTTGCCTTTCTTTCTTATGGCATGCCTGCTCGGAAGAAATCGACGATGTCCCAGGTGCACATTCTTCTTACAATTAGCCAAATATATACTATCGGTATCGTCCAAACAATGCGTGCATGCGCGGTATCCCTTGTTTGTCTGTCCTGAAAGGTTACTGAGAGCAGGCCAATCATTGATGGTCACGAACAACAACGCCTTTAGGTCAAATTCTTCCCCCATGTGCTCATCCCACGCACGTACACCTGTTCCATTCCACAACTGTAAGAGTTCTTTAACTAATGGCCTTAGGTACACATCAATATCATTGCCGGGTTGTTTAGGGCCTTGGATGAGCACTGGCATCATAATGAACTTCCGCTTCATGTACAACCAAGGAGGAAGGTTATACAAACATAGAGTCACAGGCCATGTGCTATGGTTGCTACTCTGCTCCCCAAAAGGATTAATGCCATCTGCGCTTGGACCAAACCATATGTTCCTTGCGTCATCTGCAAACTCCTTCCCGTACTTTCTCTCGATTTTTCTCCACTGCGACCCGTCAGCGGGTACTCTCAACTTTCCGTCTTTCTTACGGTCTTCTCTGTGCCATCGCATCACCTTGGTATGCTCTTTGTTTTGGAACAAACGTTTCAACCGTGGTATTATAGGAGCATACCACATCACCTTGGCAGGAATCTTCTTCCTGGGGCGCTCGCCCTCGACATCACCAGGGTCATCGCGACTGATCTTATAGCGCAATGCACCGCATACCGGGCAAGCGTTCAAATCCTCGTACTCACCACGATAGAGGATGCAATCATTAGGGCATGCATGTATCTTCTGCACCTCTAACCCTAGAGGGCATCCAGCCTTCTTTGCTTCGTACGTACTCTCGGGCAATTCGTTGTCCTTTGGAAGCATATTCTTTATCATTACCAGCAACTTTCCAAATCCCCTGTTAGATACACCATTCTCTGCCTTCCATTGCAGCAATTCCAGTGTGGTGCCCAGCTTTTTCTTGTCACCTACGCAATTCAAGTACAACAATTTTTTGTGATCCTCTAACATGCGCTGCAACTTCTTCTTCTCCAAATCACTTGCGCAGTTTCTCTTTGCATCGGCAATGGCCCGACCTAGATCATCAACGGGCTCATCTGATGCCTCTTCTTCAGCTTCTTCCCGCATTGCCGGCTCAGCTTCTTCCCTCATTGTTGTATCATGGTATTTAGGGAACCCATGGCCAGGATAGCTGTCGTCGTCCTCTTCTTCTTCATTGTCTTCCATCATAACCCCTCTTTCTCCGTGCTTGGTCCAAACATTATAGTGGGGCATGAAACCAGACTCAAACAGGTGGACGTGAATGGTTCTTGACGTAGAGTTATTGTGACCATTCTTACAGCCAGCACATGGACAAGGCATAAAACCATCCGCCCGCTTGTTTGCCTCAGCCGTAAGCAGAAAAGTATGCACGCCATTAATGAACTCGGGAGAGCATCGGTCATCGTACATCCATTGCCGGCTCATCTTCAATACACAGCACCGAAAACACCAAATTAATACAATACATAAAGTTCATACAACACTTAAATGCAACAAACAAATAACTCTCTAGCTAAATAATTTAAATGCAACAACAAATGCGATCAAGATCGCAACTAAGGTAACAATTGATCCAACAACATAATGATACCAAGCCTCACTATGAATGGCATATTTTCTAATCTTTCTAATCTTCAAGCGCATTTTCTCCATCTTAATCTTGTGATCAACGACGACATCGGCAACATGCAACTCCAATTCCATCTTCTCCCCCTCAATTCTTTTCAATTTTTCCTTCAAATCCTCGTTTTCTCTTTCAACTAAATTTAACCTTTCGACAATAGGGTCGGTTGGAATTTCCGGTTCAACTACCTCCTACATACAAATATCTATGTCAACTTGATGGGCATAATTTGTCATAAACACGAAATGCAACTAATAGTTTTAAAAGAGAATATACCACATCCGAATCATAACTCGGACGAGGGCCGACGGGGACGGATATCAAAACCATGGCACTATGTATAACAAACAACGTATGTGTAAGATAATTATACGAGTAACTATATATCCAAATCACACAAACATCAATTTTTTTATATAAAGCATTCATGAACAAGAGGCTCACCATAAGGTGGTGCCAGCGACGGGACGTTGCGGGCGATCGATGGTGGTTACGACGGAGATTTAGAAGGCACTAAGTAAACCACACCTACATATGCAAACTAAGTGTTATTGTTGACCTCAAATTGCATATAAATCAAATACTAGCACATATATATAATTCCTCCCAAATTACTAAACTCAAAAATCAATCACTATATAAAGCATTGCACGAGCTAATCTAGCAATGAGAGATGAAAGGACAAAGTTGCTAACCTTTGTGATCATTTGAATGGATGGGGGCCTTCAAATCTTGACAAATTTTGGGCAAAATGTGTGATGAGCTTGAGATGAAGAGGGAAAGAACAGAGAGGAGAGGGGAAAGGGGAAGAACAGAGCGAGCTCGAGTGGACGAAGGGTGTATGTAGGACAACCTTTAGTACCGGTTCGTGATACGACCCGGTACTAAAGGTGCTGGAGGGGCCCTAGACTGACAACATCCTACCACCACTCACTTTAGTACCGGTTCATGGCACGGACCGGTGCTAAAGGTTCGCCACGAACCGGTACTAACAATGTCCACCCGCCTAGTCGTTGGAACCGGCACTAATGGACACATTAGTGCCGGCTCAAATTCAAACTGACACTAATGTGCTTCACATTTGACCCTTTTTCTACTAGTGTACCCCCCTGGGCGCGCCCCCTACCTCGTGGGCCCACGGTAGCCCTCCTCCACTATTCCTGCACCCACACACTCCTTCCTCCCACAAACACGAATATCCAGCTCAAGCACGAGTTCTAGCTCATTTTGCTGCCATTTTCGATCTCCTTGCTCAAAATACCTCACAAAACTACTTGGGGAGGTTGTTCCTTGGTATGTGACTCCTCCATTGGTCCAATTAGTTTTTGTTCTAGTGCTTTATTCATCGCAAATTTATGCTGCCTAGGTGATCATGTTCTTGAGCTTGCATGTCAAATTTATATGGTTCCAAGTAGTTTTGATGCATGATATAGGCTCTAGGCACTTGTAGGAGTAGTTGCTATCAATTTTGTTGAGTTTGGTTTACTTTTACTTGAAGTTACTAAAAATTTCAGATTTTTTCATAAAATAATGAAGAGATTTTTGAGGGGCTCATCGAGCCGAAGCTCGAAGGAAAAGCAAAATGAAAAAGCAGAAAGGCCCAAATATAATCTGCCTCGCACCGCGGAGGTTCGGCCGTGTGAATGGCCTTCCGATGATTTCTTGAGAGCAGCCGGGATTTATGATGATTTTTATGAATTGGCTGAGAATGCAGGCCTCACCGCCTTCCTCCACGACCAACGCGCACATTATCTCTTACTCAGCAATATCTTTGTGCAAAACCTTCATTTCCATGCTAGGAGCTCACCACCTACGGTGGAGTTTTATTTATATGATGAGCATAAGGAGCTGTCACTTCATGATTTTTGTCGGGTTTGTTTGGTCCCTTTCAAGGGCACGATAGAGGAACCACATCGCGGCGATGTGGAGGGGTTTATTGATACCCATCACTGTAGGGGAAACGAGGAAGGTTTCCGATGCACGAATCACTAGCATACATTTTCCTATTTTACGCTACTTTGCAATATTTGCTAGTCATTGCTTAATTGGTCGCGGAAACTGTGGAAACCTTAGTGTTCCTGATATTATTATTTTGTTCCACGGTTTATTCTGTGATAACTCTGTTAGCATGTGCGGTATTATTGCTAAACGGTTAAGTCTGAACCGTACAAAGGGCTCCATGTTTGGAGGCATCTATGCTTCACACCTAGCTGCACATTTTAACATACCCATTAGGCACTATGAAAAAGAAGAAAAATTGCTGCCCACTGTTTATTTAGATTATAAGAGTATGGTAGCGCATGATTTTATTATAAAGAATAGGGAAGGGGAGCTTAAATACAGATTGTTCTTTGATAAACATCATCCTGAGACTATTACCCTGCCTGCTCCTTCCTTCTTTGATTTATTTGTAGGCCAGTACCTTGTTCCGTTAGAGGCTATTCACGCCTACCGGAACCCTACATCAGCCACAGAGCCAGAGTCGGAACCACAAGTTGATCCTCCACGACAGTCTAATTACCAGTGGGATCCGGAGATGATTGCCAACCAGTGGCAATCAGAGTCTTATTCTTCGCAGTACGACCCCAACTATTACTATGGATACCCGCCAGGCCAACCGTGGCCATAGACCAACTTAGGCCAAAAGCCTAAGCTTGGGGGAGTACGTATTTCTCACCGACATTACATTCATGTTCACACACTCATTGCTAGATGTCGGTGCTCATACTTTTTCATTGTATCATCCATGCTAGTTTATTTCCCTTTTTATGCTTTCTTCTTGTGTGTTTAATAAACATTAAGAAAAAACAAAAAATTAGTTGTAGCTTTTTATTAGTTTACTTTCCATGCTTGCAGTAGTAATTAAAAAGAAAACCCAAAAAGATTTCCTGTTCTTCTTTTTGCTTGTTGGGAGCTTTCCCATGTAAATAGTTTTATTTCTTTTATTTGCGAGTCGATAGGAGAAGACCATGATTAAATTGTTGAAGTGGCTCTTATATTCATTATTGTTGATCTGACAAAATAGCCCATATTGCCTTGTCTTCTCCTGTTTATTGAATGCTTGCAGATTCCAGCTTAGTCCAATGCACATGCACTATTATTATTATCCACATCGTTCGGTCGTGCAAGTGAAAGGCAATTATGACGGTATATGATGGACTGATTGAGATGAGAAAAACTAGTATGAACTCGACCTCTCTTGTTTTAGTAAATATGATTAGTTCATCATTCCTGATTCAGCCTATTATGAATAAACATGTTTACAATGACAACTAGAGATCATAGTTTCTTGTGCCATGCTTGATTAGCTAGGAGCTTATAATGGTTTACCTTGCGTGCCAACATGCTATTAAAATGGTTGTGATGTGGTATGATAGGGTGGTATCTGAAGGAAATATGCCCTAGAGGCAATAATAAAGTTATTATTTATTTCCTTATATCATGATAAACGTTTATTATTCATGCTAGAATTGTATTAACCGGAAACATAATACATGTGTGAATACATAGACAAACAGAGTGTCACTAGTATGCCTCTACTTGACTAGCTCGTTGATCAAAGATGGTTATGTTTCCTAACCATGGACATGAGTTGTCATTTGATTAACGGTATCACATCATTAGGAGAATGATGTGATTGACTTGACCCATTCTGTTTCCTTAGCACTTGATCGTTTAGTTTGTTGCTATTACTTTCTTCATGACTTATACATGTTCCTATGACTATGAGATTATGCAACTCCCGTTTACCGGAGGAACACTTTGTGTGCCACCAAACTTCATAATGTAACTGGGTGATTATAAAGGTGCTCTACAGGTGTCTCCGAAGGTACTTGTTGGGTTGGCGTATTTCGAGATTAGGATTTGCCACTCCGATTGTCGGAGAGGTATCTCTAGGCCCACTCGGTAATGCACATCACTATAAGCCTTGCAAGCATTGCAACTAATGAGTTAGTTGCGGGATGATGCATTACGGAATGAGTAAAGAGACTTGCTGGTAACGAGATTGAACTAGGTATTGAGATACCGACGATCGAATCTCGGGCAAGTAACATACCGATGATAAAGGGAACAACGTATGTTGTTATGCGGTTTGACCGATAAAGATCTTCGTAGAATATGTAGGAGCCAATATGAGCATCCAGGTTCCGCTATTGGTTATTGACCGGAGACGTGTCTCGGTCATGTCTACATAGTTCTCGAACCCGTAGGGTCCGCACGCTTAAAGTTCGATGACGGTTATATTATGAGTTTATATGTTTTGATGTACCGAAGATAGTTCAGAGTCTCGAAATGGTCGAGACATGAAGATTGATATATTGGAAGCCTATGTTTGGATATCGGAAGTGTTCCGGGTGAAATCAGGATTTTACCGGAGTACCGGGAGGTTACCGGAACCCCTCGGGGGCTTAATGGGCCTACATGGGCCTTAGAGGAAATAGAGGGCAACAAGGGGAGTGTGGGGCGCGTCCCCCCAAGGCCCGAACCGAATTGGTTTAGGGCAAGGGGGGCCGGCCCCCTCTTTCCTTCTCCCCCTCTCCTTTTCCTTCCCCCTCTCCTACTCCTACTAGGAATAGGAGGAGTCCTACTCCTAGTGGGGTAGGACTCCCCCTTGGCGCGCCTCTCCCTGGCCGTCCGCCTCCTCCCCTTGCTCCTTTATATACGGGGGCAGGGGGGCACCCCATAGACACAACAATTGATTGTTTGATCTTTTAGCTATGTGCGGTGCCCCCCTCCACCATAGTCCACCTCGATAATACTGTAGCGGTGCTTAGGCGAAGCCCTGTGTCGGTAGAACATCATCATCGTCACCACGCCATCGTGCTGACAAAACTCTCCCTCAACACTCGGCTGGATCGGAGTTCGAGGGACGTCATTGGGCTGAACGTGTGCTGAACTCGGAGGTGTCGTACGTTCGGTACTTGATCGGTCGGATCGTGAAGACGTACGACTACATCAACCGCGTTGGGCTAACGCTTCTGCTTTCGGTCTACGAGGGTACGTGGACAACACTCTTCCCTCTCGTTGCTATGCATCACCATGATCTTGTGTGTGCGTAGGAATTTTTTTGAAATTACTGTGTTCCCCAAACAGTGGCATCCGAGCCTGGTTTTATGCGTAGATGTCATATGCACGAGTAGAACACAAGTGAGTTGTGGGCGATATAAGTCATATTGCTTACCAGCATGTCATACTTTGGTTCGGCGGTATTGTTGGATGAAGCGGCCCGCACCGACATTACGCATACGCTTACGCGAGGCTGGTTCTACCGACGTGCTTTGCACACAGGTGGCTGGCAGGTGTCAGTTTCTCCAACTTTAGTTGAACCGAGTGTGGCTACGCCCGGTCCTTGAGAAGGTTAAAACAGCACCAACTTGACAAACTATCGTTGTGGTTTTGATGCGTAGGTAAGAACGGTTTTTGCTAAGCCCGTAGCAGCCACGTAAAATTTGCAACAACAAAGTAGAGGACGTCTAACTTGTTTTTGCAGGGCATGTTGTGATGTGATATGGTCAAGACATGATGCTAAATTTTATTGTATGAGATGATCATGTTTTGTAACCGAGTTATCGGCAACTGGCAGGAGCCTTATGGTTGTCGCTTTATTGTATGCAATGCAATCGCCCTGTAATGCTTTACTTTATCACTAAGCGGTAGCGATAGTCGTGGAAGCATAAGATTGGTGAGACGACAATGATGCTACGATGGAGATCAAGGTGTCGCGTCGGTGACAATGGTGATCATGACGGTGCTTCGGAGATGGAGATCACAAGCACAAGATGATGATGGCCATATCATATCACTTATATTGATTGCATGTGATGTTTATCTTTTATGCATCTTATCTTGCTTTGATTGACGGTAGCATTATAAGATGATCCCTCACTAAATTATCAAAGTATAAGTGTTCTCCTTGAGTATGCGCCGTTGCGAAAGTTCTTCGTGCTGAGACATCATGTGATGATCGGGTGTGATAGGCTCTACGTTCAAATACAATGGGTGCAAAACAGTTGCACACGCGGAATACTCAGGTTAAACTTGACGAGCCTAGCATATAACAGATATGGCCTCGGAACACTAAGACCGAAAGGTCGAGCGTGAATCATATAGTAGATATAATCAACATAGTGATGTTCACCATTGAAACTACTCCATCTCACGTGATGATTGGACATGGTTTAGTTGATATGGATCACGTGATCACTTAGAGGATTAGAGGGATGTCTATCTAAGTGGGAGTTCTTAAGTAATATGATTAATTGAACTTAAATTTATCATGAACTTAGTCCTGGTAGTATTAGCATATCTATGTTGTAGATCAATAGCTCGCGTTTAGCTCCCCTGTTTTATTTTTGATATGTTCCTAGAGAAAACTAAGTTGAACGATGTTAGTAGCAATGATGCGGATTGGATCCGTGATTTGAGATTTATCCTCATTGCTGCACAGAAGAATTATGTCCTTGATGCACCACTAGGTGACAAACCTATTGCAGGAGCAGATGCAGATGTTATGAACGTTTGGCTAGCTCAAATGATGACTACTTGATAGTTTAGTGCACCATGCTTAAACGGCTTAGAATCGGGACTTCAAAGACATTTTGAACGTCATGGACCATATGAGATGTTCCAGGAGTTGAAGTTAATATTTCAACCAAATACCCGAGTTGAGAGATATGAAGTCTCCAACAAGTTCTATAGCTAAAAGATGGAGGAGAATAGCTCAAGCTGTGAGCATGTGCTCAGATTGTCTGGGTACTACAATCGCTTGAATCAAGTGGGAGTTAATCTTCCAGATAAAATAGTGATTGATAGAATTCTCTAATCACCATCACCAAGTTAGTAGAACTTCGTGATGAACTATAATATGCAAGGGATAACGGAAACGATTCCCAAGCTCTTCATGATGCTGAAATCGACGAAGGTAGAAATCAAGAAAAGCATCAAGTGTTGATGGTAAACAAAACCACTAGTTTCAAGTAAAGGGACAAAGGGAAGAAGAAGGGGAACTTCAAGAAGAACAACAAGCAAGTTGCTGCTCAGGAGAAGAAACCCAAGTCTGGACCTAAGCCTGAGACTGAGTGCTTCTACTGCAAGCAGACTGGTCACTGGAAGCGGAACTGCCCCAAGTATTTGGCGGATAAGAAGGATGGCAAGGTGAAAAAAGGTATATGTGATATACATGTTATTGATGTGTACCTTACTAATGCTCGCAGTAACACCTGGGTATTTGATATTGGTTCTGTTGCTAATATTTGCAACTCGAAATAGGGGCTACGGATTAAGCGAAGATTGGCTAAGGACGAGGTGATGATGCGCGTGGGAAATGGTTCCAAAGTCGATGTGATCGCAGTCGGCACGCTACCTCTACATCTACCTTCGGATTAGTATTAGACCTAAATAATTGTTATTTGGTGCCACCGTTGAGCATGAACATTATATCTGGATCTTGTTTGATGCGAGACGGTTATTCATTTAAATCAGAGAATAATGGTTGTTCTATTTATATGAGTAATATCTTTTATGGTCATGCACCCTTGAAGAGTGGTCTATTTTTGCTAAATCTCGATAGTGGTGATACACATATTCATAATATTGAAGCCAAAAGATGCAGAGTTGATAATGATAGTGCAACTTATTTGTGGCACTGCCGTTTAGGTCATATCGGAGTAAAGCACATGAAGAAACTCCATACTGATGGACTTTTGGAACCACTTGATTATGAATCACTTGGTACTTGCGAACCGTGCCTCATGGGCAAGATGACTAAAACGCCGTTCTCCGAAACTATGGAGAGAGCAACAGATTTGTTGGAGATCATACATACAGATGTATGTGGTCCGATGAATGTTGAGGCTCATGGCAGATATCGTTATTTTCTCACCTTCACAGATGATTTAAGCAGATATGGGTATATCTACTTAATGAAACATAAGTCTAAAACATTTGAAAAGTTCAAAGAATTTCAGAGTGAAGTTGAAAATCATCGTAACAAGAAAATAAAGTTTCTACGATCTGATCGTGGAGGAGAATATTTGAGTTATGAGTTTGGTCTTCATTTGAAACAATGCGGAATAGTTTCGCAACTCACGCCACCCGGAACACCACAGCGTAATGGTGTGTCCAAACGTCGTAATCATACTTTACTAGATATGGTGTGATCTATGATGTCTCTTACTGATTTACCACTGTCGTTTTGGGGTTATGCTTTAGAGACGGCCACATTCACCTTAAATAGGGCACCATCGAAATCCGTTGAGACGACGCCTTATGAACTATGGTTTGGTAAGAAACCAAAGTTGTCATTTCTGAAAGTTTGGGGCTCTGATGCTTATGTGAAAAAGCTTCAACCTGATAAGCTCGAACCCAAATCGGAGAAATGTGTCTTCATAGGATACCCAAAGGAGACTGTTGGGTACACCTTCTATCACAGATCCGAAGGCAAGACTTTTGTTGCTAAATTCGGAGTTTTTCTAGAGAAGGAGTTTCTCTCGAAATAAGTGAGTGGGAGGAAAGTAGAACTTGATGAGGTAACTGTACCTGCTCCATTATTGGAAAGTAGTTCATCACAGAAATCTGTTCCTATGACTACTACACCAATTAGTGAGGAAGCTAATGATGATGATCATGTAACTCCAGATCAAGTTACTACCAAACCTCGTAGGTAAACCAGAGTGAGATCCGCACCAGAGTGGTACGGTAATCCTGTTCTGGAGGTCATGTTACTTGACCATGACGAACCTACAAACTATAAGGAAGCGATGATGAGCCCAGATTCCGCGAAATGGCTTGAGGCCATGAAATCTGAGATGAGATCCATGTATAAGAACAAAGTATGGACTTTGATTGACTTGCCCAAAGATCGGCGAGCCATTGAGATTAAATGGATCTTCAAGAGGAAGACGGACGCTGATAGTAGTGTTACTATCTACAAAGCTAGAATTGTCGCAAAAGGTTTTCGACAAGTTCAAGGTGTTGACTACGATGAGAGTTTCTCACTCGTATCTATGCTTAAGTATGTCAGAATCATGTTAGCAATTCCCACATTTTATGAAATCTGGCAAATGGATAAACAAAACTACATTCCTTAATGGATTTATTAAAGAAGAGTTGTATATGATGCAACAAGAAAGTTTTGTCAATCCTAAAGGTGCTAACAAAATATGCAAGCTCCAGCGATCCATCTATGGACTGGTGCAATCATCTCGGAGTTGGAATATATGCTTTGATAAGTTGATCAAAGCATATAGTTTTATACAGACTTGCGGTGAAGCCTGTATTTACAAGAAAGTGAGTGGGAGCACTACAACATTTCTGATAAGTATATGTGAATGACATATTGTTGATCGGAGATAATGTAGAATTATTCTGCAAAGTATAAAGGAGTGTTTGAAAGGAGTTTTTCAAAGAAAGACCTCGGTGAAGCTGCTTACATATTGAGCATCAAGATCTATAGAGATAGATCAAGACACTTGATAAGTTTTTCAATGAGTACATACCTTGACAAGATTTTGAAGTAGTTCAAAATGGAACAGTCAAAGAAAGAGTTCTTGCATGTGTTACAAGGTGTGAAACTGAGTAAGACTCAAAGCCCGACCACGGCAGAAGATAGAAAGAGAATGAAAGTCATTCCCTATGCCTTGGCCATAGGTTCTATAAAATATGCCATGATGTGTACCAGATCTATTGTATACCCTACACTGATTTTGGCAAGGGGAACAATAGTGATCTAGGAGTAGATCACTGGACAACGGTCAAAATTATCCTTAGTGGAATAAGGATATGTTTCTCGATTATGGAGGTGACAAAAAGGTTCGTCGTAAAGGGTTACGTCGATGCAAATTTTGACACTGATCCAGATGACTCTAAATCTCAATCTGGATACATATTGAAAGTGGGAGCAATTAGCTAGAGTAGCTCCGTGCAGAGCATTGTTGACATAGGAATTTGCAAAATACTTACGGATCTGAATGTGGCAGACCCATTGACTAAAGTTCTCTCACAAGAAAATCATGATCACACCTTAGTACTCTTTGGGTGTAATCACATAGCGATGTGAACTAGATTATTGACTCTAGTAAACCCTTTGGGTGTTGGTCACATGTCGATGTGAACTATGGGTGTTAATCACATGGTGATGTGAACTATTGGTATTAAATCACATGGTGATGTGAACTAGATTATTGACTCTAGTGCAAGTGGGAGACTGAAGGAAATATGCCCTAGAGGCAATAATAAAGTTATTATTTATTTCCTTATATCATGATAAATGTTTATTATTCATGCTAGAATTGTATTAACCGGAAACATAATACATGTGTGAATACATAGACAAACAGAGTGTCACTAGTATGCCTCTACTTGACTAGCTCGTTGATCAAAGATGGTTATGTTTCCTAACCATAGACATGAGTTGTCATTTGATTAACGGGATCACATCATTAGGAGAATGATGTGATTGACTTGACCCATTCCGTTAGCTTAGCACTTGATCGTTTAGTTTGTTGCTATTGCTTTCTTCACAACTTATACATGTTCCTATGACTATGAGATTATGCAACTCCCGTTTGCCGGAGGAACACTTTGTGTGCCACCAAACGTTACAATGTAACTAGGTGATTATAAAGGTGCTCTACAGGTGTCTCTGAAGTTACTTGTTGGGTTGGCGTATTTCGAGATTAGGATTTGTCACTCCGATTGTCGGAGAGGTATCTCTGGGCCCACTCGGTATGCACATCACTATAAGCCTTGCAAGCATTGCAACTAATGATTTAGTTGCGGGATGATGTATTACGGAACGAGTAAAGAGACTTGCCGGTAACGAGATTGAACTAGGTATTGAGGTACCGACGATCGAATCTCGGGCAAGTAACATACCGATGACAAAGGGAACAACGTATGTTGTTATGCGGTTTGACCGATAAAGATCTTCGTAGAATATGTAGGAGCCAATATGAGCATCCAGGTTCCGCTATTGGTTATTGACCGGAGACATGTCTCGGTCATGTCTACATAGTTCTCGAACCCGTAGGGTCCGCACACTTAAAGTTCGATGATGGTTATATTATGAGTTTATATGTTTTGATGTACCGAAGGTAGTTCGGAGTCTCGGAGGTGATCCCGGACATGACGAGGAGTCTTGAAATGGTCGAGACATGAAGATTGATATATTGGAAGCCTATGTTTGGATATCGGAAGTGTTCCGGGTGAAATCGGGATTTTACCGGAGTACCGGGAGGTTACCGGAACCCCCCGGGGGATTAATGGGCCTACATGGGCCTTAGTGGAAATAGAGGGCAACAAGGGGAGTGTGGGGAGCGCCCCCCAAGGCCCAAACCGAATTGGTTTAGGGCAAGGGGGGGCGGGCCCCTCTTTCCTTCTCCCCCTCTCCCTTTCCTTCCCCCTCTCCTACTCCTACTAGGAATAGGAGGAGTCCTACTCCTAGTGGGAGCAGGACTCCCCCTTGGCGCGCCTCTCCCTGGCCGGCCACCTCCTCCCCTTGCTCCTTTATATACGGGGGCAGGGGGCACCCCATAGACACAACAATTGATCATTTGATCTTTTAGCCGTGTGCGGTGCCCCCCTCCACCATAGTCCACCTCGATAATACTGTAGCGGTGCTTAGGCGAAGCCCTGCATCGGTAGAACATCATCATCGTCACCACACCGTCGTGCTGATGAAACTCTCCCTCAACACTCGGCTGGATCAGAGTTTGAGGGATGTCATCGTGCTGAACGTGTGCTGAACTCGGAGGTGCCGTACGTTCGGTACTTGATCGGTCGGATCGTGAAGACGTACGACTATATCAACCGTGTTGTGCTAACGCTTCTGCTTTCGGTCTACGAGGGTACGTGGACAACACTCTTCCCTCTCGTTGCTATGCATCGCCATGATCTTGCGTGTGCATAGGAATTTTTTTTGAAATTACTACGTTCCCCAATAGTATCCTCCTCTAAATGATTTAAGTGACTTGACTTGGCACATTTTCACGCATGTAGTTGAAACAAAATCAACATATCCTTGACGATATTTATGTTCAAGGTGGATTATATCCTACCCATGCTTGCATTTGGTGTTGATTAATTTTAATGCATGTTCATGACTGTTATCGCTCTCTAGCTGGTCGCTTCCCAGTGTTTTGCTAGCCTTCACCTGTACTAAGCAGGAATACTGCTTGTGCATCCAACTCCATAAACCCCAAAGTTATTCCATATGAGTCCACCAAACCTCTTTATATATGATATCTACCTGCCGTTCCAAGTAAATTTGTATCTGCCAAACTCTAAACCTTCAAATAAATATCCTGTTTTGTATGGTCGAATAGCTCATGTATCAATTAGGGATGTCTGTATCTTCCATGTTAGGCGGGTTATTCTCAAGAGGAGTGGACTCCGCTCCTCACTCACGAGAAAATGGCTGGTCACCGGGATGCCCAGTCCCACGCTTTATGCAAATCAAATCAAAATAATTGCAAACAAAACTCCCCCATGGGACTCTTGTTAGTTGAAGGCACTTGTTGTTTCGAGCAAGCCATGGATTGATGCTTGTTGGTGGAGGGGGAGTATAAACTTTACCATTCTGTTTGGGAACCGCCTATAATGTGTGTAGTATGGAAGATATCGCCATCTCTTGGTTGTTATGTTGACAATGAATGTATACCGCTCAAAATATTATTCATCTCTATTTCAAAACCGAGCTCTGGCACCTCTACAAATCCCTGCTTCCCTCTGCGAAGGGCCTATCTATTTACTTTCATGTTGAGTCATCATCCTCTTATTAAAAGCACCAGTTGGAGAGCACCGCTGCCATTTGCATTCATTACTATTAGTTTACATTGAATATGACTTGACTGGATCTCTTTTACAATGAATTACAATGTCTAGTCAGTCCTTGATCTTTAAAGGTGCTCTGCATTTATATTTTGCGGTCTCAGAAAGGGCTAGCGAGATACCATCTTGTTATATCATATTATGATTGTTTTGAGAAAGTGTTGTCATCCGAGATTTATTATTATTGCTCGCTAGTTGAATATGCCATTGATATGAGTAAACATGAGACCTAAGCGTTATTGTGAATATGGTTAGTTTTTGATCTTTGCTGAAAACTTGAATGCTGGCTTTAAATATTTACAACAACAAGAGCAAACAGAGTTTGTAAAAGTTTTTCTTATCACTTTCAGTTTGTCAACTGAATTGCTTGAGGACAAGCAATGGTTTAAGCTTGGGGGAGTTGATACGTCTCCGTCGTATCTACTGTTCCAAACACTTTTGCCCTTGTTTTGGACTTTAACTTGCATGATTTGAATGGAACTAACCCGGACTGACGTTGTTTTCAGCAGAATTGCAATGGTGTTATTTATGTGCAGAAACAAAAGTTCTCGGAATGACCTGAAACTTCACGGAACATCTTTTCGAAAATAATAAAAAATCGTTGCAAAAGATGAAGACCAGGGGGCCCACACCCTAGCCACGAGGGTGGGGGCGCGCCTGCCCCCCAGGGCGCGCCCCCTACCTCGTGGGCCCCCTGGAGCTCCTCCGACCTCAACTCCAACTCTATATATTTGCTTTTGCGGAGAAAAAAATCACAGAGAAGGATTCATCACATTTTACGATACGGAGCCGCCGCCAAGCCCTAAAACCTCTCGGGAGGGCTGATCTGGAGTCCGTTCGGGGCTCCGAAGAGGGGAATCCATCGCCATCGTCCTCATCAACCATCCTCCATCACCAATTTCATGATGCTCACCACCGTGCGTAAGTAAATCCATCATAGGCTTGCTGGATGGTGATGGGTTGGATGAGATTTATCATGTAATCGAGTTAGTTTTGTTAGGGTTTGATCCCTAGTATCCACTATGTTCTGAGATTGATGTTGCTATGACTTTGCTATGCTTAATGCTTGTTACTAGGGCCCGAGTGCCATGATTTCAGATCTGAACCTATTATGTTTTCATCAATATATGAGAGTTCTTGATCCTATCTTGCAAGTCTATAGTCACCTATTATGTGTTATGATCCATTAACCCCGAAGTGACAATAATCGGGATACTTACCGGTGATGACCGTAGTTTGAGGAGTTCATGTATTCACTATGTGTTAATGCTTTGGTCCGGTACTCTATTAAAAGGAGGCCTTAATATCCCTTAGTTTTTGCTAGGACCCCGCTGCCACGGGAGGGTAGGACAAAAGGTGTCATGCAAGTTCTTTTCCATAAGCACGTATGACTATGTTCGGAATACATGCCTACATTACATTGATGAATTGGAGCTAGTTCTATGTCACCCTAGGTTATGACTATTACATGATGAACCACATCCGTCATAATTTTCTATCACCGATCCATTGCCTACGAGCTTTCCATATATTGTTCCTCGCTTATTTACTTTTCCGTTGCTATTGCTACAATCACTACAAAATACCAAAAACATTACTTTTGCTATCATTACCTTTTGCTACCGTTACTACTACTATCATATTACTTTGCTACTAAACACTTTGCTGCAGATATTAAGTTTCCAGGTGTGGTTGAATTGACAACTCAGCTGCTAATACTTGAGAATATTCTTTGGCTCCCCTTGTGTCGAATCAATAGATTTGGGTTGAATACTCTACCCTCGAAAACTGTTGCGATCCCCTATACTTGTGGGTTATCAAGGCGGTGGACCGCGGGCCGCTGCACTATGGCCCGAAGGGGCGACGCAGCTGTGACGCGGGTAGGTGCATCCGGGAGAAGAACCACGGGGCGGCGGTGCTACGGCCCGATGGGGTGACGCAGTGGTAGCTCGTTACTCGATTGGTGGAGGGGTGTGCGGAATTCGGGACGGTCTTCACGGGGCCTGCGAAGGCGCGCGTAACCAACGTGCCAGGTCGGTCGCACAGCGTAGATGAGGCGACGGTGGCGGGCGGGTGATCAACCCGATCGCGCGCAAGGTCGAGGACGCCGCCCGGTGGAGGCGGGGTGGTGGCGGAATCCAAAATGAAGCCGGCGCCGATGGACAGCATGGGACAACGTGCAGACGAGCGCGTCAGCACCGGCACCCGGGCCATCAAAGCAGCGCCGTGATACGTCTCCATCGTATCTACTTTTTCAAACACTTTTGCCCTTGTTTTGGACTCTAACTTGTATGATTTGAATGTTTTCAGCAGAATTACCATGGTGTTGTTTTATGTGCAGAAAACAAATATTCTCGGAATGACTTGAAACTCCACGGAACATCTTAGAAAAAACAATAAAAAATCCTCGCCAAAGATGAAGACCAGGGGGCCCACACCCTTCTCACGAGGGTGGGGGGCGCCCCCCCAGGGCGCGCCCCCCTATGTCGTGGGCCCCCTGTTGCGTCTCCGACTCCAACTCCACCTCCATATATTGAGTTTCGATGAGAAAAAAAAATCAGAGAGAAGAAATCATCGTGTTTTACGATACGGAGCCGCCGCCAAGCCCTAAAACCTCTCGGGAGGGCTGATTTGGAGTCCGTTCTGGGCTCCGGAGAGGGGGATTCGTCACCGTCGTCATCATCAACCATCCTCCATCACCAATTTCATGATGCTCACCGCCGTGCGTGAGTAATTCCATCATAGGCTTGCTGGGCGGTGATGGGTTGGATGAGATTTATCATGTAATCGAGTTAGTTTTCTTAGGGTTTGATCCCTAGTATCCATTATGTTCTGAGATTGATGTTGCTATGACTTTGCTATGCTTAATGCTTGTCACTAGGGCCCGAGTGCCATGATTTCAGATCTGAACCTATTATGTTTTCATGAATATATGTGAGTTCTTGATCCTATCTTGCAAGTCCATAGTCACCTACTATGTGTTATGATCCGGCAACCGCGAAGTGACAATAATCGGGAGCACTCCCGGTGATGACCATAGTTTGAGGAGTTCATGTATTCACTATGTGGTAATGCTTTGTTCCGGTTCTCTATTAAAAGGAGGCCTTAATATCCCTTAGTTTACAATAGGACCCCGCTGCCATGGGAGGGTAGGACAAAAGATGTCATGCAAGTTCTTTTCCATAAGCACGTATGACTATATACAGAATACATGCCTACATTACATTGATGAAGTGGAGCTAGTTCTGTGTCACCCTATGTTATGACTGTTACATGATGAACCGCATCCGGCATAATTATCCATCACTGATCCGGTGCCTACGAGTTTTCCATATACTGGTTCTCGCTTATTTACTTTCCCGCTGCTACTGTTACAATCACTACAAAATACCAAAAACATTACTTTTGTTGTCTTTACTTTTGTTGCCGCTACCACCACTATCATATTACTTTGCTACTAAACACTTTGCTGCAGATACTAAGTTTCCAGGTGTGGTTGAATTGACAACTCAGCTGCTAATACTTGGGAATATTCTTTGGCTCTCCTTGTGTCGAATCAATAAATTTGGGTTGAATACTCTACCCTCGAAAGCTGTTGCGATCCCCTATACTTGTGGGTTATCAAGACACATTTCTGGCGCCGTTGTCGGGGAGCATAGCTCTATTCTTTGAGTCACTTGGGATTTATATCTGCTGGACACTATGAAGAACTTGAGAGATCCAAAAACCAAGATCTATCCCTCAACTACGAGGGGAGGTAAGGAACTGCCATCTAGCTCTGCACTTGATTCACCTTCTGTTATGAGTAAGTTTGCGACACCTGCATCTGCTTCTACTATTCGTTTTGATATGTCGCATGTTATTGATGATGCCACTTTTGCTATGCATGATACTTATGATGAAACTGCTTCTATGCCTGATACTACTGTGCCCCTTGGTGAATTTCTTGATGAACAAATTGCTAGGGCTAGAGAAAAAGAAATTATTGAATCTGAATATGATGATGGTAGTGATGATGAAAATATGCCTGTTATTCCTGAGGGCTATCTTTTTGATACGGAATCTTCTGCCGCTATTTTTGCTTGCATAGATAGATATGAGCTTAAGAGAGTATTAATTAAATGGAACAAAGAATCACTTAGAGATAAAATGAGACCTGACCCTGCTTTTGCTACTTCACCTATTTGTGTTCCTGATAAGGATTATGAATTCTCTGTTGATCCTGATATAATTACTTTAGTTGAATCTGATCTGTTTTATGGCTATGAATCTGAAACTGTTGTGGCACATCTTACTAAGTTAAATGATATAGCTACCCTGTTCACTAATGATGAGAGACCGCGTTACTTTTATATACTCAAAATATTTCTGTTCTCATTAAAGGGTGATGCTAAGATATGGTTTAATTCTCTTGATCCTGGTTGTGTGCGTAGTCCCCAGGATATGATTTATTACTTCTCTGCTAAATATTTCCCTGCTCATAAGAAACAAGCTGCTTTGAGGGAAATATACAATTTTGTGCAATTTAAAGAAGAGAGTCTCCCACAAGCTTGGGGGAGGCTTCTCAAGTTACTTAATGCTTTGCCTGATCATCCTCTTAAGAAACCTGAAATACTTGATATCTTTTATAATGGGCTAACTGATGCTTCCAGAGATTACTTGGATAGTTGTGCTGGTTCTCTTTTCAGGGAAAGAACACCAGATGAAGCTGAAATTCTATTGAATAATATGTTGACAAATGAAAATAATTGGGCACCTCCTGAGCCAGCTCCTGCTCCAATTAATGATCTTAATCCTAAACCAACTCCGAAGAAGAGAGGTGTTTTATTTCTCAGTCCTGAAGATATGCAAGAGGCAAAGAAATCTATGAAAGAAAAAGGTATTAAAGCTAAAGACGTTAAGAATTTACCTCCTATTGAAGAAATACATGGTCTTAATATACCGCCTGTTGAAGAAACTTATGATCTCAATTCTTTATTTACTGAAGAACCTCCTGATCCCGATATCCCGACACAGGTAGTAAAGGTAAATTCTCTCTATAGATATGATAAAGCTGAAGTCCCTCCTACTAAAATTGCTAGTCAATGCTTGGACGAGTTTGATAACTTTATGTATAAGCAAGACGACTTCAATGCTTATTTTGGTAGAAAATTAAAAGAAAATGCTTATATGATTAGACGCTTGGGTGATTATATGGCTGATATTAAAGGTGAACTTAAACTTGTTAGCAAACATGCTTCTATGGTTACCACTCAAGTAGAACAAGTACTTAAAGCTCAAAAAGAAGTGCTTACTGAAATGAATAGTAAGAAAAATGATTATGCTGTTAGAGTGGCTACTAGAACTGGTAGAATGACTCTGGAACCTTTGTATCCTGAAGGCCACCCTAAGAGAATCGAGCAAGATTCTCAGAGAAATAATATTGATGTTCCTAGTTCTTCCAAAAAGAAGAAAAAGAAAAATGATAGAACTGTGCAAACTTCTAGTGAGCCTATTGCTGAACCACCTGATAATCCAAATGATATATCTATGTTTGATGCTGAAACACAATCTGGTAATGAACATGAACCTAGTAGAAATATTAATAATAATGTTCATGATGATGCTCAACCTAGTAATGATAATGATGTAGAAATTGAACCTGCTGTTGATCTTGATAACCCACAATCAAAGAATCAACGTTATGATAAAAGAGACTTTGTTGCTAGGAAACATGGTAAAGAAAGGGAACCTTGGGTTCAGAAACCCATGCCTTTTCCTCTGAAACCATCCAAGGAAAAGGATGATGAGGATTTTGAGCACTTTGCTGAAATGATTAGGCCTATCTTTTTGCGTATGAGATTAACTGTTGTGCTCAAAACAAATCCTTATGCTAAATATATGAAGGATATCATTACTAATAAAAAAAAGATACCGGAAGCTGAAATTTCCACCATGCTTGCTAATTACACTTTTAAGGGTGGAATACCAAAGAAACTTGGAGACCCCGGAGTACCTACTATACCTTGCTCCATTGAAAGAAATTATATTAAAACTGCTTTATGTGATCTTGGAGCCGGTGTTAGTGTTATGCCTCTCTCTTTATATCGTAGACTTGACTTGAATAAGCTGACACCTACTGAAATATCTTTGCAAATGGTTGATAAATCAACTGCTATACCTGTCGGTATTTGTGAGGATGCGCCTGTTGTGGTTTGCAAACGTTACTATTTTAACGGACTTTGTTATTCTTGATATTCCCGAGGATGATAGTATGTCTATTATTCTTGGAATACCTTTTCTTAATACTGCAGGGGCTGTTATTGATTGCAACAAAGGCAATGCCACTTTTCATGTTAATGGTAGTGAGCATATGGTACACTTTCCGAGGAAACAACCTCAAGTTCATAGTATCAACTCTATTGGAAAAATTCCATCGATTATATTTGGAGGTTTTGAATTTCCTCTTCCTAATGTCAAAAAGAAATATGATATTCTTGTTATTGGGGATGTGCATATCCCCGTTGAGGTCACTTAGTGTTATTCGAAATTTCTCCGGTTTCATGATTATCGGAATGTGTTTGTTAACAAGACTTGATCAACCTTGTTAGTGGATTCTTTTTGATGAACATGAGATGGATGAAACTAGAAGCACAACCTTCTGTACCCCACTTTTACTTTCTGTTACTTATATTAAATAAAGTAAAAATAGTATTTTTTGTCTGTTTCCTGACTTATCTTTGCAATATAAAAATATCCCGAAAATAAAAGTCCTCAGAATGCCATGCCAATTTAATATGATTTTTCGGGAATATTTGAGGATTTACTGTGCAAAAATTGCCGCGGGAGGAGCTGCCACCTGGCCACGAGGGTGGTGGGCGCGCCCCCTGCCTCGTGGGCCCACAGTGGCCCTCCTCCACTTATCCCAGCACCCATCTTCTTCCTCTATCTCACACAAACCCGAAAAACCAACTCAAGCACGAGTTCCAGCCACTTTTGCTGCGATTTTCGATCTCCTTGCTCAAAGAACCTCTCGTAAAATTGCTTAGGGAGATTGTTCCTTGGTATGTGACTCCTCCATTGGTCCAATTAGTTTTTGTTCTAGTGCTTTATTCTTTGCAAATTTGTGCTGCATAGGTGACCATGTTCTTGAGCTTGCATGTCAAATTTATATGGTTCCAAGTAGTTCTAATGCTTGATATAGGCTCTAGGCACTTGTAGGAGTAGTTACTATCAACATTATTGAAGTTGGTTCACTTTTATTTTGAAGTTACTAAAAATTTCAGAATTTTTCAGAAAATGATGAGGAGATTATTGAGGGTCTCATCGAGCCAAAGCTCGAAGGAAAAGGCACCGAAGCCTAAGTATAATTTGCCACGCACCATGGAGATTCGGGCGTGTGAATGGCCTTCTGATGATTTCTTGAGAGCAGCCGGTATCTATGAAGATTTTTATGAATTGGCTCACAATGCAGGCCTCACCGCTTTCCTCCATGACCAATGCGATCAGTATCTCTTACTCACAAATACCTTTGTGCAAAACTTTCATTTTCATTCTAGGAACTCACCACCTACGGTGGAGTTTCATTTATATGATGAGCATAAGGAGATGTCACTTTATGATTTCTGTCGGATTTGTTTAGTCCCTTTTGGGGGCAAGACAGAAGAACCACATCATGATGATGTGGCTGGGTTTATTGATAATATCACTGTAGGAGAAACCAGGAAGGTTTCCAACGCACGAATCACTAGCATACATTTCCCTGTTTTGCGTTACTTTGCATTATTTGCTAGTCGCTGTTTAATTGGACGCGGAAATTCTGGAAACATTAGTATCCCTGATTTAATTATTCTGCTCCAAGGTTTATACAGTGATAACACTTTTAGTTTGGGCGGTATTATTGCTAGACGGTTAAATATGAACCGTACTAAGGGCCCCATCTTTGGAGGCATCTATGCCACACGCCTAGCTGCACATTTTAACATACCTATTAGGCATGCTGAGAAGGAAGAAAAGGTGTTGCCCCGTGTTTATCTAGATCATAAAAGTATGGTGGCACATGATTTTATTGTTAAGAATAGGGCAGGGGAGCTTAAATATCAATTGTTCTTTAATAAACATCATCCTAAGACTATTACCTTGCCTGCTCCTTCTTTGTTTGATTTGACTGCAGGCACGTACCTTGTTTCATTGACGGCTATTCACGCCCACCGGAACCCTGCACCAGTCGAGGAGCCAGAACAGGAACCACAAGATGAGCCTCCACGACAATCTGTTTATTCTTGGGATCCAGAGATGACTGTCAGCCAGTGGCAGTCAGAGTCTTCTTCTTCATCACAGTACGACCCCAACAACTATTATTATGGATATCCGCCAGGCCAGCTGTGGCCATAGACCAACTTAGGCCAAAAGCCTAAGCTTGGGGGAGTACGTATTTCTCACCGACATTACATTTATGTTCACACACACTCATTGCTAAATGTCGGTGCTCATACTTTTTCACTGTAATATACATGCTAGTTTATTTTCTTTTTCCCGCTTTCTTCTTGTGTGTTTGTTAAACCTTAAGAAAAACCAAAAAAATTAGTAGTAGTTTATTTTTCTGCTGTAGTAGTAATAATTAAAAAGAAAACCCAAAAATATTTCCCGTCCTTCTTTTGCTTGTTGGGATCTTTCCCGTGTAAATAGTTTTATTTCGTTTCTTTGGGGGTCAGTAGGAGAAGACCATAGTTAAATTGTTGAAGTGGCTCTTATATGCATTATTGTTGATTTAACCAAGAACCCATATTGCCTTGTCTTCTCATGTTTATTGAATGCTCGCAGATTCCAGCTTAGTCCAATGCACGTGCACTCTTATTATTATTCACACCGTTCGGTCGTGCAAGTGAAAGGCAATTATGATGATATATGATGGACTGACTGAGATGAGAAAAGCTGGTATGAACTCAACCTCTTTTGTTTTTGTAAATATGATGAGCCTGTCGTTCTTGATTCAGCTTATTATGAATAAACATGTTTGCAATAATAATTAAAGACGAGATTTGCTTGTGCCATGCTTGATTAGCTATGAGCTATAATGATTTACCTTGTGTGCCAACATGCTATTGAGATGATTATGATGTGGTATGATGGGGTGGTATCCTCTTTTGAATGATTTAAGTGACTTGACTTGGCACATGTTCACGCATGTAGTTGAAACAAATCAACATAGCCTTCATGATATTTATGTTCATGGTGGATTATATCCTACTCATGCTTGCATCCAATGTTTATTAATTTTAATGCATGTACATGGCTGTTGTCGCTCTCTAGTTGGTCGCTTCCCAGTCTTTTGCTAGCCTTCACTTGTACTAAGCGGGAATACTGCTTGTGCATCCAATCCCTTAAACCCCAAAGTTATTCCAGATGAGTCCACCATACCTTCCTATATGTGGTATCTACCTGCCGTTCCAAGTAAATTTGTATGTGCCAAACTCTAAACCTTCAAATAAACATTCTGTTTTGTATGCTCGAATAGCTCATGTATCAACAAAGGTTGTCCTTATCTTCCGTGTTAGGCGGGTTATTCTCAAGAGGAGTGGACTCCGCTCCTCACTCACGAGAAAATGGCTGGTCACCGGGATGCTCAGTCCCATGCTTTATGCAAACTAAATCAAAATTAATTGCAAACAAAACTCCCCTGGGACCTGATGTATGTTGGAGGCACTCGTTGTTTCGAGCAAGCCATGGATTGATGCTTATTGGTGGAGGGGGAGTATAAACTTTACCATTCTGTTTGGGAACCGCCTATAATGTGTTTAGCATGGAAGATATCGCCATCTCTTAGTTGTTACGTTGACAATGAAAGTATACCGCTCAAAATACAATTTATCTCTATTTCAAAACCGAGCTCTGGCACCTCTACAAATCTCTTCTTCCCTCTCCGAAGGGCCTATCCATTTACTTTTATGTTGAGTCATCACCCTCTTATTAAAAAGCACTAGCTGGAGAGCACAGCCGTCATTTGCATTCATCACTATTAATTTATATTGGGTATGACTATGGTTGGATCTCTTTTACCATGAATTACAATGTCTAGTCAGTCCTTGATCTTTAAAGGTGCTCTGCATTTATGTTTTGCGGTCTCAGAAAGGGCTAGCGAGATACCATCTTGTTATATCATATTATGATTGTTTTGAGAAAGTGTTGTCATCCGAGATTTATTATTATGACTTGCTAGTTGATTATGTATTGATATGAGTAATTATGAGACCTGAGAATTATTGCAAATATGGTTAGTTATGATCTATGCTGAAAACTTGAATGCTGGCTTGACATAGTTACAACAACAAGAGCAAACAGAGTTTGTAAAAGTTTTTCTTTCTTTCTTTTAGTTTGTCAACTGAATTGCTTGAGGACAAGCAAGGGTTTAAGCTTGGGGGAGTTGATACGTCTCCGTCGTATCTACTTTTCCAAACACTTTTGCCCTTGTTTTGGACTCTAACTTGTATGATTTGAATGGAACTAACCCGGACTGACGCTGTTTTCAGCAGAATTACCATGGTGTTGTTTTATGTGCAGAAAACAAATATTCTCGGAATGTCCTGAAACTCCACGGAACATCTTAGAAAAAACAATAAAACATCCTCGCCAAAGATGAAGACCAGGGGGCCCACACCCTTCTCACGAGGGTGGGGGGTGCGCCCCCCCTAGGGCGCGCCCCCTACCTCATGGGCCCCCTGTTGCATCTCCGACTCCAACTCCACCTTCATATATTGAGTTTTAATGAGAAAAAAATCAGAGAGAAGAAATCATCGCGTTTTACGATATGGAGCCGCCGCCAAGCCCTAAAACCTCTCGGGAGGGCTGATCTGGAGTCCATTCTGGGCTCCGGAGAGGGGGATTCGTCGTTGTCGTCATCATCAACCATCCTCCATCACCAATTTCATGATGCTCACCGCCGTGCGTGAGTAATTCCATCGTAGGCTTGCTGGGCGGTGATGGGTTGGATGAGATTTATCATGTAATCGAGTTAGTTTTGTTAGGGTTTGATCCCTAGTATCCATTATGTTCTGAGATTGATGTTGCTATGACTTTGCTATGCTTAATGCTTGTCACTTGGGCCCGAGTGCCATGATTTCAGATCTGAACCTATTATGTTTTCCTGAATATATGTGAGTTCTTGATCCTATCTTGCAAGTCCATAGTTACCTACTATGTGTTATGATCCGGCAACCGCGAAGTGACAATAATCGGGAGCACTCCCGGTGATGACCATAGTTTGAGGAGTTCATGTATTCACTATGTGGTAATGCTTTGTTCCGGTTCTCTATTAAAAGGAGGCCTTAATATCCCTTAGTTTCCAATAGGACCCCGCTGCCATGGGAGGGTAGGACAAAAGATGTCATGCAAGTTCTTTTCCATAAGCACGTATGACTATATACAGAATACATGCCTACATTACATTGATGAAGTGGAGCTAGTTCTGTGTCACCCTATGTTATGACTGTTACATGATGAACCGCATCCGGCATAATTATCCATCACTGATCCGGTGCCTACGAGTTTTCTATATACTGGTTCTCACTTATTTACTTTCCCGCTGCTACTGTTACAATCACTACAAAATACCAAAAACATTACTTTTGTTGTCTTTACTTTTGTTGCTGCTACCACCACTATCATATTACTTTGCTACTAAACACTTTGCTGCAGATACTAAGTTTCCAGGTGTGGTTGAATTGACAACTCAGCTGCTAATACTTGGGAATATTCTTTGGCTCTCCTTGTGTCGAATCAATAAATTTGGGTTTAATACTCTACCTTCGAAAGCTGTTGCGACCCCCTATACTTGTGGGTTATCACGCCGGCGCAGGCACCAAGGCCCAAGCGACCAACAGAGCAGCGGCGCCCGAGCTCGAGGCAGCCAACGGGCCTGACGCGGCCGGCCCGACGTAGCAGGAATGAGGCCGGCGAGGCAACCCGCGGGGCCACCGTGCAGACGCCGCGGAGGCGGGTGACGTGAATCGATTGGCAGACCGGTGCGCGAGCGACGGATATGATTGGCCGCCGCATGGCACGAGGCCTTCGGTGGAGGCGATGCAGGTGTCCCGGTCAGAGAGGGCGGACACGGTCGGCGTAGATCGATGGGCGGGCCGGGGCGCTGATGTCTACTACACAACCTTTTTCTTGTAGACGTTGTTGGGCCTCCAAGTGCAGAGGTTTGTAGGACAGTAGCAAATTTCCCTCAAGTGGATGACCTAAGGTTTATCAATCCGTAGGAGGCGTAGGATGAAGATGGTCTCTCTCAAGCAACCCTGCAACCAAATAACAAAGAGTCTCTTGTGTCCCCAACACACCCAATACAATGGTAAATTGTATAGGTGCACTAGTTCGGCGAATAGATGATGATACAAGTGGTATATGGATAGTATATAAAGGTATTTGTAATCTGAAATTATAAAAACAGCAAGGTAACTAATGATAAAAGTGAGCGTAAACGGTATTGCAATGATAGGAAATAAGGCCTAGGGTTCATACTTTCACTAGTGCAAGTTCCCTCAACAATAATAACATAGTTGGATCATATAACTATCCCTCAGCATGCAACAAAGAGTCACTCCAAATTCACTAATAGCGGAGAACGAACGAAGAGATTATGGTAGGGTATGAAACCACCTCAAAGTTATTCTTTCCAATCAATCTGTTGGGCTATTCCTATAAGTGTCACAAACAGCCCTAGAGTTCATACTAGAATAACACCTTAAGACACACATCAACCAAAACCCTAATGTCACCTAGATACTCCAATGTCACCTCAAGTATCCGTGGGTATGATTATACGATATGCGTCACACAATCTCAGATTCATCTATTCAACCAACACATAGAACCTCAAAGAGTGCCCCAAAGTTCCTACCAGAGAATCACGACGAAAACGTGTGCCAACCCCTATGCATAGGTTCATGGGCGGAACCCGCAAGTTGATCACCAAAAACTACATCAAGTGAATCACGTGGTATCCCATTGTCACCACAGATACGCACGGCAAGACATACATCAAGTGTTCTCAAATCTATAAAGACTCAATCCGATAAGATAACTTCAAAGGGGAAACTCAATCCATTACAAGAGAGTAGAGGGGGGAGAAAACATCATAGGATCCAACTATAATAGCAAAGCTCGCGATACATCAAGATCGTATCATCTTAAGAACACGAGAGAGAGAGATCAAACACATAGCTACTGGTACATACCCTCAGCCCCGAAGGAGAACTACTCCCTCCTTGTCATGGAGAGCACCGGGATGATGAAGATGGCCACCGGAGAAGGATTCCCCCTCCGACAGGGTGCCGGAACGGGTCTAGATTGGCTTTCGGTGGCTACGAAGGCTTCTGGCGGTGGAACTCCCGATCTATTGTGTTCTCTGATGTTTTTAGGGTATATGGAGATATATAGGCGGAAGAAGTACGTCAGGGGGGCCATGAGGGTGGAGGGCGCGCCCCCTGCCTTGTGGCCTCCTCATAGATCCCCTGACGTGCACTCCAAGTCTTCTGGGCTTCTTTCCTTCCAAAAATGAGTTCTGTGAAGTTTCAGGTCAATTGGACTCCGTTTGATTTTCCTTTACTTCGAAACCCTAAAACAAGGTAAAAACAGAAACTGGCACTGGGCTCTGGGTTAATAGGTTAGTCCCAAAAATGATATAAAAGTGTATAATAAAGCCCATAAACATCCAAAGTTGATAATATAATAGCATGGAACAATCAAAAATTATAGATACATTGGAGACGTATTAGCATCCCCAAGCTTAATTCCTGCTCGTCCTCGAGTAGGTAAATGATAAAAACAGAATTTTAGATGTGGAATGCTACTTGGCATAATTTCAATGTAATTCTTTTTAATTGTGGCATGAATATTCAGATCTGTAAGATTCAAGACAAAAGTTCATATTGACATAAAAACAATAATATTTCAAGCATACTAACCAAGCAATTATTTCTTCTCAAAATAACATGGCTAAAGAAAGTAATCCCCACAAAATCATATAGTCTGGTTATGCTCCATCTTCACCACACAAAATATTTAAATCATGCACAACCCCGATGACAAGCCAAGCAATTGTTTCATACTTTTGATGTTCTCAAACTTTTTCAATCTTCACGCAATACATGAGCGTGAGCCATGGATATAACACTATAGGTGGAATAGAAGGGTGGTTGTGGAGAAGACAAAAAGGAAGAAGATAGTCTCACATCAACTAGGCGTATCAACGGGCTATGGAGATGCCCACCAATAGATATCAATGTGAGTGAGTAGGGATTGCCATGCAACGGATGCACTAGAGCTATAAGTATATGAAAGATCAAAAAGGAAACTAAGTGGGTGTGCATCCAACTTGCTTGCTCATGAAGACCTAGGGCATTTTGAGGAAGCCCATCATTGGAATATACAAGCCAAGTTCTATAATGAAAGATTCTCACTAGTATATGAAAGTGACAACATAGGAGACTCTCTATCATGAAGATCATGGTGCTACTTTGAACCACAAGTGTGGTAAAAGGATAGTAACATTGTCCCTTCTCTCTTTTTCTCTCATTTTTTGGGGCCTTTTCTCCCTTTTTATGGCATCTTTTTTTCTCTCTTTTTTATTTGGGCTTCTTTGGCCTCTTTTATTTTATATTTTTTTTGTCCGGAGTCTCATCCCGACTTGTGGGGGAATCATGGTCTCCATCATCCTTTCCTCACTGGGACAATGCTCTAATAATGATGATCATCACACTTTTATTTTTCTTACAACTCAACAATTACAACTTCGATACTTAGAACAAAATATGACTCTATGTGAGTGCCTCCAGCGGGTACCGGGAAATGCAATGATGCATGAGTGACAAGTATGAAAGAATTATGAACGGTGGCTTTGCCACAAATACTATGTCAACTACATGATCATGCAAAGCAATATGACAATGATGAAGTGTGTCATAATAACGGAACGATGAAAAGTTGCATGGCAATATATCTCGGAATGGCTATGGAAATGCCATAATAGGTAGGTATGGTGGCTGTTTTAAGGAAGGTATATGGTGGGTTTATGGTACCGGCGAAAGGTGCGCGGTATTAGAGAGGCTAGCAAAGGTGGAAGGGTGAGAGTGCGTATAATCCATGGACTCAACATTAGTCATAAAGAACTCATATACTTATTGCAAAAATCTACAAGTTATCAAAGCAAAGTATTACGCGCATGCTCCTAGGGGGATAGATTGGTAGGAAAAGACCATCGCTTGTCCCCGACTGCCACTCATAAGGAAGACAATCAATAAATAAATCATACTCCGACTTCATCACATAACGGTTCACCATACGTGCATGCTACGGGAATCACAAACTTCAACACAAGTATTTCTCAAATTCACAACTACTCCACTAGCATGACTCTAATATCACCATCTCCATATCTCAAAACAATCATCAAGCATCAAACTTCTCTTAGTATTCAATACTATATATGAAAGTTTTTACTATTCTTGGATGCCTAGCATATTAGGATTATTTAAGAAAATTACCATGCTATTTAAGACTCTCAAAATAATCTAAGTGAAGCATGAGAGATCAATAGTTTCTATAAAACAAATCTACCACCGTGCTCTAAAAGATATAAGTGAAGCACTAGAGCAAATGACAAACTACTCCGAAAGATATAAGTGAAGATCAATGAGTAGTCGAATAATTATGCAACTATGTGAAGACTCTCTAACATTTAATAATTTCAGATCTTGGTATTGTATTCAAACAGCAAGCAAAGCAAAACAAAAATGACATTCTAAGAATAGCAAACATCATGTGAAGAAGCAAAAACTTAGGATCAACCAATACTAACATATATTTGTTGAAGAAGAAAGGTGGGATGCCAACCGGGGCATCCCCAAGCTTAGACGCTTGAGACTTCTTCAAATATTATCTTGGGATGCCTTGGGCATCCCCAAGCTTGAGCTTTTGTATCTCCTTAATTCCTCTCATATCACCGTCTCCCTAAATCTCAAAAGCTTCATTCACACAAAACTCAACAAGGACTCGTGAGATAAGTTAGTATAAACCATTGCCAAAACCTTATCATACTCTACTGTAGAAAATCACTAAAATTATTATTCGACATTGCATACTAAATGTCTCTGCATATTTAATAGTCCTATCCTCAAATAGAATCATTAAAGAAGCAAACATATGCAAACAATGCAAACATAACAGCAATCTGCATTAACAGGATAGTCTGTAAAGAATGCAGCAACATCCATACTTCCCTAACTCCAAACATTATGAAAGAAAATTCCCACTGTAGTAAATTTATCAGAGCTTAATATGCAAAACGTTTTAACATTTTATCACATTCTGACTTTACTAGGGAATTATTGCAACAACGGTAAACTTTCTGTTTTCAAACAGCAACATGAAGACTTGTAACATAGGCATAGTAAAGACTATCAATGCCACTTTTATTGAAATAAAAGATGCAAAAAATTGTTCTAAATAACAGCAAGCAAATCCTAACAAAATAAATTGATGCTCCAAGCAAAACACATATCATGTGGTGAATAAAAATATAGCTCCAAGTAAAGTTATCGATGAACGAAGACGAAAGAGGGGATGCCTTCCGGGGCATCCCCAAGCTTAGGCTTTTGGTTTTCCTTAAATATTACCTTGGGGTGCCTTGGGAATCCCCAAGCTTAGGCTCTTGCCACTCCTTATTTCATAGTCCACCGAATCCTTACCCAAAACTTGAAAACTTCACAACACAAAACTTAACAGAAAACTCGTAAGCTCCGTTAGTATAAGAAAATAAATCACCACTTCAAGGTACTGTAATGAACTCATTCTTTATTTATATTGGTGTTAAACCTACTGTATTCCAACTTCTCTATGGTTTATAAACTATTTTACTAGCCATAGATTCATCAAAATAAACAAACAACACACGAAAAACAGAATCTGTCAAAAACAGAACAGTCTGTAGTAATCTGAATCAAACATATACTTATGGAACTCATAAAATTCTCAAATAAATTGTTGGACATGAGGAATTTATCTATTAATCATCTGCAAAAATAATTAACTAAATAGAACTTTCCAAATAAACATGGCAGCAATTCTCGTGAGCGCTAAAGTTTCTGTTTTTTACAGCATGATCAACAAGACTTTCCCCGAGTCTTCCCAAAGGTTCTACTTGGTACAAACACTAATTAAAAGCATAAAACCACATCTAAGCAGAGTATAGATGAATTATTTATTACTAAACAGGAACAAAAAGCAAGGAATAAAAATAAAGTTGGGTTGCCTCCCAACAAGCGCTATCGTTTAACGCCCCTAGCTAGGCATGATGATTTCAATGATACTCACATAAAGGATAAGAATTGATACATAAAGAGCATCATGAAGAATATGACTAGCATATTTAAGTCTAACCCACTTCCTATACATAGGGATTTTGTGAGCAAACAACTTGTGGGAATAAGAATCAACTTGCATAGGAAGGTAAAACAAGCATAACTTTAAAACTTTAAGCACATAGAGAGGAAACTTGATATTATTGCAATTCTTACAAGCATATGTTCCTCCCTCATAATAATTTTCAGTAGCATCATGAATGAATTCAACAATATAACTAGCATCTAAAGCATTCTTTTCATGATCTACAAGCATAGAATATTTACTACTCTCCACATAAGCAAATTTCTTCTCATGAATAATAGTGGGAGCAAACTCAACAAAATAACTATCATGTGTTTGAAAATTAAGATCAAGATGACAAGTTTCATGGTTATCATTATTCTTTAAAGCATACGTGTAATCACAATAATCATCATAGGTAGGAGGCATGCTTTCATCATAATAAATTTGCTCATCAAAATTTGGGGGACAAAAAATATCATCTTCATCAAACATAGCTTCCCCAAGCTTGTGGCTTTGCATATCATTAGCATCATGGATATTCAAGGAATTCATACTAACAACATTGCAATCATGCTCATCATTCAAATATTTAGTGCCAAACATTTTATAGATTTCTTCTTCTAGCACTTGAGCACAATTATCCTTTCCATCATACTTACGAAAGATATTAAAAAGGTGAAGCGTATGGGACAAACTCAATTCCATTTTTTTAGTTTTCTTTTATAAACTAAACTAGTGATAAAACAAGAAACTAAAAGACTCGACTGCAAGATCTAAAGATATACCTTCAAGCACTCACCTCCCCGGAAACGGCGCCAGAAAAGAGCTTGATGTCTACTACACAACCTTCTTCTTGTAGACGTTGTTAGACCTCCAAGTGTAGAGGTTTGTAGGACAGTAGTAAATTTCCCTCAAGTGGATGACCTAAGGTTTATCAATCCGTAGGAGGCGTAGGATAAAGATGGTCTCTCTCAAGTAACCCTGCAACCAAATAACAAAGAGTCTCTTGTGTCCCCAATACACCCAATACAATGGTAAATTGTATAGGTGCACTAGTTCGGTGAAGAGATGATGATACAAGTGGTATATGGACAGTAGATAAAGGTATTTGCAATCTGAAATTATAAAAACAGCAAGGTAACAAGTGATAAAAGTGAGCGTAAACGGTATTGCAATGCTAGGAAACAAGGCCTAGGGTTCATACTTTCACTAGTGTAAGTCCTCTCAACAATACTAACATAATTGGATCATAAAACTATCCCTCAACATGCAACAAAGAGTCACTCCAAAGTCACTAATAGCGGTGAACGAACGAAAAGATTATGGTAGGGTACGAAACCACCTCAAAGTTATTCTTTCCAATCAATCCGTTGGGCTATTCCTATAAGTGTCACAAACAGCCCTAGAGTTCGTACTAGAATAACACCTTAAGACACAAATCAACCAAAACCTTAATGTCACCTAGATACTCCAATGTCACCTCAAGTATCCGTGGGTATGATTATACGATATGCGTCACACAATCTCAGATTCATCTATTCAACCAACACATAGAACCTCAAAGAGTGCCCCAAAGTTCCTACCAGAGAATCACGATGAAAACATGTGCCAACCCCTATGCATAGGTTCATGGGCGGAACCCGCAAGTTGATCACCAAAACATACATCAAGTGAATCACGTGGTATCCCATTGTCACCACAGATACGCACGGCAAGACATACATCAAGTGTTCTCAAATCTATAAAGACTCAGTCCGATAAGATAACTTCAAAGGGGAAACTCAATCCATTATAAGAGAGTAGAGGGGGGAGAAAACATCATAGGATCCAACTATAATAGCAAAGCTCGCGATACATCAAGATCGTATCATCTCAAGAACATGAGAGAGAGAGAGATCAAACACATAGCTACTGGTACATACCCTCAGCCCCGAGGGAGAACTACTCCCTCCTCGTCATGGAGAGCATCGGGATGATGAAGATGGCCACCGGAGAAGGATTCCCCCTCCGGCAGGGTGCCGGAACGGGTCTAGATTGGCTTTCAGTGG
The DNA here is from genome assembly GCF_018294505.1 of Triticum aestivum. Taxonomy (NCBI): domain Eukaryota; kingdom Viridiplantae; phylum Streptophyta; class Magnoliopsida; order Poales; family Poaceae; genus Triticum; species Triticum aestivum. Next base: position 506,110,849 of record NC_057806.1, on the reverse strand, counting down.
CTACGGAGGCTTCTGGCGGCGGAACTCCCGATCTATTGTGTTCTCTGATGTTTTTAGGGTATATGGAGATATATAGGCGGAAGAAGTACGTCAGGGGGGCCACGAGGGGACCACGAGGGTGGAGGGCGCGCCTAGGGGGGTGGGCGCGCCCCCTGCCTTGTGGCCTCCTCATAGATCCCCTGCCGTGCACTCCAAGTCTTCTGGGCTTCTTTTCTTCCAAAAATGAGTTCCGTGAAGTTTCAGGTCAATTGGACTCCGTTTGATTTTCCTTTTCTTTGAAACCCTAAAACAAGGTAAAAACAGAAACTGGCACTGGGCTCTGGGTTAATAGGTTAGTACCAAAAATGATATAAAAGTGTATAATAAAGCCCATAAACATCCAAAGTTGATAATATAATAGTATGGAACAATAAAAAATTATAGATACGTTGGAGACGTATCACGCGTAGACGATGGCCGTAAGGTGCCGCCTATCGCGCAAGGCCGCCGGATCGGTGAAGGAGCCGGCCGATCGCGACGGTGACGGAGTAGAGGCGCGCGGGGGTCAATGGCGGCAGTGGGTGACGCAAACCGATCAAATGGATCGAGAATCAAAAAGTAGACGCCGATCAAAGCGACCGGCGAGAGAGAATCAAATGATCGGGAAAAAGACTCTCTAGAGCAGCTGGTCGACAGGACCGGCGGACGAACCCTAGATACGGGCGGCGCGGCCCCGGTGACGGTCATGAAGGCCGACCGCCCCGGGGGCGGCGCGCGGTGGGGAAGCGAAGGGCGGCTTGGGTTTAGAACCCGGAAACTGATACCATGTTAGAAGGGAGAGATAGGTTTGGTGGAATAGTTGTTGTATTGCTTGAGCCTCGTGGGCATATATATGAGTACAGTGATTTATTTGAAGTACAAGACAAGCCAGAACAAATCCTAATCTATTTCATCTTTCCTAATAATCAATGTACTCAACACTCGTAACAGTTTCAGCTAAATATTCAGAATCGTAGAACAAATTCAGAACAAGCAGAGAAACAGACAAGAGCATACGTACAGTACTATTGATTGATGGCTTTCTATACTTTTGGTAGTAATTTTTATCGCTTTGGGTGGTAGTTACAAATGCCAGAAGAGTAATGTGCATAGTTGATTGGCGGTGTGAACTCCGGGTCACTCGGACGAGCACATCAGCCACAAATAATGTTCAAAGCATAGGAATTGACTGAATGTGGGTTCATAACACAACAAGTCCACACAAGTTCAGTCAAATTCAGTTGAGTTGCAACCAATCAGGAGTACGTAGTACACAAGAAGTGCTCCATGGAGCAAATGCAAGCGCGGGTGCAAGTCTGCAACAAATGTGTACTTCTGGTTCCTCAAGTCGCGGTCGACGTTCGTCAGCTGCTCTGGCGCCTCCTCGACCGTCCGCGGCGCCGTCTCAAACACCTTGGTGCCAACAATCAGTATTCAGTAACCAGCCAGTTCATGCCATCCACAGTTCACACGTCGATCCATCGATCGACAAATCTTATTAAGTTTACAGATATTATGATGATTAATTAACAGCAATCAGGAATTGATGCTGAATTCTTGCAGAGTAGTCGATCAAAAGTGTGTAGTCAAATGCTGTAACAGTCCATAGCCTGAAACCAACATCCGTAGCACGATGCAGCAGCTGTGGACTGCCAAAGTGAGTGTAACGATCTTGAGCTCATCATGCCACAACTTTGCTTCCCAGAACTGACAAGGATGCCACGCGATAAAGTGTTGTAGAAACTAGTCTTAGAAATCCTCACCAGTAGCAAAAAAATTCTCACTGAAGCAAACCAAAAATGTAGTAGAAGAACAGAACAGGAACTGGAAAAGAGAGATGTGATGTTCTGTACTTCTGCTGCTATGGGCATGGAAATCGCAGATGCATGACCTTTTTCGTGTTGCTTCCTAGCTCAATATACAGGCGCAGTTGTTCTCTGAATAAATAAAAATGTTTGCGCTTTGTAGACTGATTTTGTATATATTTGGTGCATCTTCTTGAGCTAACTTTTACAAACACAGAGCTGCAGAAGACAGAGATGATCTCTGAAATTAAACAAAAAAATTGGTTTGGGTGATAATTTTCACCGGTTGATGAATAGAAGGGGTTCTGAAGCGAATTTTGAGAGCATGTTTGAGCTGGCATGCAAAGTGTACAAGAGCAGAGCCGGCACGTGCCCTTCACTTCCCTTCCTCACTCATCGGCCTCCTCCCTCTCCCACTCGCTCACTCGCTCACTCGCTCGCTCACTCACGCGCGCGCACGGAGAGCTAGCCAAAGGAAGGGAAGAGGAACTGCCATTTCGGGAAAGGAGGAGGGGGATCCATGGCCGCCGGCGACGTCGCGACGGTGTTCCTCGAGATGAGCCTCGGCACCCGCCTCGCCGTCTCCTTCCCCGCCTCCTCCACCACCGTCGCCGACCTCAAGCGTACGTACCCCTTTTCTTTGAGCTCTTCTTTGCTTGTCTACCTGGCTGTATGTCTCGCTTCAAGATGCGATGAACAAGTCCTCCTGCATCTAGAACAGATCTTGCATTTTGCTTCTTTCTCTTGGTTTCAAATCGAGTCAAAATCAATTCGGACAAAACCCCAATCTTCATTTATTTCACTTTTGTTTGCGGGGAAAAACCCCAATCTTGATTTAATTTCCTTGTTCGGGTTACCAGGCAGAGTGAGCCATGAGCACGCCGCATGTTTCCCCCACCTTGGCCAGATCGCCGTCCAATCCATCAAGGTATGGACGCATCACTATCCATCCAATTCATCAAGGAATTTGGCTGATCCGTCAACTTTAACATGGCCGCGCGCTGATCAATGTTGCTGCTGCTGCTGTCTTGACTCTTGAGCAGATCGAGCACGGAAGGTCGTGGTTCCACCTCGCCGACTCCATGGCCGTCCGGGACGCTTTCCTGTTCCAAGGGATCAACGAACGCTGGCACCTGCAGGTAGACGCATCTCTGCAAGTTGACCAAGGGATGGTCACCCAGGGACACAGCGGCGGCGCAGACTCTGCAAATCACTCTGCACCTGCGCCTGGTCGTGGCCATGGATGCGAGGGGTCGTCGAGCAGGAGGTGCCGCAAGACATCAAGCTCTGATGAGATGCTGCCTGATCAGGTTGAAGCTGAAGCTCAAGCTCAAGTCACCCCCAGTGAAAGGGAGCAGCCATTGACAGGCAAGGGCGAAGGAAGCAGCGACGGGGCAGAACAAGACAGAGAGCAGGGGGCATGGGGGAGAAGGCTGCGGCCGAGGACCCATGTTGGTAAAACACCAATTACTTTGTCAAGCGGCAGCAGCAGCAGCTCAGAGTCGGAGGAAATGGACACCAACACCGTCGGCGGCGGCAGCAGCAGCAGCTCCGAGTCGGAGGAAATGGACATCAACACCGTCGTCGACGCGCCGGCGCCGCAGTTCGTCGTCGAGCTCAAGAAATGCCACTTTGTCAAGCAGAATGGGCAGTACCTGGTGAGCGTCTCTTCACTCTCTACTCGATCCCACGCGCAGTTCCGTTCTTCTGACCAACTCCTTCCGTCTCCGCCTCCGACGGACGCAGAACGTGCCGATGGAGTTCGGCATTGTGCACCGGTACACGGAGAAGAAGAAGGTGCTGCTGCGGATGGGGGGCGACTCGTGGGCCGTCAGCCTGAAGCACGGCCTTACGTCTACCGGCAGGCCCCGCACGTCCCTCCGGTACGGGTGGCAGCAGTTCCGCGTCGACAACCGCCTCCGCGTGGGCGAGACCTGCTTCTTCCGAGCCCTCCCCGGGGACGGCGGCGGCGATCACCATGTGCTCAAGGTGGAGGTGCGCAGGCTAGACGGCAGCTACGCCACCTGACGTGCCTCCATTGATCCGTTGCCATCTCAAGGACCTCTTAAATTAGAGTGCAATGCATTGCATCGTCGTTGTGGCCCAAGATTAATACGGACGTTGCTCCTTCTACTTGTGTTTCGCTTGGATGCGCATGCTACTTTCTATCAACTTTTCTATTTCCCTAATTGTTAGATTCGTATGACAATCTGTTGCGCTGGCTATCTGTACGTGGAACCTAAAAATGTATTGTGCTAGCTTGCTATGTAGTGTCAACAAATGTCTTACATTATGGGACGAAGGGAGTAGCTTCTATCCATGAAGACCGAAGATTGTGTTGTGCTTTTATCCATGGAGACTGAAGATTGTGTTGTGCTTTTATAGAATGCTTTGTGACAATGCATTGTGATAGCCTCAACGTGTAGAATATGAAGATGTGATCTCACCTTCTGTCTCTCTATCATGTCTATGTCATTCTTTTTATGAGGATTCTGAACTGTTCTAGTTCACGAACCAGGAAGTTGCTCTCCGTGAAGGCGAAGTATAAATGGTGTTTGCGCACCTTTGCATTTGTGCATGCCTAAAAACGGGAGGAATTTATAATTTTGGCAACAAACTGCAGAGGGTTGAGTGTTACTTTGTTGCTTTGTACAAAATTAGGAAGAATTCAACCTACGACGATGACAAAATTACATATGACCATTTCACAACCCATATGCCCATCCCGATGAATTCAAACCTAGCCATTAGAAATTTTTGACATGACCTATGCTTAACTTTGGACTTCTGAATCGCATAGCAATTGGCTCATAAGTAAAAAAGACTGAATTGCATAATTAACATCTCAAAGAGATTCGTGTTTGCACCAACAAGGGAGATATAAATATAAATGTTGTATATGCAACAAGGGAAATATAAATGTTGTATCGCGTACCCTAAGCATGTGACAATGGCCGGGTCGGCAAAGCGGAACGTCACGCTGCCGGTGTGCAACGTGTTCGGCATGCCGCATGAAAATACAAACTTATAGGAAATGCAACCTCCTTAACCAAAAAAAAACACCCTGATTCGCACAAGACAAGACGCCTTGACCTCTCGGGTCTGTTGCCCACAACCCAAGACGGCTCGCGCGGAGGAAACAACCCGACATGCCGTGAATGAGGCTGCACCCTCCCGTACACGGGTGGGACCAAGAGTACTGATAGGCAGGGCCCGTGCGTGAGCCAGCAACGCGAAGGCCACACAATCTCCGACTAGTGCAGGCAAATCTGCCCGGTAGAAGGTGACCACGTGCAAGCCATCACCCGCGGGCGTGATATATGCCCCTGCTGGCGCGACCGATGGAGCCCCGTGGGGAGTGGGGGGTGGGGGCGATGGACGCTGACAGGTGGGTCCGTCCTCCCCATCATGCGTGGGTCGTCGCACGCGGGCGCAACCGAACCCACAACATGACAATGGCCCGGGGCGCCCCCGCGGGCACCCGTCATGGGCCCCCGAGGCACATCACCGAGGGTATGCCGCCCGGACAGATCAGGTGGCATAAAGAGCCCTAGAGAGGCACCCGTGGCACACCACTGCGCAATGGACGGCGCGGAGAGCCTCAGGGAGGCACTTGCGGCACACCGCCGCGCAGTGGACGGTGCGGAGGGCACTCTTGCCAGTAGACGCCCTCAGGAGACGAGTACTCTAGCATCCTTTATAGGAGTAATGGGCAATACAAAATTGCCTAACAAAGACTAAGCTCATGTTGCTCAAACACTAGGAGAGACGTGTGACGCCCCCGATTTAATCGTATACTAATCATACACGCAAATGTGTACGATCAAGATCAAGGACTCACGGGACGATATCACAACACAACTCTACAAATAAAATAAGTCATACAAGCATCATATTACAAGCCAGGGGCCTCGAGGGCTCGAATACAAGAGCTCGATCATAGACGAGTCAGCGGAAGCAACAATATCTGAGTACAGACATAAATTAAACAAGTTTGCCTTAAGAAGGCTAGCACAAACTGGGATACAGATCGAAAGAGGCGCATGCCTCCTGCCTGGGATCCTCCTAAACTACTCCTGGTCGCCGTCAGCGGGCTGCACGTAGTAGTAGGCACCTCCTGAGTAGTAGTAGTCGTCATCAACGGTGGCGTCTGGCTCCTGGACTCCAGCATCTGGTTGCGACAACCAGAAAGAAAGGAAAGGGGGAAAAGGGGGAAGAAAGCAACCGTGAGTACTCATCCAAAGTACTCGCAAGCAAGGAGCTACACTACATATGCATGGGTATCAAATGGAATAAGGGTATCATATGTGGACTGAACTGCAGAATGCCGGAATAAGAGGGGGATAGCTAGTCCTGTCGAAGACTACGCTTCTGGCAGCCTCCGTCTTGCAGCATGTAGAAGAGAGTAGACTGAAGTCATCCAAGTAGCATCGCATAGCATAATCCTAACCGATGATCCTCCCCTCGTCGCCCTGTGAGAGAGCGACCACCGGTTGTATCTGGCACTTTGAAGGGTGTATTTTATTAAGTATCCGGTTCTAGTTGTCATAAGGTCAAGGTACAACTCCAAGTCGTCCTGTTACCGAAGATCACGGCTATTCGAATAGATTAACTTCCCTGCAGGGGTGCACCACATAACCCAACACGCTCGATCCCATTTGGCCGGACACACTTTTCTGGGTCATGCCCGGCCTCATAAGATCAACACGTCGCAGCCCTACCTAGGCACAACAGAGAGGTCAGCACGCCGGTCTAAATCCTATGGCGCAGGGGTCTGGGCCCATCGCCCTTTGCACACCTGCACGTTGCGAACGCGGCCGGAAGCAGAACTAGCCCCCTTAATACAAGAGCAGGCTTACGGTCCAATCCGGCGCGCGCCACTCAGTCGCTGACGTCACGAAGGCTTCGGCTGATACCACGACGTCGAGTGCCCATAACTGTCCCCGCGTAGATGGTTAGTGCGTATAGGCCAGTAGCCAGACTCAGATCAAATACCAAGATCTCGTTAAACGTGTTAAGTATCCACGAACACCGACCAGGGCCAGGCCCACCTCTCTCCTAGGTGGTCTCAACCTGCCCTGTCGCTCCACCACAAAGTAACAGTCGGGGGCCGTCGGGAACCCAGGCCCACCTCTACCGGGATGGAGCCACCTGCCCCTTCAGCCCCCATCTCCAAACAGTATCACCGGTAATGTAACAATGTAAAGTATATAGTATATGCCCATGATCACCTCCCGAAGTGATCACGGCCCAGTAGTATAGCATGACAGACGGACAAGAGTGTAGGGCCACTGATGGAACACTAGCATCCTATACTAAGCAGTAGGATAGCAGGTAATGGTAACAACAGTAGTAGCAAGGACAGGCTATGCCTCAGGATAGGAATAACGGAAAGCAGTAACATGCTACACTACTCTAATGCAAGTAGTATAGAGAAGAGTAGGCGATATCTGGTGATCAAAGGGGGGGCTTGCCTGGTTGCTCTGGCAAGAGAGAGGGGTCGTCAACATTGTAGTCGTACTGGGTAGCAGCGGTGTCGGTCTCGATGTCTAGCGAGAGAAGAGGGGGAAGAAACAATAAATATATCGCAAACAAATGCATAACATGACAAGGCGTGATGCTAGGTGTGCCACTAACGCGGTACGAGGTGGTACCGGTGAAGGGGGAAACATCCGGGAAAGTATTCCCGGTGTTTCGCGTTTTCGGACAGATGAACCGGAGGGGGAAAGTTGCGTGTTCGATAGGTTAGGGATGTGTGGCGGACAAATGGGATGCGTATCCGGAATCGTCTCGTCGTTCTGAGCAACTTTCATGTACAAAATTTTTCCATCCGAGTTACAGTTTATTTTATATGATTTTTCGAAGATTTAAACAAATTCTGGAATTTCTGGATTTAATGTAATTCGAAATAATCAAAAGACAAACTGCTATGGGTACACATGAGTGTACCCAGCAATGTGTATATACATATGACATGTGGGGCCAGGGGCTGGGTTGACCCAGTCAACATTTTGACTAGTCCAAAGTGAATAGTGTATGTGGGCCCCTTTGTCATTGATAGAGTTTAACTAAACACGATTAGTTAGTTTGATAAGTGATTAGGTTAATTTAACAGACTTAATTAAGTTAATTAACAGGATTAATTGAGTAAATTAATTAATTAATTAGTTTTTTATATTTTTTTAACGTCCTGGGGTGTGGGGCCCCCATGTCATAGACTCAGGGGGCATAGCGGGCGTTGGGCACGGGCGCCGTGGAGCGAGGCAACCGGGGCTGCGGCGGGGCACCGGCCACGGCGATGGCGCGGTGGCCGGCAGGGTGGCCGCGGGGCGGATGCGGGTCGCCGCCGGCAAGGTCAGGTGGACCGAAGCAAGTAGCAGGCCGTGGGCACTGGCGCAGGAGGCGAGCGGCGGGCGAGTCAAGTCGGCGGGCGTCCGCGGCAGGCATCGGCGGCCCGAGGCTGGAGCGGCAAGGCGAGGACGACGAGGGTGGCTGCAGGGACCGAGGAGCGAGGCCATGCGCTGGGCGCGGCCGACGAACGGTGGCAGCAGCGCAGGCGGGCGACACGCAGCGGTTGGGAGGTGCAGGCGCGGTCGGGATGGCCCCGGGTCGCAGTGAGCGCGGCGGGCGCAGGGAGAGGGAGGGAGCGAGGCTCACGGCGGGGTGCAGGGTTCGTGGCAGCGGGGGTCGGGGTGGTGGTCGGAGACGTCGGCGTCGACGTAGACGAAGCAGACCGGCGAGGGAGCACTCCGAGGCGAGGAGCTCCGGTGGCGGCAACGTCCGGTCGCGAGGCGGGGTGGTCGGCATCAGGTAACGGGGCGCCGGTGAAGCGAAGTAGAGGTAAGGGGCAGAGGCGGCCATCCTTGGGCGCGGGCTCGCCGGCGAGGTGGGTCTTCGACGCGGCAAGGGGCCGGGCACGTGGTGCTTGGCGATGCTAGAGAGCGAGAGAGGTTGGGGGTTTTGGTCAGGAGGAGTGGGGGGTCGTGCGGGCGACGGGGTGATCCTTATCCAGATCTGGATCGATGGGGGAAGTGGGGGTGGTTGCCCTAGGGTTTGATCGGGGTGGGGGTTAAGTGGAGTGGGGGGGGGGGTCGGCCGGCTGGGCCTGTAGCCTGCTGGGCCGAAGCCCGGGGGGCAGGGGGTTTCTCTTTCCCTTTTTTTGTTAGTTTTGTTTTTCTTTTTCTTTTTATTTATTTTTCTTTCCTATTTTATTCTTTTAATTGTTGTTTTAGAAAATATAAATACAACTCCTAAATTAATGTTATAATTTATTCTACTGCCCCAATAAGTATGACACCTAATTAAAATAGTTTGCATTATTATTATTTTTAAAAGGGCATTTAATTAATTCTCATAGCTGCGTTTTAATTACTTTAGAGCCTTTAAACGTTTTATAAAATTGTGGTTTCTCCACAATAATTACCTATGCATTATTTGGCAACACCCCAACATTTTAGTTTTAATATTTGAAAATCTTTACCATTTGACTTTATTTTAAGTTTGAATTTCGAATCGGTTTTGAACTAACACGAGATTAACAACAGTAATCGTGGTGACGTGGCATTAACGTGGGATTACTGTAGCCTAATTATCCAGACGTCACAATTCTCCTCCACTACAAGAAATCTCATCCCGAGATTTAAGAGGGGGAGTAAGAGGGAAAGATCTGGTTACGGATTTCTAACGGGTCTTCTCGATCTTGATTGCTCTTCTCGAAGAGGTCGATCCATTACGTTGAAGTCTTTATTTCTCTGCTCCAGCTTATCATGATCAAGTCGTCATCCTTTCTTCGGGATCTCCATCGTCCTACGAACGCGACCAAGGGGAAAAATTCTGGAAGGACGCATCTCCACAAAGCTGGGCATCTGACGGTGAACTCAATGGGAAATACATAAGGTACCCCACGAGTTGTATTTCAGTGAATTCGCTGAGTGCAATATACGATGGTACCAAAATTTCAAATGGGTAGGCAATCGTTCGATGCCTGAAACGGAGTGTGAAAAGGGGTTCAGAGCAACGAGAATAAGTATTGCGTTTGATACCAGAATAGATCACTAGGAAGGTGGCTCGCGAATTACCTATGAAACCAAGAGCAAGGGATAAAAGTGTCAACAAGGTGTATAGGAGAGTCAGGTTTCGATCATGTGGAACTGTGGGTTATGGGCCCACCATGTGGGTTAAAAGTATGAAGGGCGGAGACATCTTGCGTGATCATGTAAGCAAGGCATGTCAGGGATCAGCCTGTCAGTTATGTCGGCATCAACGTCGGTTCCAAGGGCGAGGGATGAAGAGAACCATTTTCCTGCTCGTTGAACGAGGCGGGCCAAGAGGCAAGGTTCTCATCCATCGGCGGTTACCGAAATGTCATCAACAGTAGAAACAGGGTCTCACTGGCAGAGTTGTACAATGAGGTGTTTACATAAGCAGTGAATTATTGCTGCTTAGATTATATAGATCACAAGAAAGGTCAAACAAACCAATGGAAAGGAAAATGTGATCATCAGGTTAAACAGAACAATGGAAAGGAAAAATGTGATCTTCAGATTAAACCGAACAATGGAAAGGAAAACATGTTTAAACACATATTTCAGGGGTATACCCTTCCCAAGAACAAGCAGGGTATGATATCCAAGACCGGATAGAAGGTAGAAAACCACTTAGGTAAGGGGAGAGTAATTTCATGACTTTACACATACAACGGTGTTCGGATAATTGAGCAGGAAACATTTAGCATTAGCTTCAATGTTCTTGTTGAAAATTGGAATACCATAGACATGCTTCGAGATAGCATTGGCATGGTCTTCAATCAAAGGTCAGACTCTGGATACACGAAGGGATTCATCATTAAGCCAAGGAGAGGATGAGGAGGTGGCTGATGGACTCAGCAATAATTCAACGAGGTATCCAAAAGATGGATTTCCACCGTTATGTGAACAAGGAGATAACATTTGTCGGATCAAATGATATAATGATGTATGCTCAAGGAAAAACATACACAATAAAACACTAGTTGGAAAGGGTTCCCAAAGTATGGCCTTAGGTAGCATGATCGATGTCAGAAAGGTGATCCAACAACCAATAGTCTAAGAATGAAATATCGACCATTAACTTGAAAGCAATAGGGTTGCTAGAAGTTTAGAATTTACACATCACAGACCATTTGTCGGTATTCCGGTTAGAAACAACACGGAGACCAAGAAAGAATGGTGATGGTGAGAAGCATCAATATACCAAGAATTCTTAAGAGGTGGAGCAATCCTCACGACATTCTTGACATAAAAGATGGTAATACTCCAAGGTAAGGAAGAATAATTGCTGGATAGCACGGATCTCTAGGTATAACACAAAACACGAACAAGTTTGTGTTGAACGGAAGGCAATAAAGGGGTCAATGATAACACCAACCATTGAGGGTAAGAATGTTATTTTTCATCATGAATTCAATTGATATCTTGGAAGACCTCAGAAAGTTGATGATGATCACGACACATTTGTCGAGAGGTTTCAAGAAGATGTAACCGATCGGCGATGACATCAAGTCAACAGAATGATGAAGCGAAAAGTTATTGAAACCATGGGTACGACCCAAACTCGAAATCGATCTTGTTGTTCAAGGCGAAATGATACGACGAGGAAGATCAGCATAAGGTTATCTCATCATCGAAAATTGTGCTCCGGGAAGGACCAGGTAGCACAGTTTATAATTTAGCACAAAATGATATAGTCGATCAGACTAGGAATTACGTGATGGAGTATTAAACTTCTCAACCACAAGGTACTAGGAGTACTGAATCACAGGGGTGATTCGATTCACTAATCGGTGTTCTCGGTTGATGACAACCCAGAACCCAAGAAAAATTGGATTAGGGGAGAAATAACATTTGATGAAGAACCCATAAGAAGTTATGTAGTACCATGACATTATCAAGATATCATAGTGTAATACTCGACGGTAGATCAAAGTAAAGGTTGGACAAGTGCAATGATCTGCACAAGATAAGTACTTCAACTTGTCTGAGAAATGGTATTTAAGGAGAAAATATGGTCCGAATCCACGATCATAAAGGATCGAACCACGGTTACAAGATGAACTTATAACAAGGGGGTAATTATTTTTACGAGCAGCTTCCATGATAAGTTATACATCGTGTCCCTGGGCATGAACGCAAGGTTCAAGATCGACTCCCACTTCTTCAATGTATAACCTTCCATTCACTTTTCGCTTTGATAAAGGCATTAGTGTTGAAAGTTTTATCTGGTGAAATACCAGATGAGTATGACTCGTGAAAACTTTCGAGTTCACACATATTAAGGAAGGCATAGGTTCAACCCGTCAGGGTATCGTGGAAACATATACCACAAGCTTCAATAGTAAACACCACAAGCTCGAAAGCAGAGCATGGTTGGTCAATCAGAGGATAGGATTTACCAATGGAGAAAGAACTTCCAAAGGGATTGAATATGAAGGACGCTATCGGATAAAATCCAACAAAGGATCCGGTGGTCCTCGAAGGATCTGATGTGAGCATCGGTACTCAACCAGAGGAAGAAACAATGCAAGGAGATCAGACTATAGAAACAACTGACTAATTCAAAGCTCAAATGCAAAAGAATTATGATTTCCGACCAAGGGATCAGAAGCAAACACTTTGATTAAGGATGGATAAGTTACGTATGCTTAGGGTACAATCGATGGCAATCCGATTGGTCGAGAACCAGCTCATGTTTAAAATGATGTCTGAGCCGGAAGGATAAATCCTGAGGATTGCAAGCATTCACAACCATATTGGATCAAAGACCCAAAATGACAATGACAAGGGATGCCAATAATGATTAGAGATTTATGGGATTAACCATAATGCAAGCAAGCAAGAATTTCAAGGGCAATAAGCTGCTAAGGATTTTCGGAAGATCGAATATTATTTCGAAGACCTTAGTGAAACACATGAACAACTGGGGGGTGAGCGGATACTCGATAAGTGCGAGAATTATCCATAGGGGTATTCAGGTGGCAAAGAACTGCAAGGCGGTAGGCACAAAGTATTCTCGGGACAATAGAGAGAATTTCAGGGTATCTTGCAATAACAAGATCAGCTAGGAATAAAAGTAAGGACGACTGGTGTATCTATTTATCCATAGGGATAATTCGGTGGTAGGGAATTGCAAAGGCGGCGGGCACAAAGTCTCAAGAGAACATTGGAGAGTATATTCGGAATCTTCTGGTGCAGCATGCGATCATCTGTGATAAGGGGCTCTCCGGGAGAAAGTAGTTACGAGAACCTAGAGTCAGGTTTAGTAAAATCATTTAACCCGAATAGAAGAGAGCTCAGAGTCCCAGAGTAAGGATCGAGGAGTAAAAGATCCTAATACCACCCAGATGGCGACGTGGGCCCGTAAGGCACACAACCATGTTAGTAAAAGTTTTGCAATGTCTAGACTCGACTTTGGCCAAGGAGTGTGGAAGGGGGATTCCTACAGGCAGTCGGCTCTGATACCAACTTGTGACGCCCCCGATTTAATCGTATACTAATCATACACGCAAATGTGTACGATCAAGATCAGGGACTCACAGGAAGATATCACAACACAACTCTACAAATAAAATAAGTCATACAAGCATCATATTACAAGCCAGGGGCCTCGAGGGCTCGAATACAAGAGCTCGATCATAGACGAGTCAGCGGAAGCAACAATATCTGAGTACAGACATAAATTAAACAAGTTTGCCTTAAGAAGGCTAGCACAAACTAGGATACAGATCGAAAGAGGCGCATGCCTCCTGCCTGGGATCCTCCTAAACTACTCCTGGTCGCCGTCAGCGGGCTGCACGTAGTAGTAGGCACCTCCTGAGTAGTAGTAGTCGTCATCAACGGTGGCGTCTGGCTCCTGGACTCCAGCATCTGGTTGCGACAACCAGAAAGAAAGGAAAGGGGGAAAAGGGGGAAGAAAGCAACCGTGAGTACTCATCCAAAGTACTCGCAAGCAAGGAGCTACACTACATATGCATGGGTATCAAATGGAATAAGGGTATCATATGTGGACTGAACTGCAGAATGCCGGAATAAGAGGGGGATAGCTAGTCATGTCGAAGACTACGCTTCTGGCAGCCTCCGTCTTGCAGCATGTAGAAGAGAGTAGACTGAAGTCCTCCAAGTAGCATCGCATAGCATAATCCTAACCGATGATCCTCCCCTCGTCGCCCTGTGAGAGAGCGACCACCGGTTGTATCTGGCACTTTGAAGGGTGTATTTTATTAACTATCCGGTTCTAGTTGTCATAAGGTCAAGGTACAACTCCAAGTCGTCTTGTTACCGAAGATCACGGCTATTCGAATAGATTAACTTCCTTGCAGGGGTGCACCACATAACCCAACACACTCGATCCCATTTGGCCGGACACACTTTTCTGGGTCATGCCCGGCCTCGTAAGATCAACACGTCGCAGCCCTACCTAGGCACAACAGAGAGGTCAGCACGCCGGTCTAAATCCTATGGCGCAGGGGTCTGGGCCCATCGCCCTTTGCACACCTGCACGTTGCGAACGCGGCCGGAAGCAGAACTAGCCCCCTTAATACAAGAGCAGGCTTACGGTCCAATCCGGCGCGCGCCACTCAGTCGCTGACATCACGAAGGCTTCGGCTGATACCACGACGTCGAGTGCCCATAACTGTCCCCGCGTAGATGGTTAGTGCGTATAGGCCAGTAGCCAGACTCAGATCAAATACCAAGATCTCGTTAAACATGTTAAGTATCCGTGAACACCAACCAGGGCCAGGCCCACCTCTCTCCTAGGTGGTCTCAACCTGCCCTGTCGCTCCGCCACAAAGTAACAGTCTTGGGCCGTCGGGAACCCAGGCCCACCTCTACCAGGATGGAGCCACCTGCCCCTTCAGCCCCCATCTCCAAACAGTATCACCGGTAATGTAACAATGTAAAGTATATAGTATATGCCCATGATCACCTCCCGAAGTGATCACGGCCCAGTAGTATAGCATGGCAGACGGACAAAAGTGTAGGGCCACTGATGGAACACTAGCATCCTATACTAAGTAGTAGGATAGCAGGTAATGGTAACAACAGTAGTAGCAAGGACAGGCTATGCATCAGGATAGGAATAACGGAAAGCAGTAACATGCTACACTACTCTAATGCAAGTAGTATAGAGAAGAGTAGGCGATATCTGGTGATCAAAGGGGGGGGGGCTTGCCTGGTTGCTCTGGCAAGAGAGAGGGGTCGTCAACACCGTAGTCGTACTGGGTAGGAGCGGCGTCGGTCTCGATGTCTAGCGAGAGAAGAGGGGAAGAAACAATAAATGTATCGCAAACAAATGCATGACATGACAAGGCGTGATGCTAGGTGTGCCACTAACACGGTACGAGGTGGTACAGGTGAAGGGGGAAACATCCGGGAAAGTATTCCCGGTGTTTCGCATTTTCGGACAGATGAACCGGAGGGGGAAAGTTGCGTGTTCGATAGGTTAGGGATGTGTGGCGGACGAATGGGATGCGTATCCGGAATCGTCTCGTCGTTGTAAGCAACTTCCATGTACAAAGTTTTTCCATCCGAGTTACAGTTTATTTTATATGATTTTTCGAAGATTTAAACAAATTCTGGAATTTCTGGATTTAATGTAATTCGAAATAATCAAAAGACAAACTGCTATGGGTACACATGAGTGTACCCAGCAATGTGTATATACATATGACATGTGGGGCCAGGGGCTGGGTTGACCCAGTCAACATTTTGACTAGTCCAAAGTGAATAGTGTATGTGGGCCCCTTTGTCATTGATAGAGTTTAACTAAACACGATTAGTTAGTTTGATAAGTGATTAGGTTAATTTAACAGACTTAATTAAGTTAATTAACAGGATTAATTGAGTAAATTAATTAATTAATTAGTTTTTTATATTTTTTAACGTCCTGGGGCGTGGGGCCCCCATGTCATAGACTCAGGGGCCATAGCGGGCGTTGGGCACGGGCGCCGCGGAGCGAGGCAACCGAGGCTGCGGCGGGGCACCGGCCAGGGCGATGGCGCGGTGGCCGGCAGGGTGGCCGTGGGGCGGATGCGGGTCACCGCCGGCAAGGTCAGGCGGACCGGAGCAAGCAGCAGGCCGTGGGCACTGGCGCAGGAGGCGAGCGGCGGGCGAGTCAAGTCGGCGGGCGTCGGCGACAGGCATCGGCGGCCCGGGGCTGGAGCAGCAAGGCGAGGACGACGAGGGTGGCTGCAGGGACCGAGGAGCGAGGCCATGCGCTGGGCGCGGCCGACGAACGGTGGCAGCAGCGCAGGCGGGCGACACGCAGCGGTTGGGAGGTGCAGGCGCGGTCGGGATGGCCCCGGGTCGCAGTGAGCGCGGCGGGCGCAGGGAGAGGGAGGGAGCGAGGCTCACGGCGGGGTGCAGGGTTCGTGGCAGCGGGGGTCGGGGTGGTGGTCGGAGACGTCGGCGTCGACGTAGACGAAGCAGACCGGCGAGGGAGCACTCCGAGGCGAGGAGCTCCGGTGGCGGCAACGTCCGGTCGCGAGGCGGGGTGGTCGGCATCAGGTAACGGGGCGCCGGTGAAGCGAAGTAGAGGTAAGGGGCAGAGGCGGCCATCCTTGGGCGCGGGCTCGCCGGCGAGGTGGGTCTTCGACGCGGCAAGGGGCCGGGCACGTGGTGCTTGGCGATGCTAGAGAGCGAGAGAGGTTGGGGGTTTTGGTCAGGAGGAGTGGGGGGGTCGTGCGGGCGACGGGGTGATCCTTATCCAGATCTGGATCGATGGGGGAAGTGGGGGTGGTTGCCCTAGGGTTTGATCGGGGTGGGGGTTAAGTGGAGTGGGGGGGGGGGGTCGGCCGGCTGGGCCTGTAGCCTGCTGGGCCGAAGCCCGGGGGGCAGGGGGGTTTCTCTTTCCCTTTTTTTGTTAGTTTTGTTTTTCTTTTTCTTTTTATTTATTTTTCTTTCCTATTTTATTCTTTTAATTGTTGTTTTAGAAAATATAAATACAACTCCTAAATTAATGTTATAATTTATTCTACTGCCCCAATAAGTATGACACCTAATTAAAATAGTTTGCATTATTATTATTTTTAAAAGGGCATTTAATTAATTCTCATAGCTACAATTTAATTACTTTAAAGCCTTTAAACGTTTTATAAAATTGTGGTTTCTCCACAATAATTACCTATGCATTATTTGGCAACACCCCAACATTTTAATTTTAATATTTGAAAATCTTTACCATTTGACTTTATTTTAAGTTTGAATTTCGAATCGATTTTGAACTAACACGAGATTAACAACAGTAATCGTGGTGACGTGGCATCATTAATGTGGGATTACTGTAGCCTAATTATCCGGGCGTCACAAGACGCTAGTGGGCACGATTCGCTACTTCACTACAAGAAATATGTCAACTTGTGACCTTCTGTTAGTGACCCTGGAAGAATTGGTCATAGATCTATGACCATTTCAGACCAATTGGTCAAAAGTTGTTCGGGGGCTCCAAAACCTAAACTATAACGACCATTTTGGTCAGAAAGGTCGTAATTTCCTTACACGAAATGGTCATAAAGCAGATAGCACTGGTCTGCTGCCTTATTTCTAGCTGATCATGACCAATATAGATGGTCATAACCTTGTAAATTGTGGTGGGTTGCTATGACTAGGCGCCACCTCATCAGTTTTGCCTATGTGTCATGTCCATGTGGCAGTTTTTGCCCTAGGTTGTGAAGCAACCTATATTTCTGTCATTCCCAAAATACCCAAAAAAAATTCATAAATTCTTTGGGTCATATCTTCATCAAATATGTAAAAATCCTTCCTTGCCTAGTTCAAAACTAATTCAACAATATTCATTTTCCTATTCTGTTCACCACAGCACTTTATGAAGGAAGTGCTATTTATATATTCTTGATTGCCCTCGGAATTTTGGGCACTCTTTCCTATCCAAATCATTACCGCATGACAAAATTCAGCTCCACTTGCCTAGCAAATCTTCCTCGGCAAATTTCCAAAGTTTTTGTCCACCTAAAAGCATTGTGAAGGAAGTACCTTTTTTATATATCAAAATGACATGAAATTTATACAGTTCCTTCATATGCCCAAATTATCACCCTCCTCCAAATTGCAGCTCAGTCAAATCATCTATGTGAGCCCAGGTTCAATTTATATTTTATGGCCAAATTGGCACGTTGCAAAGCAAGTGTTATCTAGACCCCTCCTATTACCCTCAAACTTTTCGGGCACTCTTCCATACCCAAATCATTGCCACATGATAATATTCAGCTCAATTTTCCTAGTAAATCTTTCTCGGGAAATTTTCAAAGTTTCTACCTCGAGAGAAGCTTTGTGAAGTAAGTACTAGCTAGGCTTACCCAAATGATCTGAAAATTTACCAGCGCAGGACCATACCTATGTAACTTACCTACACCAATTTTTAGCTCATTTCATTCATCCAACTCTCGCACTAGTTTTCCCAAGTTTCTGTCCATAGAAGAGCATTGTGAAGGAAGTACTACTTTGGCATGTCCAAATGGTATCAATTTTCTACAATGCTTTCCTACCTAATGCCAGCTCAATCCGTTCATTATTTTGAGCCGAGCTTCAACATTCGTAGTTATGTCCAGTGTGGTAGTTCGCAAAGCAAGTACCACTTAGGCTCCTCCTTTTGAGCTGAAAATTTGTGAAGACGGTCTTCTTAGTAACTGATCATCCTCAGCCAAAACTCACGCCCATTAGCCATGTACATTTCCCGTACCGCTAATCAAACACTTGGCTGTTAATTCATGTTTGAGCATCGATCGGTCTCCTTGTGAGAATCTTATGTTGTAATTTTCTTCCTAGCACCAACCTGGGGAGTGCCCAACCTACTAGACATGCCTAGGCCGTGCATAACACATGGCAACGTCACGGTCGCGCGGTGACCACGCGGCGGGCATGCGAGTTTACGCGCTCTAGAGTTGGGGCCCTCGGCCGCCGCCCAAACCTCGACGTATCGCCACCAAACCATGTATTTATGATTAAATAGGTCCTTATGTAACTAGAAATGATTTTTGGAAAAAATAAATAGCAAACTATGAGGCAGCTGCAGTTCAAATTTGACCCGCTTCCAACTGAATCGGCGGAAATTTGTCTTTTTCACGAGAGGTGGATCAAATTTTTTTACACCCAACCATTTTGTCAATTGTGCATTAAATATGGCCTAGTATTTTATAAAAATGATTTGGTCCAATTTTGCAACAATTATTTGGTAGTTCCTTCACAAAAAACCTCCTTTCGGGCACTCGAAAAATGGAAAATGGTTTTTTCGTCCAACGAAAATGAAAACTTCCTTAGACAACATTGTTTGCCATTCCAATATGCACTCTTGTGCACAATATGAGATCATTTGAACAAACTATGCCATGAATGTGGCCATAAGATTGATCATTTGGCTTGAAAGCCATTGATCTCCACACATGATAGCTCGTTTCTGAGAACACTTTTTTATAATAATTGCCGTATTACAAGTTTGTTATTTTTCCTAGGAACTTGGCCACATATGATGACACAATGCGAAGGTTTCCCAATTTTTTGATTTTTTTTTGAATTTTTTATGCCCGTTTCAAAATGCGGTCAAAATGGCGGGAATGACCGTTCCTAGCTAGTGGTTGAATCTTGGATTTTTTTTGGTGTTTCTCTGATTAAATAGATACTTATGTACCTAGAAATGATTTTTGTAAAAAATAAATAGCAAACTATGAGGCAGCTGCAGTTCAAATTTGATCCCCTTCCAACTCAATTGGCGAAAATTTGTCTTTTTCACGAGAGGTGGATCAAAACTTTTTACACCCCAACCATTCTTTCAATTGTGCATTAAATATGGCCTAGTATTTTAGAAAAATGATTTGGTCCAATTTTGCAATAATTATTTGGGAGGTCCTTCACAAAAAACCCTCCTTTTGGGCACTCGAAAAATGGAAAATGGTTTTTTCGTCCAAAGAAAATGAAAACTTCTTTAGGCAACATTGTTTGCCATTCCAATATGCACCCTTGTGCAAAATATGAGATCATTTGAACAAACTATGTCATGAATGTCGCCATAAGATTGATCATTTGGCTTGAAAACCATGAATCTTCACACTTGATAGCTCGTTTCCGAGAATACTTTTTTAAAATAATTGTTGTATTACAAGTTTATTATTTTTCCTAGTAACTTGGTCACATATGATGACGCAATGCGAATGCTTTCCAATTTTTTGATTTTTTTTGAATTTTCTATGCCCGTTTCAAAATGTGGTCAAAACGGCGGGCTTGACCGTTCTTAGCTAGTGGTTGAATCCTGGAATTTTTTTGGTGTTTCTATGATTAAATAGATACTTATGTACCTAGAAATGATTTATGGAAAAAATAAAGAGCAAACTACGAGGTAGTTACAGTTCAAATTTGACCCGCTTCCAGCTGAATTGGTGGAAATTTGTCTTTTTCATGAGAGGTGGATCAAAACTTTTTACACCCAACCATTTGGTCAATTGTGCATTAAATATGTCCTAGTATTTTAGAAAATTGATTAGGTACAATTTTGTAACAAATATATGGTAGGTCGTTCACAAAAAAACTCATTTTGGGCACTCGAAAAATGGAAAATAAATTTTTCGTCCAAAGAAAATAAAAACTTCTTTAGGCAACATTTGGTCAACTGGGCATTAAATATGACCTAAGATTTTATAAAATTGATGTGGCCCAAATTTGCAACAAATATTTGCTAGGTTCTTCATAAAAAAATTATTTTGGGCACTCGAAAAATAATTCTCTTACAGAAAACTTATTTCTGAGAACACTTTTTTATGATATTTGCATTATTCAAAGTTTGTTATTTTTACTGAAAAGTAGGTCATACTTCGTGACACAATGCAAAGTTTTTTGATTTCTATTTGTTTTTATAAATTTTCTAGGCCGTCAAATAGCAGACATGTTTTAACATCTTATTTTCAATCGATTATGACCAATTTAAATGGTCTTAAAATCATCAAAGGGGTACTGCGTTTTGATTGGTCCAAAATCATCTCACGCGGATCATGGATTAGCACCGTCGGATGCGCCCGGATCCAACGGCAGCCCACCCCCCTCGTCGCTCTCCCCCTCCCTCTCATCCTCATCCACCCACGAAAACCCTAGCTCACTTATCCCCGTCGCCGCTGCTGCTCCCGCTCCCTTTTCCCCCGCCGCCGCCTGTCTCCTCCCATCGTACTCCTCCTCCCTCGTCCTCGTCCTCGTCTCGTCGCTGCCGCCACCTCCTCCCTGTCCCTGGCCTCCTTTCCTCCCCATCCCCAGCCTCCTCCTGCGGCGCGCGATCCCCTCTCCCATCCCCTCCCCTTCCCTCCCGATCCCACCCACCAAATCGATCCCGATCCAGTCCAGGCACGGCCATGGCATCGCGGTCGGCTTTCTTGCCCAAACCTGTGGGTTGGGGTTGTGTAACCCTAGCGCTCAACCTGCCCCCTTCCGCCCTCTCTCTCTCTCTCTCGATTCATTCTCCCATCGCCACCGCCCGCACCCACCCACCCACCCGCGACCTTGTTCCCCTTCCACCTCCCTGACGTGCTCCACCCTCTCCTGCACTGGCGCCGCCCCCTCCACCCACACCACCCCATCCCCTCACCTTCTCCTCCTAACCTAGGTCCCGGACCGAGCGACGGCCATGGTGCTCCCAGATCCGCCACGGCCGCAGTGCTGCCAGATCCGCCGTCGTCAAGGGCTTCGATCTGGGCCACGATGGAGGCGCTCGAGGTCCACTCCTTCCCCATCGTCATGCGCCAGGAGAAGAGCCTCTCCGCGGCTCTCATCGGCCGACATCGTCGCGGCCGCACGCGGCTCGACCACCGGCGCTCCCGGCCTTGACTGCTGGTCTTCCCTCACCGGTGGCGGCGACGGTGTGCTTCGGACTCGTCGGCAACCAACACAGGTGAGGTGAGATCCCCATCTTCTCTTCTTCCTCCCCTTTGCTCCGGGTGCCGGCCTTATTGCCATGGCCATGTCCATGTCCATGTTGTGCTATGCTACTTTGGTTAGGAATTTGATGAGTATGCATACGTTAAAATCCAGGCTTGGTTAATCTGCATATCTATTTTCAGATCCAGACTTTTGAGTCTGCATGCATACGCTCAGATTCACTCCCCACTTCCATTTGTACTCCTCACCTCTTGCACCAGGCGGCAAAGTTGATTTCTGTTACTGTTTACTTCACTCTGGTATAGTGATTGACCATCAAATACTCCATGTAGATGTATGCCTGGGGATCAACTGCCACTGGTAGAATGATGATAGTTTGTGCAAGATGTTCACATGTAGATGTATGCCTGGGGATCAACTGCCACTGGTAGATGTATCTGGGTGTTGATAGCCCATCAGATTTTGTTAGTGCAACCTGAATGCCTAGGACTCACTGTATTCTATGTAATTTCATGATGCCCCATGAATCCAAGAGTATAGTAGCTTTATGAGCGTGTATCCATCCCATGTCTCTGTTTTGCTGTAAGTTGAAGCTTCTAGTTACGATCTCAGAAAATAAACGGTTGCTCATAGGAGATCGCCCGTCCTTGCATGATGTACGGTTCTGGTAGATGATATTCTGAACTTCTTTTTGTTATGTTTTGCTGCAGGTGAATGGAGCTGCTGCTTGGGACATTGCATCTCAGCATTTGTTTAGTGGGTTTGACGCATTGTTTCTGTCAGTCCAAAGTGAGTAGCTGCTTCTCTGAAGCAAAGTTTGCAGGGTTACCTTGTACTGCTATCCTATTCCTACCAGCATAGAAGTGAAGTGTGTAGGATTGGTATTATGCCCCTGTGTTATTTGTTCAGTCCTAACCAAGCTCATATTCATTTGTCCCTTGCACCTGGTTACTATCGATTGCTCAGAACTAGCTGTTGTAGTTGATCAAGTTACTTAAAGTCAGCTGATTGAGCATGCCAAATGATATTTCTGCAATATATATGACATTTTTATCGCATCTGTCTCTAGTTAGACTATTGATTCATAAACTTGTTATATTTGACATGGATAGTTCCGTCGCTATCTAGATCCAATGCATATAGTTGAAACAAGCTACTTGTGAGCGTTAATACCACCTATTAACTGGAAATTTCTTGTTACACATGCTTTGTGATGCCACCTGTGGTTGTCGTTGCCACCTTATCATGAAAAATATGTTGGTAATGGAATAGTAATTCAAGATAATGGATGATGTCTGTAAATTGCATTTAGAAGAAATGTAGAGCATTTAACTAGACAGTTGAATTTGCATGTGCAACTATGCTTGCATGGAATGTTCAATATCAGTTATGTTGTGGTTTCTTGTTCTGTGAGTCAAATTGCATAAGTTGGGAGTATCACAACCTGAATGTGCAGCTTATGTATTTTTGTTAAAGCATGGAGTAACTTCTATAGTTTTGTTAAAAATTATCTTGGTCTTGGGCTGATTTGAGTACTACCAAGGGAAGGATATTGAACTTTCCTTGCGGATGCAGAGCGTGTAGGAGAATTCTATTGTGACAACAAATTAACTTGTCTTGAATTACTTCTTTTACTGGATGTTCAGAATGTTCAATTAACTGATTTGCACCTGTTTATGTTTATTTTGTCAACTTCTTATGTTAATTTGTCTTGAATTACCCCTGTATAGTGTAGCAAGTCTGTACTTCTGAATCTCATTCCATGCTTAAATGATAAAAATGTCGCATTTAATAGGATTGTAAACCTGATGTGATTGGAGTAGTTTTTACTCGCTGCTGTTAGTTACTAGTATTCACTGATTTTGCCTCATTTTTCTTGTTTTACTCTTATTTATGCACACAGACTGCCTACAAGTTAATGTGCTGTTAGATTTGCCTTTATTTTGTTCCTAACAATTTTGTTTGATAACTTGCAGATGCTGTCCTTCATTCATGTTTCGTGAGCTCCAGGACGAAGAAGTTGGGAGAAACATAGAGTTCTAGCTTATTGGAGCTAGTTATACTTAGATAGCTAGTTTTTTTTTCTGATTTTTTAGTTGTGTTACCTGATGTGAACTAGTTCTGATGTGAACCATGTTTGACTGTAATGTGCCAAGTTTGGCTCTGTTTGATTATATTCATGACGTGAACTATGTTTTCATGATATTTTGTTGTGCTCTATTTGAAGCATTGTGTAAACATTGGTTATTTATTTATCGGAGCGCTGAAATATGAGGAATATAATCCTGACAACCGGGACCTACTTATTAGAACCTGACAATTGTGACCCATTAGACTAGTGGACCTTCTCTTGAAAAAGATAAAATCTAAAACTCTAGAGCCCAAAAGCCCACGTCATAGCAAAATAAAAGACTGAATTGTTGGGCTTGGCCCATGTGGCTGACCAAAATTACCAGGAAAGCAAATAAAAAATAGGCTGATTTATTGGGTTTGGCCAAATAATAAATGGGCTGAATTAATGGGCTCGACCCATGTAAAACGCCGAATCGGACCGGGCTGAATCTTGTGCCACATCAGCTTGCCACGCTGGATGCCTACGTGGCCTGGGGAGGTTGCTAGTGACCAAAACAGAACAATAGGCTTATTTTGGTCGTAAACGTCTTCGACCATTCCAGAAGAAAGGTCGCTATAGTCAGTTTATGACGGCCAGCTTTTGACCTTATGTTTTTTGTCACAAAAAGGTCACAAATGGAAATTTGTGACCATTCAGTGACCAATAGTGGTGGTCACAAGTTGACATATTTCTTGTAGTGCTTGGCACCAACCTATACATGCAAGCATAACGTTTCCTTTCCAAATATCCTATGTATAAGTATATCTTTTGATGCTCAACTCTTTGCTTATAAGCTTTGATCTTTCTTTTTCTTGTTTTTTTTTGCACTTTCTCTTCCTTTCCACTATTCTTATTGAGCCTCAACCAAATATGCAAGGCATGTATCATAAGATATGTCACACCAATGATGTTATCGCTATCACTAAGGTGCTCAAATTTTCACGAAGCCCAACAATACTTGGATAGCTAGTCTCAATAGGTATGAAGGTGTACACAAAGAATGGTGGGGCTATCAAAGTTAATGGCAAGGAAGGAAAAAGATTGTGATGGAATGGATACCTTCGTCACACTTAACCTTTCACGTAGTCGGAGGTAACCAACCTTGCTTCTGGTTTTTGGTGTCAAAGGATGGATAGTCGTCATCGATGTTGAGCGTAGTTATTTTATGTAGTCGATGGAGAGCTACAATCTTCCCTTGGTGGTTTTTATGTAGATGGTACCCAATGGTCACTCCGGAAAGCGTTGGTGATGAATTGGTGGCACAAGCCTGATGGTGGGTGGGGGGGTTCCGGTGTCGATGAAAAATTGTTTTCTCAAATGATGTGGATACCTATGCGAGAGCCTCGGGCACATCGGTAGCTTCAAAACGAGCCCAAGAGCGCTAAAATCGGAGTGCAAATGAAGAAGTTATGGCCAAAACGGTGAATCAACCGAGGATGAAATTATCAGGGGCGATAGTACTGGTCCTGGTGTGAAATGGAAGTACCATTTGTGGGGGTCGGAAGTACTGGGTGGGTGGGGGCAGTAGTGCCAGTCGGGGAGGGGGAGTACTATTCATCATGAAAAAAGTTCTAGATCGAAGGTCGGGGCGCAAAACTCGATTTTGGAACCAATGGTCATCCCCATGGATTCTACACCAACACCCCAATCTCCATATGGACCAATGATTAGAGCACGTGCAAGCGCCATACAAGAAGAGGTTAACTCGCTCCTCTTTGAACTAGCTTTCACTTCACTTGAGACATACTACTTACCTAAAGCGAAGACGTTGTGAATACTCAAGTACACGGGAGCGACCATGGAGAAGCTAGGGAGCAAGGCCAAGCCATGGAGGAAGAGGAATACCGAGAAGAAGAAGAGAAGGAGCCAAGTCCTGAAGCAGGTGGTACTATCAACCCTCCGAGCGGTACTACCACACCTGCCGCAAAGTAGTACGGTCGCTCCCCTGGCCCGTACTACTTGCCTCGGTGCCATCGAAACTTTCGCGCCTTCTACCACTTCACTACTGGCCGACCCCGGAACCCTCTGACTTGCAAGCGGCACTTCACTAGCGCTAGCACGGAACTACCACCTATCCTCGAATTAGCAATACTTACGGCCCTGACACTGGAACTACTGGTCGAGTGCTCCAACCCAAACAACCACCATGTGGCCGTTACTATTGGCCCTCACCGCGGTACTACCTGCACCACCCCGGTACTACTTGCACCACCCCGGTACTAACGGCATGCCTGTGCGCGGAGTGTAGGGCCATGACCCTTGTATTCCTCTCTCGCCCCTAGACTATAAGTTCTCCTCTCCTAGCTCAGAAATAGGGTCAGCAAATTATACTAGACTAAATTGAGAGATCTTTGCTCCTTGTACCTCTTTCTAGAGGAACAAGACCTCCATCTTGGGAGAAGGATCTCTCTATATCACAAGACCTGCATCTTGGGAGAAGGATCTCATCATAGATCATCAAGCCATCACCTCTCTTTGGGATTTGGTAAGAACCCTACCTTGTTACTTGTTTCTCTTTGTTGAGTGCCAGCGGATGTAAGCTTCTTGGTGGCCAGTGATCTCGCTGTGCCTGAGTAATGAGTGGAACTGTAGTGTTCCAAGCTAAAAAAAGGATAGCTCCTGACGTCTGAGTGACCTTTTTTAGGGATGGAGAGAGAATGAGTCAATTGTGTGGCAAAAAAATTGTGGCACACACAACATTGTTCTCTTTTTCTTACATTCAAATCCCTCATTATTCATTGGTCACAATAGTTACATCACTGTTGCCATGAAGGTTAATTCATGGGCTATTACATTAGCTTCTCCAGGACAATGTTCATAGATTACATGAGAAAAATCCGTGGACATGTGATAACAGTCTTCAAAGACAGCTGCCGCAACCCGCAAGACCAGCAAACGAACCTCCTTCATGCATAGTTGTGATTACATCCGCGTTATCAGAGTTGATTATCATTCGGTTACGGCTGACAGATTGAGCTAGATTCAAACCAAATCCCAGCGCCATAGGTTCTGCCATAAAAGCATCCACACAAACATCAAGTTTCTCATTCATTGTTGCTATGAGGGTACCTCTATCATCTCTCAGTATTGCACCAATTACACCTTGAAGAGAATCAGAGTCAAAAGCGGCTTCAACATCCAATTTCACATATCCCTTGATCGGTTTAGACACACTTCAGTTTTGCCTTCCGAGAGTAAGCAACCTGAAAGTTTGCTGCTAGAGACCGGACTGAAGTGCTGATTTAGCTTGGCGCTTGGACAGCATCGTCCGGAGATATAAATTTTATTCAGACGATGCCTATGTATCGATACCAAGATCTGTTAGGGCCCGCTTGGATTAGCGTTTTCGCTTGTATCCGGCTGGTTTAGAATACAGACCTGGACTGGTCGTTTTGTTTCCAAGCAGAAAATTAGCTGTGACCGGTATTTTACATGTGTAAAATAAATACAGGTGTAAAAGTTTACACCCATTCCAAGCGGAGCCTTAATCGGAACAAATGCTAGTACCACACTGTAGTCAGGGTCATCAAATCAAAATTATTCAAGCAACGTCTATACCAAGATCGTTTCATAAAATTGCAAGCTATACTTACAGCCAGGGATCCAATCTGAATTACCAGAGCTAGAATTAGAACTATCCCAGCTGCTCAGGAACCGTGGATCCAACACATACGGCGGGCGGTGTCGCCTGGCAAGACAAACACCCGGCAACGGAACAGAGCCTACACATGGCGGCGACGAACCTCATCAAATCAAGCGAGCAGCACATAGGCGAGGGATCCATTTGTTTCTCACACCGCGGAAATGACAGACATCTACTGACTATAATCTCGGCTCTCGGATCTCCTGGAGCGAGCACGGTCGCCGTGGCGGGAACGGCTGCTGCCGCCATGATGCCTCTGCTCCCGATGAGATCGATGACGAGGGCTGTGGTCTGCTTCAGCAGAGGTTCCACCTCTTCTGGCACTGCCATCCTCCGTGCCAGGCGACACCTCTCCTGGCTCTCGGCTCTTCCTCCGCTTGTGATGACCGCGGCCGTCGTATTCGGCTCGGCTTCTATGCCTGCTGTGGCTGCTGGTATCTCCAAGCTCTCGGCTTTTTCTTCGCTTGCGGCGACCGGCATCGTCTTCAGTTGGGCTTCTCCGCCTACTGTGGCTCCTCCTGATATCTCCAGGCTCTCGGCTTCTTCTTCGCTTGCGGTGATGACCGCCGTCGTCTTCGGCTGGGCTTACATGCCTATCATAGCTGCTGATATCGCCCTGCTCTCGGTGGCCTTTTTGCTTGTGATGGTCACCGCCGTCTCCAGTTGGGCTTCTCTGCCTGCTGTAGGTGCTTGCCTCCCTAGATGACCTCATCCTCCTTTGCGATTCTTCCCTGTGGTCATGGCTGCTTTTGCGCCTGCGTGGGCTGCTTTCGTCTTCAGTTGGACTTCTCTGCCTTCTGTAGGTGCTATCAGCCCTGTCCTTGGATATTCTCCTAGGAGGTGGCGACTCTTCCCTGTCAACATTGCCTCCTTTTCGTCTAGGTGGTGGGGGAACCTGTGATGGTGGGAGTTGACAGCGTTATTCCACTCCACTCCATGGCAGTAAGCAGGCATGGAATAACTAAACCATACCCCAATTACAGCACACATGAATGTAAATGTAAGGCATATCATAGCACAGCAGAGTGAATAAAAATCCAGTCTGCTTTGTGAGAACAAACAAATGCAATGGTTAACTTTCCAGTTCTCCTTATGTCCTCATGTAGGTTCAATAATGACAACAATGGGTGAATATGTGGGCTAAAAGTACATACAAGAAGTATTACCCCTTTCTTCTTAATATTTCAAGATAATAACAGTTTTACTCTCTCTTTGTAATTTTTATGCATAAATGTTTTCTCTGGAAATATCATGAATTTGCTCTTTGCATCTTTTACCATTTAAAGATTAAATTGACATGTTCACATTTCTAACAGGGTTAATCTTAGAACATTTTAGTGGTAATACCTCGTAAAATTAAACAACATCCCCCTTCAGAAGTACTCCCTCCGTTCCAAATTACTCGTCGCAGAAATGGATGTATCTAGAACTAAAATACATCTAGATACATCCATTTCTGCGACGAGTAATTCGGAACGGAGGGAGTACAAGGTAAGAGTGGCAAAGTAAAAAAAATACCTCAAAACGTGTCATATACCGTCCCTCAGGTGGTGGTGGGATCCCGAGCTTTTTGAGTTCATCATAAGGAATCGGCCGCCTGTGTTTTATAGAAGTGCACATTGTTACTGCATGCCCAAAAACTCCAAAATGCAATTCGCCCAAGTGTCAAGGCTCTTCTAGTAAGAAATATTGAAATGTATTAATAGATATGCTTGGGTTCATACAAGGGAGCACGAAATGGCCTCTCTCGACCTCCAAACCGAAGCTGGCCAGACTCTTTCTTCCCTCCAAGTCCTCCTCCTATAAAATGACAATTCAAAGTAGCATGAAGATGATCTCAAGTATTCTGCCTTCTATATTACACTTCAGCAGGGTCACATACCTAGCCTCCTTGGTATCCATCCAGGCATAAGTTGCTGCCTATAGTAGTCTACGATCACTTCACTGCCATCAATAATGGAATGGTGTGCATCCTGGAATAGTTTTCCTTTAGATTTCACATATACCTAGAAGACAGTAGTAGCAAACAAACAGGCAAAGGAACCTGAAAACATTGTGCAGCCAATACCTCATAGGCACGGCGCATCTCTTTGTCTGTTTCATACTCTACAAACGCATAACCACGGGAAGCACCAGTAACTGCAAATAAATAGTATGATCAATACAAACTAGAGTTGCAGAAGGCAAATACATAGCATGATCAGTACAAACTAAAGCCACAAAATGAAGCAATGATGTTTATTGTCTACTGGCAAGAACAACTGAAGCAATGCTGCGACATAGCTAGTAGTTGATCTGAAAAACTGAAAACTCATGCTATATTTCTAAGATTATTAAGAATAGAAAACTCCCCATTCTTAGCGCATTGTTCAACGCTGTGCTCACTGCAATTGCAATCGAGATGAAGTTACTGATGCTATTTTCACTGGAACGGTAACATGCTCTGCAAAAGCAAGGTTCGCTCTCGACTAACACTGAAAAAAATCGAGGAACAAAATGCTCAACTCACCAATATCCCGCACCAGCCGCATGCTCTTCACTTTCCCGTACCTGCCCATGGCCTGCTCCACACAGGGAACAGACGAAACAGCAGCTCCGACCGTCAGACAGGGAGGTCACAGCATCAAACCCAACACACCAGCAGCAAAAGAGACGAGAGAGACGCGCACCTTCCGGACCGTGTCGTCGTCGGTGAGGCGGGAGAGGTGGCCGACGAAGACCGTGCAGTAGGGGTCGCCGGCGGCCTTGGGGTCCCCGAATGGATCATCTAGAGAAAGAGGGGGGCAGGGGGGAAACAACAGATACAGAGTGAGTGAGCCGCGCAGCGTTGATGCGCGAATGGGTGAAGAGCGGAACGGGGGGAGAGGAGGGGGAGCGGGGCGGAGAGGACGCACAGAGGCCGGCGGTGGAGCAGAGGAGGGCGCGGAGGACGGCGTTGTCGTGGGGGGCGACGTCCGTGCCGTCGATGCTGCCCGCCTGGATCGGGTGGTACTTGTCCGCGTAGAACACCGCGCCTGCGCTCCCGCCGACGCTGACTCTCATCTCGCCGCTGACGCCGCCGACCGCTACCTGCCGACCAACCTGCGCCGCCAGTGGGAGAGAGAGAGAGAGGGCGAGCTGGGGGCCGCGGCTGCGCAGGAGGGCCAGGGGAAGAGATGGGCCGGACTGGACCGGATCGGCAGGTTGGCTCGGTCGGTGCAGCGGTGTGGTGTTCACAGCGTGGCAACCAGACCAAAGTAGGCAGTAGGCCAGCAGTTCGAACTCCAAACGATTTTTTTTTCTGCGAAGAACGAACTTCTTATTTTGGCGAGTCCAACAGTACAAGCTGCCAAATTCAATTTACGCATGTATTGCACTATCATCTCACCAGACACCGGCATTACAAGGCATCACAGGTGCACGGATAAATTCAATCCATCTACACGAGATCGATACAAAAGCATAAAATTCTCCGCAACTTCTGCGGAAAATTGCCTACCCAAGAGGCCAACAAGCAGTAGTAGTACCAAGTCTCACATAATTTTGATCAGGCAAGCAGGTAACAAAAATGGACAATAATGTTACCATTTCTCACTTCTCACACCAACTTCGAGTTCAGCAGATTATACAAATCAATGGGTGTCAGCTCAAAATCACAATGGCAAACCCAGAAACATCAAGCCGCGGACCAACTACAACCTTCCCAAGTTCCCAAGTCACAGCATATATATACGACCCAGAACAGAGCTTATTATGGTGATCGCCAACCAATGCAGCAAGAGCACATCACTCGGCAGAACCACACAGCCCCGTTCTTGAACTTAGCAACGGTACTCTCGGTAAAAGCAAAACAACGCACACGCCAGGACATGCGTCTTAGCACTCATTTTTTTTACATACATCCTTGTTGAGCTGGACAGGTCAGGCGTTTGAAGTCGTTGTGTTAGGAGCGGCGGCTGGTGGAGCTTGAGGTTTCTGCTGAAGAAGGGGGGACAGCGCCTTGACGACGATGCTCATGCTGGGTCTGAACTCCGATTCGTACTGCACGCAGAGGGCTGCCACCGCCGCAAGCTGCATTCCACAGCAGATGAAACATTCAGTGTTCAAATTTGTCTCGAGCTGTTTCTTAGCTAATGACCATGTAAGAGAGGGAGCATGCAACATTTAAGGGAGGGAAGAAGAGAGGCAGACCTTGGCAACGCCTTTTGGGGGACACTCGCCCTTCAACCTTGGGTCGATACATTGCTTCACTGTATCCTCAGTCAAACGAGGTGTTGCCTGTGTCCACAGAAAGTAGCAGGAACCAATCAGAAATGTCCAAATCAGACCAGTTTGACTTGATCAAAATTCAAATTTTCACGTTTCAAATTTTTTTGAAAAAAAATACACACATACTTAGAGACATAAAGCATGTGTGTGTAAATTTTCAGGACGAAACACCTTAAAATGAGTGCTACACAAAAAGAACAAATCTGAGGCTTTTTAGTAGGAGCACTATTCATCCTCAAAGTCCATGAATTTGTCTTTTTTGCACAGATCGCATTTTAGGGTATTTCATCCTCAAATTTTACATACTTACACATAGCATCCTTGTTTACTTGTATGATTTTTTTCAGATTTTTTTGAAATTGAAAAATGCGAATTTTGAAATTTTCAAAAAATCCGGCCTCCATGGAGGCCGAGCTCCAAAACGCCCTACTCCAATCAGACAACTTAGAATAGTTTCGTTATGTAAATCGATAGTACAGGAACACAAAGCAGCACTAAATATAGTAAGCACTCTGAACCGGAGGACATAGATCAAGAACAGTAATTTTTGATTCAAATTCCTCCCATTTTCTATGCTTGTTTACATGATATTGCACTATAGTATGAGCATCTCTGAAGTTCAAACCGTTGACTACGTCGTTGTTAATGCCCTACTCTTGTTGCTAACGCATGCTCTCATTGTATTATGTAGAACAATATTATAAATTAAGCAGTTCTCTGTACCATTAAGTTTTAGTTGGCAAAATATAGTACTGTCAGATTGTTAGGAACCAAATACGTACCCATGTAACCAGACTCTGCTGGCCTCTAGGCATTGTATGATCTACTGGTTTCCTTCCTGTTAGAAGCTCTAAAAGAACAACTCCAAAGCTATATACATCACTTTTCTGAGTTAGCTGGCCAGTCATGGCATACCTGCATTGTCAAGGAAGGGCACTTCTTAAACAAAGCAAGAAAGAATATACAGTAATAATTAACAAAAGGTAGTGCAGTGGCAGATCTGCATATAAAAAACTAAAGAACTGGTGGAACTACAGCTATTCATTCAACTTGTTTAGCTATAATGAAGGTCGTCTGACTAATGCTACAATCCTATCATTGGTGCCTAACATAAAATGGAATAAACAGGTACTCCCTCCATCCCAAAATATAAGAACATTTTTAACATTAGCATAGTGTCAAAAACGTTCTTATATTCTGGGACAGAGGGAGTATCTTATAATAATAATTATGTGGGGATATCTCAAAATCTTGAAACAAAAAAAGTGCAAATATATTTAATGTGCAAGTATTCAAGTTTAGTAATTACTCAGGAGCATGATAACCGAAGGTTCCAAGGACACGGGTGGAATGCAAACGAGCAGCCATATCAGGAGACTGGTTTGAAAGATTGAAATCTGCAACTTTCGCTCTGTAGTCCTCAAATAGAAGTACATTGCTAGACCGTATGTCTCGATGGACTATCGAAGGTTGAACCTTCTCATGAAGATATGCTAGCCCTTTAGCAGCATCTATAGCAATTTTGACTCGCTGCATCCAGTCAAGTGCTGGGCCAGGCTGTGCACCAGGGACACCTTTTCTTCCTTTTGTATGTAAAAATAAAAAAGCAGAAAAGACGTCAGAGTAGATCAGACCACCATGCCACATGAACTGTTTTGATCATGAGGACCTCATGAAGACACAGGCTAACAGATTGCATAACATAGCAAGCATACCATGCAAAATATCATGTAGAGAACCCATCGTAGCAAATTCATAGGCCACCAGACGTTGATTTCCTTCCACACAGTAGCCAAGCATTTCCACAAAATTTTCATGCTTTAATCTCGACACAATCGAGAGCTACAACCAAAAGAGGAAAATAAGTTCAAGAATTGAGGATTGTAGTCATACAAAAAGTACTAGCAGATAAAGCTATCATAACTAGCAAAAGATGGTTATTACTCAGTACCTGTGTCAGAAATTCGTTATCAGGCTCAGGGTCTGCTGAGGTATCAAGCTTTTTAACAGCAAGATGTTTTCCGCTGTCTAGAATAGCATAATACACTCTCCCGTACGATCCTTCACCAATCAAAGCTTTTGACCCAAAGTTGTCGGTCTTTTCTTTCAGTTCATCAAGTGACAATTCAGGTATTTCAATGGGAGGAGGTGCCTTTGTTGGATCACTTTTGGAATCAAAACCATTTCCTGTTAACCATGTGTTTTACAAACAACATTAGGCCCCAATAACAAAAGCACAACAGGAAAACAGAGGATAACTAGAAAGCAATCAGATGCACAACACAATCCCTTCTGATAAACATTCATTTATAATGAAATAAATACCTAGTCCGTACATTACAGGGTTCAGCTGATAGGTAAGATAATCTGAAACGGTGTTGACAGATGACTATGCTGACAATGCACTAACTTGAAGTGAAAGAGCATGGTTTCACCTTCTTATCCATGTTTCCCTCACTTGTAACGTTAAAATCCTATATCCATTTTGGTGCTCATGCTAACTTGTTCTGCTACTCAATAGCAAAAGATTATCAATACATGCTGGGTGGAGATACTGCAATTTTTTTTCAACATGGATGTTAAGTTACTAGAAGAATTTATTGTTGAGGAAACACTATGTGATGTTCCAAAGCACATCCTGATATCATGGATACATTAAATAAACTGAAAGCGAACAAGATGATTCTGGAGAACCCAAAACAACTACATTCAAATCCAGCAACTAAAACTTGAGTTTGCACAAGAGTTTCAAACCCATTTCCAGGTGGTATTATGAGTATCGAACATAGGCCTCAAATCAATAAACTTGAATATAAGCTGATTAATTACGAGACAGCAGAAGGCAAAAAGGAGGAGGGGTACCTTCTTTCTCATCCGGGCTGGAAGGAAATTCATGTTCATGTTCACGATATGAAGCATGAAACTGGCTGCAACAAAACCACCGACGCATAATGACCTCCTTCTATTTTACTTCTTCCTATCTATCTGCCTCTGGTTCCTAAGAAAAATGGGGAAATACAAGAACATTCTGGCATCAATACAAATGCTTACAAGAGTAGCAATCTCAATCAGGACACTCATAGCCAGCATGAAAGTATCCGAGTGACAAAAACTATTACTCCTACATAAATTGTAGGCAATTCATGATAGGTCAAAGTTTTACATATGCACTGACTGGGAAATGGAGAAGAGGCTGGCACCAAGTTTTGACAATCAGTCCCACAAGTAAACACTCAGCGCCGTGTTGTGCCTTTGGTTCTTTCCACGGTTTTCGATACGAACACGTGATGAGCTGCAAGCTTTTATATATCCATGTCCTAAACTCACTAATGACATGGGCCATGCTCTTTTTTGTTTCACTGTTGACTCTATGTGCAATCTCATGCCGATTGCCAAACCACGAGTGCACGTTCATGCGTTGTCATTTTCAGTTTCAGTTTCTACCATAAGCTGATGGTGAAACAGTGCTTGCTGCAGAAACCTCAGTTAGTATCCAGCTCTGGACGTCTGAACTGAAAGCAGAAAATGGAGGCGAAGAGAAACAGGGTAGCTTGATGGCACCAAGTTGGACATGCTAGAACAAAGCAGAGCAAGCCAAGCTTAGACAGACCGGCGCAGGCAAGGCAATCTCGTGGTATTTCTGTTGGACTGTTTGTTTCAGTTTATGCGCAACCTTATGCTGATGGCCAAACTACAAGTGCACATTGTCTGCGTTGTCATTTCGGTTTCTAACATAAGCTGATGATGAACCAGTGGTGCAGAACCTCAATTACTACAATCCAAGAGTGGAAGTCTGAACTGAAAGCGGAAATTGGAGACGACGAGACCTCCCTGAACCAGACCAAGTTGGGCACCAAAGCGACGAGAGTGAAATGACGACGCCCCCCAATCAACCATGACAAGCAGCAGCAGGTGAAGGCGGTAGGCTCAGTCGCGCGCGAAGCCCCCTTCCCCCGCTGACCCCGCCGCCGGTCGTCCGGTCCCCCAATGCGCGCCGCACGGCTAAAATCCCCTTGGTGCGCCCACACACCAAATTCAGGCCAAAATCGAGCGCCATCCGCTGCCTCCTCCTGCCCCTCGAATCCCCAGAACCCCGCCACCTCGCTTCTACTCGGGACGCGGCCCGACCGACCATCTCAATTCTAACACAGCACAACTCCGCCGTACCGTTAAAGAAAAATCTAGCGAAGCATATGCACACATACAGCGGCAGGTCTCTCCCACTACACAAACTCGCCGCGCGGAAGGAAGGGAGGAAGAGGGGAGGAGCAGGAGCGTCACCTGCGAGGGGTCAACCCGGGAGGGCGGCTGGGCTGGTGACGTGCGGCGGGCCCGCGATCCGCGATCGGGGTCGGCCTCCGGCGCTCCGGCGGCGAGGCGGGGGGGAGAGGAGGGGCGGACGGCGGGCTGGCGGCAGCTGGGGGGGCGGAGGAAGAGAGACGAACTACGAACTGTTCGTGGTGGTGGGGGTGGGGGTGGGGGAGGGGTTTAATTCCGATTCCGAGCGTCGTTGGCGTGGCGTAGCAGGCAGGAGGAGACGACGAGGCGACAGCCGTCGTCGCGCGACAGCGGGGACGCGGGGCCGCTGTTTCTGGCTGGTCCAGCCGTGCCGTGCCGTGCCGTGCGCGCCCGCGTTTACCCGACGCATAACTGCCTCCACCAACCCGCGCACCCGTCACCGCCATGATCGTGTGATATCCGCACCGTGTGCCGCGCCGCCGCGCCCCTTTCCTGCTGCACTTTCGGTTCGGTTTGGTTGGCTTCTGCTAGCCGGCTAGGCGGCTAGTGCAGATGAAGATGATGCGTTGCTTGCTCGTTGCTGCAGCCGCAAGCATCCGTGCGTGTCCTTTTAGCGGCCTAGACCCGGCCCCGGGCGTGGTGTGCTACGCGTTCGCCCGCCGTGCTGGCTGATTTGGACGGAGCGTACGTGGGAGTTGGCGGGGGCTTTGGTTTGGCGACTGACTTCGGGGCAGGATAGCGGCTCCGTGTTGATAGGACTGTGTCGTTGGGTCAGCGGTGTACTTTTCGAGGAGTTGGGATGGCTAGAGCATCGTCCAGGTGGAGGTGGACGGGCCTGACCGGTCACAAAATCGTGATTCGGTCAGGCTCCTCCAACTGGCTCTATACGCCCGGACTGACCGACCCGGCGCTTACTATGCTGTATAGCTGGCCAAACGGGCCGGCCCGGCACGGCCCGGCCCGGCCCGCGCTAAACGTGCCTGGCACGGCCCGGCCCGTGACGGCACGAATGCTAGCCGGGCTGTGCCGTGCCGGCCCACGGGCGGGGGGGCGCAGCCCAGGCACGGCACGCGGCATAGCTGGGCCGGCACGCGGCCCGCCCAGGCACGCCGGCCCGCTTGGCGCTAGCTGGCCCGCCTGGCCTGGCGCTCTCATCGCAGTGGCCTGCGGGCTGCGCGCTGGCAGCCTGGCACGCTGCAACCTGCAAGGCTGCATCGCTGCTGGTCGCTGGCATACATTTGCATGGCCACCAATGCGCCTGGCACCCTGGTCGCTGGTGGTCGCCTCTCGCCTGGCACGCTGCTACAATGCTGTATCGCTGCAATTACACACTGCACGCTGCACTATACTATCAAATACTAGTCTAAGCGAGATGCGAAAAAATGTCGAAAAAATACCCAAAAAAATATAGAAAATTGCAAAAAAATGTAGAGTATTATGTGGGATAAATCTAGAGTTTTATTAACGCTTGCCTCATTAAAACCTTCCATCCCAAAGAAGTAAAAGAGTACAAGCTATGCTCTAGAAGTACTAAAAGATTAAAAGAAGTAGAAATAAAAAGATTACAAGACTAGAATTGAACTAAAAAAATTACAAGACTGGAACTAAACTAATTTGGATCGTTCATCCTTGCCCGGCAGCCGCGGCCAACTCGTCTCTCTTGATGTGTACTGCTCTGTGCCTAGTAAGGATGTTTACTGGACCGTGGCAGGCAATGCGCATCAACTTACCACATCTTTTGCACCGTGCTTTTAGCTCAGATTTTCTACCGTCCGTAACTACTTCAGCATCGTAGTAGTCCCAGATTCTGGAGCCTCTCCCATCCATGTTTGTATTGTGTGTGTAAAATGAGATGCAGTTTGAGACAATGTAATAATGTATCATTTGGGATAAATGTTGAGCTTTATTAGTGGCTGCCTCATTAAAACCTTCCATCCCTGGGAAGTAAAAGAGTACAAAGCCATGCTCTAGAATTACAAAAGGGAAAGAAAATTACAAAATGATAAGAAAATGACTACACTACAAGTCTTCGACTAATCTTCCGGGTCTTCTTCAAAGTTCATTTCTTCAAACATGGCAAGTAGTTCTGTGTTTTCTGCAGTGTGTTGCGCTCTCCTTCTTGATAACTCCCCATCTTTGACGGACATCAGTGTTCTCACCATATCTGGGGCGAGACTAGTTCTTCTCTCCTCAATTATTCTTCCAGCAAGGCTGAAAGCTGACTCCGATGACACCGTAGAAACAGGCACCGATAACACATCACGTGCTAATATGGAGAGCACCGGAAATGTAAGCTTGTGTTCTTGCCACCACTGTAGTAAGTTGAAGTCTTCCTCACTATCTAAATCGTACATGACTTTGTCACTGTTGAGGTACTTCGCTAACTCCCCGCCACCTTGAAGCACAGATGTTGACGTGGAAGAGCTTCCGGCGGTTGAGGAGGATGAAGAACCAAAGATCTTGCCCCTTCATATGCTTTTAGATGACTAGCAATGTCTAATAGGGTATGCACCATCAAAGGAGATGTCGGGTAATAAACCCCAGACAAAGTAACTGTTGCATCATAGAACAACTCAAGAAATGCAGTCAATGCTGTAATAACGTGCCAAGTTTCTTCGCTAATTAGAGGTTCAACCCCATAATTTGCATTAATAAAGCCATTCAACTGAACTCTGTCTCGGATAACTGCCTTAAGCATCAAATATGTAGAGTTCCATCTAACAGGCATGTCTGAATTATACTTATGAGGAACGCACCCTATAGCAAGACAATATCTCTTATAGTTTGTAATTCGTTGAGTTGAATGCGAAAAATAAGATATTGCAATGCGTATGACTTCAACATGTGGTTCACATAAATGTAACGCACTTTTAGCAATAAGATTAATGATATGGCAAGCACAAACGTTGATGCATTAAAAAGGATGCAGCATATATGGAGAATATAGGAGTCAGAGTATTCATTGCACTCGTGTTTGCTGAAGCATTATCCAAAGTTATTGAGAAAACCTTGTCGGCAAGATTAAAATCGTTCACAACTTTTAGTATAGCTTCAGCAATGTTCGGACCACTATGTGCTACATCAATTAATTCAAATCCTATGACTCTTTTTTGTAGATGCCAATGTTCGTTAACATAATGAGTTACCACACTAATGTAGTCTTGCTTTGCCCGACCAGTCCAGATATCAGATGTTAACGACACTGAAAAAGTGCACGTAGAAAATTCTTCTTTTATTTTCTCTTTATCAGTTTTGTATAGCTTTTTAATATCCCTACTTGTAGTTTGTCTAGAAACTGGTCTATAATTAGGATTATGACAAGTTTGAATATATTCTATGAAACCATCAGATTCACCAAAACCTAGTGGTAAATCATTAGAAGCAATAAGACGGCATAGACCTTCTCGCTGAACATTAGCATCGTAGGTGAAATTGCGTACCGTACCGTCAGGGTTGAAGGAGAGCTGCGTTTGCACAGCTGCCGAGCCCGACGCGCTCTTTCCATCCGCCTTGGCGTGGCTTTCCACATGCCTCTTCAGGTGGCCGGTTCCTCCCTTGGCTTCTCCGGTATACTCCTTCTTGCACCTTTTGCACCTTGCAACCACCCTCCGGACACCGTCCACCACGGAGATTTCTTCATCGAATGATTCCCACACCGCGGAGGTTCTACGACGACCTCTTTGCTTTACACCAACGGTGGTGGACGAACCCGTCCCACTACTCGAATTGGTGTGACCATCGGCTTCGGCACTCGGATCGGTATGGGGTTCAAGAGTGTGATGATCGGTATAGGCAGGTTGCTCGGGTGGGGGCATGGTATAGGCATGTTGCTCGGGTGGGGGCATGGTAGTGTGATCGGTGCTACTAGGGTAGAGACTATACTCCATATCCCCAAGACCGAAATCGGAGAGTGGGAAGCTAGTATTGTCATGGTCATCCATGTTTGAGTGTGAGAAATATGTGGGCTGGGCAGCCCTATTTATAGCAAAAAAATGGTCATTTTTCGGACAAATTTGACCCTCTAACGA
This sequence comes from Triticum aestivum, assembly GCF_018294505.1. Taxonomy (NCBI): domain Eukaryota; kingdom Viridiplantae; phylum Streptophyta; class Magnoliopsida; order Poales; family Poaceae; genus Triticum; species Triticum aestivum. Next base: position 506,070,851 of record NC_057806.1, on the reverse strand, counting down.
TCAAATTTTCAAATATATGAATTTTCTTACACAAATATCCAAACCATATCCTAAACCACTCTAAACCAATCCTAACCTCCCTCTAAACCCCTCCCAACGGCCGAGCGAACCCCCCCGCTCCCCCATCGATCGAGGAGACGAGGAGTCGAGGACTGCGCTGCGCGTCTGATGCCGGCCGGCCCCCCCGCTGTCCCCGTCCCAGGCCGCCAGGAGCCCAGGATCACAGCCCCGCTCCCCCAACGATCGAGGCGGGCCAATCGTGCCGTGCCGCCGGGCTGCGTGCCGTGCCGTGCCACAGGCCGGCCCGCTAGAATTCGTGCCGTGCCGTGCTGGCACGCGGGCTGAGGGTCGCGGCCCAGGCACGGCCCAGTGCGTGCCTCGTGCCTGGCACGACACGGTTAGCCCGTGCCGGGCCGTGCTGCCGGGCGTGCCGTGCCGCCGTGCTGCCGGGCCGGCCCGATAAAATCGGCCCGTTTGGCCAGATATACTATGCTGGCTGATTTGGACGCGTTGGAGTTGGCGGGGCTTTGGTTTGGCCACTGATTTCGGGGCAGCAAAAATCCTACACTTACGGACTATCAGCTACGGACTCGTCTGTACGGACATACCTGTCCTGCCCACGCTAAACTCTTCCTCCCTGATTTCTGGTTGGGGCCCCAACGTGATCCAATAAGATAAGGCCGCCACCAGCCCGTAAGTATAATCAGTAAGTATCACCCCGTAACTCTAGCAAAGCTCTCGGGGCAGATAGTGCCTCCATCTGATAAGATTGTGCTTTTTGGGTCAGCGGTGTGCTTTTCGAGGAGTTGGGATGGCTAGGAAGTGTGTTTGCACGCTGTTTTTCTTTTCAAAAGAAAAAAAAATCTATTACCCCCCTCATATTAATTGACGCATATTTAGTATAACTTTTTACTAAGTGTGTGTCAATTAATATGGATCGGAGGGAGTATCGAAGTTCACGAAAGTATAAAATACAAATCACTTCAAACATAATAAAAATTAGAGTGAGATTCCAAGACCGCTGAACAACCACTGCCGCCGCCATCAGAACGAGCCGACGTAGCCGCTCCTTTATCAGAGTCGCGTTTGACCTTGTCGATGACAGGCGGGAAGTTTTCGTACACGTGCCTCTAAGGACCAGCACCTGGAACCACAATAGTCGTCGTTGGACCCTTGAATAGATCTGAAGCATCTGACACTAAATCTCGCCACACGACGAGAAATCCTAACCTCACCGTCCTAAGGAGACATCAGGAGTCTACACCAAAACCCCGTCGACTACATCTAGATGGACGAACCCGAGGGGGGTCGAAGTCAGAAAGATAAACTCGACGAAGAAGCGGCATCATCCGCTGGAGCGCCGCACTTGCAATGACTAAAACCACAAACTACTAAATTGAGAGAAGGCACCGACATTTCCCTCCCCGTCACCAGCTGCCGGAGTGGCAGACAAAGAGGAGACAAATCCACGGGCTCACCAACGAAGCCTGGAGGAAAGAGTTAGCCCTAGCCATCAAGCTTTAAAGAATGAATAGCTTACAATATTTTGCTTTTAGTACGTTGTTAGCATCCGAAGGAAGACAAAATCACCAACTAAGGATTACCCCTTTGCAAAGTTCACTGCCTTCTCAGGACCGACAAGTAGCGCACGACATGTGTTTGCAACCTTGGAGGCTTTTTTCTTTTTTCATAGGTTTGTTTATTTTAAATATTTTATCTCTTTAACCGTGCGTCCAAATCTCGGACCATATTCACCGTTGGATTTCTTATGTTGAGGTCTTTGAAATTAGATCACATGTTACTAGAAAAAATGCCCGTGCGTTGCAACGGGAGATTTTTTTGCATTTTTCTTAATTGTATCATTAATTATCTCTGAAAAGCAATACCTTTGGAACAGATGCAAACCTACTAAAACTGAAATTTTACATTACAAAATAAGATCCATGCTACTTTTATCACACTCAATGTGAGGAAGGAGTTTCCTGTAACACAACTTCTTTTGCTGGTAAAAAAAGAAGCATAAGCATGGATAGACAAAATAATACCTTTTTTCAACTAATTATAATTTAGCAACTTAAATCTGTTTGATTATATTTTTTTTCTCCATTCAGTTCTACAGGGAACCATGAAGCGAACCACAAGTATACGCAGATTCGACATCTCAAATCAATTTAGAAAAATTACTCTATCAGAACCGCTGAAGAACACAGTAGATGCACATCTCCTTCGGATATGCATCCTAAATCCTCTCTTTTTCTAAAATATCATAAATCCTAATAGGTTTTAGGAATATCAAAATTACGAAACCAGGGAATGGTATTTTGTGGATTCCTACACCATTTGAATAATTTAAGATCACATATGTTTCAGATTTAATACGAATATGCCGCACCTATCCTATCACAATATAAGAAGCAGAAATAAAAAAACAACCCTTAGGGAACACCTAGAACTATATTCATTTAGTACAAAAAATACTAAAGGAGACAAATTTATTACACCATATATCATAAAAAGGCAAGCACACTACCTTAAGTTAATTCAGAACATCATCAAGTTGCTACATTTAAGTGAAGCACATATGTATGATATGTTTTTATGCGAGGGGATTTCTTCTTATTAACTGAATATTACGCAGATTCGACATCTCAAATCAATTTAGAAAAATTACTCTATCAGAACCGCTGAAGAACACAGTAGATGCACATCTCCTTCGGATATGCATCCTAAATCCTCTCTTTTTCTAAAATATCATAAATCCTAATAGGTTTTAGGAATATCAAAATTACGAAACCAGGGAATGGTATTTTGTGGATTCCTACACCATTTGAATAATTTAAGATCACATATGTTTCAGATTTAATACGAATATGCCGCACCTATCCTATCACAATATAAGAAGCAGAAATAAAAAAACAACCCTTAGGGAACACCTAGAACTATATTCATTTAGTACAAAAAATACTAAAGGAGACAAATTTATTACACCATATATCATAAAAAGGCAAGCACACTACCTTAAGTTAATTCAGAACATCATCAAGTTGCTACATTTAAGTGAAGCACATATGTATGATATGTTTTTATGCGAGGGGATTTCTTCTTATTAACTGAATATTACGTGGTGCAGCCAAAAGAAAAGAAAGAAAAAACAAAAGGGAGCAGGGTTCGAACCCTGGTCTACCCAAGGCAAGACGCAAGCTCGAACCACCCAGCTAGTCACGTACATTTAATATATTCATGAGTGTTGCTTTATATTAACCAGACACGACGCGGATGCAGCCACAGCAAATCGTTTTTTCTAACTTACCGGTGACGTAGTGGGTAATTAATGCGACCTTCGGGGGCAATTTTTTTGACGGACGACCAGAAGCGATCGGTAGTTTATTAATACTAGCAAATATGCCCGTGCGTTGCAACGGAAGAAAAAATTACACGTTGATCAATATCCGACATATGAATGTCCTCTATTTTAACACGATGGCTCACCATGTTGCCAATTATCTTTCTTCTCACTCTCGTTGATGATGGATGCAATATCCACGTGATCGCAATGCATTCAACGTGGTAAAAAATGGGCTTCTCACTGTACGACACACTTGTCATTGTCTCGCGCAAGGGAATGTTTTGAACTTTGAAAACAAATCTCATCGACCATGGACTACTCGCCAACCCCAAGACATATAAAGAATTTCCAAAATTAATCAAATCCTAGATATAAAATACATCTGAATAGGAAGAGTTTTTTGAATCGACAAACATTCTTTTTAAATTTAGACATTTTTTTAAATTCACAAACATTTGTTTTTTAGACGAACATTTATTGAAATGCATGAATAGTTTTTGATTTCATGATGACTCAGATTCACAAATATGTTTTGAATACACGATCATTTTATCAAGATCATGAACTTGATTTTATTTAACGACATTTCTTTCCAAATTATTTTTATAATTTGCAAATATTTTTGTAAAATCAGTAACATTTTTTGAAACCACGAAAATTTTATGATTTCCTGAACTTTTTTGAATTCACACACATTTTATAATTTCTCAAACAGCTTTTTCAAACTCGCAACTTTTTAATACTTGAAAATCTCAAATTGATTTAAAGAAGGAGAAAACAAAAACAGAAGTGAGAAAAGAGAAGACCAGAAAAAAGAAAAAAAAACAGGGTATTAAGTCCGCTGGCTGGCCCATGTAGGCCTAAAGTAGGTGGGAATAAGTCATGAGAAAAAAGTGGAGGAAAATATTGGTAGAAGCTGGGTTTCGAACCCTGGTCTACAGGGCAGAAGACAATGCATCGAGCCACCGCGCTGCTACTGCGTCACTGCTAGTTATTGGATATTAACTGTACACAAACTCTGGAAACGACGGCAGAAAAATCGAATCGTTTTCTTCACTTACGGGTGGCATAGCGGGTAATTTCTAGCAACTTCGGGGGGCGATTTTTGTGACGTACGGGCAGAAGCAATATCTGCTTTATTAGTAAAAAATAAGGTATAGATATAGATATAGATTAATATTAATATTAATATTAATATTAATAGGTAAAGAGGTAAAGATAAAGAAATATATTTGGACAAAGTTTTTTTATATAAAAACAAAAAAACGGGAACCAGATAAACGAATAACCAAAAAATGAAAAAAAGGAACTTGAAAAAACTGGCAACAACACAAAGAATACCAAACAAATGAAAGGAAAACGTTTGGGCATCGCTCTTGGGATATAACATAACCGCAAGTGCATGAATAAGTTTCAAAAATATGAATTTAAAAATGTTCCTAGATTCCAAAAATATTCATGAATTTTAAAAATGTTCTAGGACATAAAAAAGTGTTCTAAATTTTAAACAAGTATTCATTAATATGAAGAATGTTCTTAAAATTTTAAAATTATGACAAATTTAAAAATGTTCATTAAATCGAAAAACTATTCTCAAATGTTTAAAAACGTTCCCAAAATTTAAAAAATGTTCATAAATTTTAAAAGTAGAAAAAGGAAAATAAACACGAAAAAGGAAAAGAAAAAAAGCCCAAGGAAAACCAAATGAAAAACCATCAGAAAAAACCCGGTCTAGGGAACAATACCTTCTGAGAAAACCTTTTTTTTAGAAATCTCATGAAAAACCTAAATGGGATCTGCATTTGATCACTATTCCACGCGGAATAGGATCCGCCCCTCAAGTCTCCTCCTCTGAGAGGAAGACCAGGAAGAGGGCCCTGATGGTGGTCTCTTCATCAAAACGGTGCTTTGCCTCATGTTTGGCCTATCGAGCTTTTTCTCAATTTATTATTTTTTATATTGTATTATAGATATTGATATTTTTTCCTCAAACAATATTTTGTATTTTTTAAATATATTTGGTCATCGAACTTTAAAAGTTCACCTTAAAACAAAACTTGAAAATTTGTTTTTCCTAGAGAGGTGTGAGCAACTTTATGTTTAACAAATTTGGAGTGTGTTTATTTTGATTTTTATGATCCAATTTGTTATTCCATGCGAGTACGGCACTGTTTGTATTAGACAGGTTGCTCTAGTTTCAGGTCTCCTTCCCTCCTGTTTCAGGAAATCACCATTCGCCCCATCTTTCCCTGTACTTATTATAGGCGGCATACAACACCTGTAGGCCAAAGAGAGAAAGGACGAACACTATATGAATTAGATTGTCTATTCAGTTGCTCATAATTAACAGTTGATCATAATTAGATTGTCTATTCAGTTGATCACCATTCGCCCCAACTTTCCGTTAACTATTCCAAATTAACAAATCTGGCTACTGCTGAAGTAAAAAAGAAAAAAGATGTTTTGTTGATCCATTACATCATCCACAGGTAGGGGTGCAGAGCGGCGTTCCGCGTAGACCCACCAAAGTGCTGAATTAGTACAATTTAGTCTAATAGCATCACAGCCTAGCTAGAACTAACATTTTCTAATTTGTATACGGTGCCGTACGGGTTCGGGCACCGCCCTGCATCCCTATCCACATGTAGCAACCAAAGAAAAACAATGATCCTTTGAAAAAAGGAGAAGAAGCAAAACCATGATTCGGTGAGTAACTTTGACATGCCACATATATTTCCAAGGTTTCTCATAGCTTCATAAAAGAAGAGTTGCAGCTGCTGATCCAAACAGTAAATGTGACTACAAATTTACAGAATATGATGGATGAAGAACATGAAAATAACAGACCATCCAGCGTCGAGAGAACAGTCGCCGCGGGGCATAAATGTCATGCCTCAAAAGTTTAATAGTTCACCTGAGATTTTAGGAAGTTTGCACATGGCATCCATCGTATGGTGTCTGCAAGTAGATCCCGGTATTATTATACACGAAATATTTGCAAGGGTGGTCAAAGTAAGGGGTGAAATATGCTTGGCCCAGCACCCAGCTTTTCATATTTTCTTAACTGTGGGTGTTCTTATCATTGTGCAATGAAGTCGCGTGAAGTCCAAAGAGGGTAAAATATGAAATTTACTTAAAGATCTAGCACTACAAAATCTAAAAATAATTTATCAGCTGAGTAAACTCTGGTCTTTGTCTTCTGTTATATGTAAACCATGTTCCCTAAATACCTTGGAAATATCTTAAAGCTCTTCCCACACTGAACCTGCTTCTCAAAAAACACATTTTGAAGATCTTGTAAGGACCTTTCCAACAGTAAAATTTTAATGCAAAGATACAGAATGAAGTGTGGGGAATCATTTGCTAATTTCGTTTGCTCTTTTACTGTAACTCTGTAAGCATAGCACATGTTTGTCCAATTATTCTGGAAACGGGAAAAGGAAACAAGGGAAGGGATCGATAAAATCCGTATGTGTTCCGATTTGCACAACACTAGTACAATTTCAGGGCAGTTGATCAACCAGCCAGTGTAATTGCTAGGAAAAAATGTGGTGTGACAATATGTGGACAGAAGCAGTTTGAGAATACAGAATCATCCGAAGTGTTTCATTCTACTACTAGTACTAGTACTTTTAAAAGGAAGAACTAAGAACAATGACAATAGTTATCTAGAATAATTCTCACACCGGGCTGCAAACCATCAGATGAAGCAAGGCTATAGCCCTATGAAGAATGGAGGCTCCACACTTGCAGCACCTCCTTCTTGCATCTCGTTGGATAATGGAAGGGGAATAAGGCTCTCCTGGAGGCGATGCCTGGTAAGCCACAAGTTCTTGTCTTGGTCCTCTTCGCTTTTCACATATTCTACAAATCTGCCATCGATGTCATAGCGAACCACATGCGTAGGAGCAAACTGGATCAGCAGCTCACCATCACTGAGCACAGCCATTCTAGGAACCTTCAAGTCAACAAATGGTGATTCATCCATCCCTGATAAATTAATCCGATGCTTGAAGGACCAGGCTTCATCATCATAGGCTTGTACCACCCAAATATCTATGGTGACTCTATCACTGCTGATGCCACACAAAGCAAGAGTGCCATCTATCTCCAACAGCAATTGTTGTGAGGGCAACTGGGGAGGACAACACATCAACCGAAATGTTTCATCTGCTGTCTTGAATACCATTATGTAGCCGGCATCACAGCGGTCGTATCTTACAATTGTCCAGTGCAAGCTGCCATGGTGGTCGATTGGCGGATAGCCAGACGAACCGGGAAGCCGCTCACGTAACGGCGGGATGCATCCTTGTCCGATTTGTCTTATATAATTGGATCCCACCGACATGACACAGTAAAAAGTTCTGTGATTTGTGTTGTATGTCGGACAAGAGACCCAAAGGACTCGGTACTCTCCGGATGGTTGGTGCCGATAGAAGCCGACAATCTGGTAGTAATAGTTCAGTTGATTCCGAGGCGTCCGTAGGGGAGCACACTTGCAGGTGACCGGGTTGCAGATTGAAGAACTCATGCACCGTGGCTCCGTGGGAGACGATGAGGAGGCCATCACACGTAGCCTCGAGTATACCGGAGTATAAGGTCCGGATGACCGGGCAGAGCCGTTGCTGGACTGCTTCGGCGTCAAAGGATAACATGAGGCTGGTTTTCTGCGGTTCAACGACGTGGCTGAGGATCGGGAGGAAGGGCTGGCGGCGGTGGTGGTCCAGCATGAACTTGTCGGTGGAGGTGGCACTTCGCCACCACCTGCGGACGGCTCGGCAGCGGACGATGTCCCTGGGCGGCAAACGGACGAAAATCTCTTCCACAAGGATCCACTCCGGGAGGTCGTCGAGCACGGTTGTGCCTCCGCTGTCCGGCATGGCGACTGGCTGCCGGGGCTCCGTCAGATCCGATTTCGATCTCTGAAAAGGGAACGAGGAAATGTAAGGATGGAGCCTGACGGATTCCGGCGAGAGGGCTTACCCTGGGGCGGACAGAGGAGGATAGTGAGCTATGGTGGTTTTGCGACCCCCCCGCGGCGGCGGTACCGTGTTCCGGCGTCTTTGGACAAGAAGAGAGAGGAGGTCAAAGTGCTCCGAGGCTCACCTCGCACGGCCGATTCGGGCGGCGGATCTGTGCTCCGGGGACCAACTCGCGGTGTTCCGGCGAGGAAGAGATGGGAATTGAGGGGGGCGGCGGGGGAAGGGTTTGGGTATCGTCATATTTTAGAGCGTGAATAAGGCGGTGTGGATTTTTGGATACGGATCTAGGCGCACCTGATTAAGCAAAAAAAAAAAAAAAAGAGAGAGAGTAAAACATTAAAGAAAATATGAAACATATTTGCGACAAACATAGTCTAGCATAATACTCCATTTATACAGTATATGTTTAAAAGGATTGTTTAAATTATTAAAATTTCTTTTACATGTGGTTTCGTGTTGATATTTATTTTTGGGCAGTATGCTGTACTATGATATGCCTTTGTACCATACAATTCATAGATTTATGGACAATTATTTTAAGCTTTATTTGATTTACTATGGAATACCTGTTGATTATTTTAGCCTGTTTACCATGAAGATATCTTAAATCTGTGTAATATTTTCACCTCATCCATGTTGCATGCGTCTTTTGTTGATTTGAAGTCATGCCATGCTTTAGGTTGTTGTTTGTCTAAACCGGACCATACCTCGTTTGTTGCCGCAGAACTGGATATATAGTTTCTAAATATTGTGTAGAATACTAATTCAGTCTTCACCACTTAAACTATGTAAGAAATTTCTACATAAGCAAAAAAAAAAAAATCTTACATGAAAGTTAGGCATGGTACAACTAAATGCAAGGTGATTTAAAACTCACTTAGAGTGCACTGATGCATGTTGGCATGTTGCATCGTAGAGGATTCTCATGCATAGATTAGATGGATCCTAGTGGATCAAGCTAGTGAATCTAACGCTACACAAATTTTGATGATGTGAAAGCACACATGTTGGATAATTCTAAGTAGTGGTGATCACTCTCTTAGGTATATATAGGATCAAATGTCTTGCTGTTTATTTTTAAGGGCTAATGTTGTTGTTCGGAAGGAACTCCAGGAACCGGCTTCGAATAGCTCTTGTATTCATCTGGAATTTGATATTTCAGGCACTGGTCTTGTAAGGTTCTTGATATCTATTACAGATCCAAAATATGCAAAGTTTCTATATTGCTTGTTCATGTGGTTCCACTTCAGAGTATCCAGAAGCATCTTGTGAGCAAGTGCTATTTAGTGTTTAGTTTTCGAAACTTCAATTGTTGCATTTTTTTACCTCATGTAGTTTTGATCTTTTATTGCCAACTTAAATAAAGGAAAGTGTAGCAGTTTATGCTTGTAATTTTTTTGCCAGGAAGTTATTACTAGATCTACTACCCCAATAATCTTTTATTTCCTGATTCTACACTAAAGACCTACATCTAGACACGTAAAAAAAAACCTTTTTCCGCACTTTACTCTGTTGTACTTATTAGAAACTGGTGTACGGCCAGATATCTATAGTTCCTGAAGCTTAGTCGTCTTAAAATAGTTCAGCCATAGTTTGTATCTACACTTGTGTTGGGGAACGTTGCAGAAAATTAAAATTTTTCCTACGGTTTCACCAAGATCCATCTATGAGTTCATCTAAGCAACGAGTCTAGGGAGAGAGTTTGCATCTACATACCACTTGTAGATCGCGTGCGGAAGCTTGCAAGGTGATGATGTAGTCGTACTCGACGTGATCCAAATCACCGATGACCAGCGCCGAACGGACGGCACCTCCGCGTTCAACACACGTACGGGACGGGAGACGTCTCCTCCTTCTTGATCCAGCAAGGGGGAAGGAGAGGTTGATGAAGATCCAGCAGCACGACGGCGTGGTGGTGGATGCAGGGCGTCACAGCAGCAGGGCTTCGCCGAGACTACGAGGGAGAGACGTAACGGGGGGAGGTGGAGGCGCCAGGGGCTGGTGTGTGAAGTCCCTCCTCTCCCCCACTATATATAGGGGTGCCAGGGGGGGGGCACCGGCCCTAGTAGATGAGATCTACTAGGGGGGGCGGCGGCCTAGGGGAGGTTTCCCTCCCCCCCAAGGCACCTAGGGGTGCCTTCCACCACTAGGACTCCTCCTAGGGGGAAACCCTAGGCGCATGGGCCTATAGGGGCAGGTGCCCTTGGCCCATGATGGCCAAGGCACACCCCCTACAGCCCATGTGGCCCCCCGGGACAGGTGGCCCCACCCGGTGGACCCCCGGGACCCTTCCGGTGGTCCCGGTACAATACCGATAACCCCGAAACTTGTCCCGATGCCCGAAATAGCACTTCCTATATATAATTCTTTACCTCCGGACCATTCCGGAACTCCTCGTGACGTCCGGGATCTCATCCGGGACTCCGAACAACATTCAGATTTCTGCATATACATATCTTCATAACCCTAGCGTCACCGAACCTTAAGTGTGTAGACCCTACGGGTTCGGGAGACATGCAGACATGACCGAGACGCTCTCAGTCAATAACCATCAGCGGGATCTGGATACCCATGATGGATCCCACATGCTCCTCGATGTTGTCATCGGATGAACCACTATGTCGAGGATTCGATCAAACCCTGTATGCAATTCCCTTTGTCAATCGGTACGTTACTTGCCCGAGACTCGATCGTCGGTATCCCAATACCTTGTTCAGTCTCGTTACCGGCAAGTCACTTTACTCGTACCGTAATGCATGATCCCGTGTCCAACACCTTGGTCACATTGAGCTCAATATGATGATGCATTACCGAGTGGGCCCAGAGATACCTCTCCGTCATACGGAGTGACAAATCCCAGTCTCGATCCGTGTCAACCCAACAGCTACTTTCGGAGATACCTGTAATGCACCTTTATAGTCACCCAGTTACGTTGTGACGTTTGATACACCCAAGGCACTCTTACGGTATCCGGGAGTTACACGATCTCATGGTCGAAGGAAGAGATACTTGACACTTGCAAAGCTCTAGCAAAACGAACTACACGATCTTTTATGCTATGCTTAGGATTGGGTCTTGTCCATCACATCATTCTCCTAATGATGTGATCCCGTTATCAACGACATCCAATGTCCATAGTCAGGAAACCATGACTATCTGTTGATCACAACGAGCTGGTCAACTAGAGGCTTACCAGGGACATAGTGTGGTCTAAGTATTCACACGTGTATTACGATTTCCGGATAATACAGTTATAGCATGAATAAAAGACAATTATCATGAACAATGAAATATAATAATACTTTTATTATTGCCTCTAGGGCATATTTCCAACAGTCTCCCACTTGCACTAGAGTCACTAATCTAGTTACATTGTGATGAATCGAACACCCATAGAGTTCTGGTGTTGATCATGTTTTGCACGCGAGAGAGGTTTAGTCAGCGGATCTGCGACATTCAGATCCGTGTGCACTTTGCAAATCTCTATGTCTCCATCTTGAACATTTTCACGGATGGAGTTGAAACGACGCTTGATGTGCCTGGTCTTCTTGTGAAACCTGGGCTCCTTTGCGAGGGCAATAGCTCCAATGTTGTCACAGAAGAGTTTGATCGGCCCCGACGCATTGGGTATGACTCCTAGGTCGGTGATGAACTCCTTCACCCAAATCGCTTCATGTGCTGCCTCCGAGGCTGCCATGTACTCCGCTTCACACGTAGATCCCGCCACGACGCTCTGCTTGCAGCTGCACCAGCTTACTGCTCCACCATTCAACATATACACGTATCCGGTTTGTGACTTAGAGTCATCCAGATCTGAGTCGAAGCTAGCGTCGACGTAACCCTTTACGACGAGCTCTTCGTCTCCTCCATAAACGAGAAACATGTCCTTTGTCCTTTTCAGGTACTTCAGGATATTCTTGACCGCTGTCCAGTGTTCCTTGCCGGGATTACTTTGGTATCTTGCTACCAAACTTACGGCAAGGTTTACATCGGGTCTGGTACACAGCATGGCATACATAATAGATCCTATGGCTGAAGCATAGGGGATGACACTCATCTCTTCTTTATCTTTTGCCGTGGTCGGTGACTGAGCTGAGCTCAGTCTCATACCTTGTAACATAGGCAAGAACCCCTTCTTGGACTGATCCATTCTGAATCTCTTCAAAATCTTATCAAGGTATGTGCTTTGTGAAAGACCTATGAGGCGTCTCGATCTATCTCTATAGATCTTGATGCCTAATATATAAGCAGCTTCTCCAAGGTCCTTCATTGAAAAACACTTATTCAAGTAGGCCTTAATGCTGTCCAGAAATTCTATATTATTTCCCATCAGGAGTATGTCATCTACATATAATATGAGAAATGCTACAGAGCTCCCACTCACTTTCTTGTAAACGCAGGCTTCTCCATAAGTCTGCATAAACCCAAACGCTTTGATCATCTCATCAAAGCGAATGTTCCAACTCCGAGATGCTTGCACCAGTCCATAAATGGATCGCTGGAGCTTGCATACTTTGTTAGCGTTCCGAGGATCGACAAAACCTTCCGGCTGCATCATATACAGTTCTTCCTTAAGATGCCCGTTAAGGAATGCTGTTTTGACGTCCATCTGCCATATCTCATAATCATAGTATGCGGCAATTGCTAACATGATTCGGACGGACTTTAGCTTCGCTACGGGAGAGAATGTCTCGTCGTAGTCAATCCCTTGAACCTGTCGATAACCCTTAGCGACAAGTCGAGCTTTATAGATGGTAACATTACCATCCGCGTCCGTCTTCTTCTTAAAGATCCATTTGTTTTCTATCGCTCGCCGATCATCGGGCAAGTCTGTCAAAGTCCATACTTTGTTTTCATACATGGATTCTATCTCGGATTTCATGGCTTCAAGCCATTTGTTGGAATCCGGGCCCGCCATTGCTTCTTCATAGTTCGAAGGTTCATTGTTGTCTAACAACATGATTTCCAGGACAGGGTTGCCGTACCACTCTGGTGCGGAACGTGTCCTTGTGGACCTACGAAGTTCAGCAGTAACTTGATCCGAAGTACTTTGATCATTATCATGGTTTTCCTCTTCAGTTGGTGTGGGCATCACAGGAACGGTTTCCTGTGCTGCGTCACTATCCCGCTCAAGAGGTAGTACTTCATCGAGTTCTACTTTCCTCCCACTTACTTCTTTCGAGAGAAACTCTTTTTCCAGAAAGCATCCGTTCTTGGCAACAAAGATCTTGCCTTCGGATCTTAAGTAGAAGGTATACCCTATAGTTTCCTTAGGGTATCCTATGAATACGCATTTTTCCGACTTGGGTTCGAGCTTTTCAGGTTGAAGTTTCTTGACATAAGCTTCGCATCCCCAAACTTTTAGAAACGACAGCTTAGGTTTCTTTCCAAACCATAATTCATACGGTGTCGTCTCAACGGATTTAGACGGTGCCCTATTTAAAGTGAATGTAGCTGTCTCTAGAGCGTATCCCCAAAATGATAGCGGTAAATCGGTAAGAGACATCATAGACCGCACCATATCCAATAGAGTGCGATTACGACGTTCGGACACACCGTTTCGCTGAGGTGTTCCAGGCGGCGTGAGCTGTGAAACGATTCCACATTTCTTTAAGTGTGTACCAAATTCGTGACTTAAGTATTCTCCTCCACGATCTGATCGTAAGAATTTTATCTTTCGGTCACGTTGATTCTCCACCTCATTCTGAAATTCCTTGAACTTTTCAAAGGTCTCAGACTTGTGTTTCATTAAGTAGACATACCCATATCTACTCAAGTCATCTGTGAGAGTGAGAACATAACGATATCCTCCGCGAGCCTCAACGCTCATTGGACCGCACACATCGGTATGTATGATTTCCAACAAGTTGGTTGCTCGCTCCATTGTTCCGGAGAACGGAGTCTTGGTCATTTTGCCTAAGAGGCATGGTTCGCACGTGTCAAACGATTCATAATCAAGAGACTCTAAAAGTCCATCAGCATGGAGCTTCTTCATGCGCTTGACACCAATGTGACCAAGGCGGCAGTGCCACAAGTATGTGGGACTATCGTTATCAACTTTAAATCTTTTGGCATCTACACTATGAACATGTGTAATATTACGCTCAAGATTCATTAAGAATAAACCATTGACCATCGGAGCATGACCATAAAACATATCTCTCATATAAATCGAACAACCATTATTCTCAGACTTAAATGAGTAGCCATCTCGTATTAAACGAGATCCAGATACAATGTTCATGCTCAAACTTGGCACTAAATAACAATTATTAAGGTTCAAAACTAATCCCGTAGGTAAATGTAGAGGCAGCATGCCGACGGCGATCACATCGACTCTGGAACCATTCCCGACGCGCATCGTCACCTCGTCCTTCGCCAGTCTCCGTTTATTCCGCAGCTCCTGCTGTGAGTTACAAATATGAGCAACGGCACCGGTATCAAATACCCAGGAGTTACTACGAGTACTGGTAAGGTACACATCAATCACATGTATATCAAATATACCTTTGGTGTTGCCAGCCTTCTTATCCGCTAAGTATTTGGGGCAGTTCCGCTTCCAGTGACCCTTCCCCTTGCAATAAAAGCACTCAGTCTCAGGCTTGGGTCCATTCTTTGACTTCTTCCCGGTAACTGGCTTACCAGGCGCGGCAACATCTTTGCCGTCCTTCTTGAAGTTCTTCTTACCCTTGCCCTTCTTGAACTTAGTGGTCTTATTGACCATCAACACTTGATGTTCTTTCTTGATTTCAGCCTCTGCTGACTTCAGCATCGAGAACACTTCAGGAATGGTCTTTTCCATTCCCTGCATGTTGTAGTTCATCACAAAGCTCTTGTAGCTTGGTGGGAGAGACTGGAGGATTCTGTCAATGACCGCCTCATCTGGGAGGTTAATGTTCAGCTGGGTCATACGGTTGTGCAACCCAGACATCTTCAGGATGTGCTCACTGACAGAACTGTTTTCCTCCATCTTACAACTGTAGAACTTGTCGGAGACATCATATCTCTCGACCCGGGCATGAGCTTGAAAAACTAGTTTCAGCTCTTCGAACATCTCATATGCTCCGTGATGCTCAAAACGCTTTTGGAGCCCCGGTTCTAAGCTATAAAGCATGCCGCACTGAACGAGGGAGTAATCATCAGCGCGAGACTGCCAAGCATTCATAATGTCTTGGTTCTCTGGGACGGGAGCGTCACCTAGCGGTCCTTCTAGGACATATTGTTTCCTGGCAGCTATGAGGATGATCCTCAGGTTCTGGACCCAGTCCGTATAGTTGCTGCCATCATCTTTCAGCTTGGTTTTCTCTAGGAACGCGTTGAAGTTCATGTTGACATTAGCGTTGGCCATTGATCTACAAGACATATTTGCAAAGGTTTTAGACTAAGTTCATGATAAT
Source organism: Triticum aestivum (assembly GCF_018294505.1). Lineage (NCBI taxonomy): Eukaryota > Viridiplantae > Streptophyta > Magnoliopsida > Poales > Poaceae > Triticum > Triticum aestivum. The sequence goes on along the minus strand of NC_057806.1, from coordinate 506,055,126 downwards.
AAAGTTCTAATCAAATTATGAACTCCCACTTAGATTAGACATCCCTTTAGTCATCTAAGTGTTACACGATCCGAGTCGACTAGTCCGTGTCCGATCATCACGTGAGACGGACTAGTCATCGTCGGTGAACATTTTCATGTTGATCGTATCTTCCATACGACTCGTGTTCGACCTTTCGGTCTCCGTGTTCCGAGGCCATGTCTGCACATGCTAGGCTCGTCAAGTTAACCCTAAGTGTTTTCGCTGTGTAAATCTGTCTTACACCCGTTGTATGTGAACGTAAGAATCCATCACACTCGATCATCATGTGGTGCTTAGAAACGACGAACTGTAGCAACGGTGCACAGTTAGGGGAGAACACTTCTTGAAATTTTATAAGGGATCATCTTATTTACTACCGTCGTCCTAAGTAAACAAGATGCATAATACATAATAAACATCACATGCAATTATATAGTTGTGACATGATATGGCCAATATCATATAGCTCCATTGATCTTCATCTTCGGGGCTCCATGATCATCTTGTCACCGGCTTGACACCATGATCTCCATCATCATGATCTCCATCATCGTGTCTTCATGAAGTTGTCACGCCAACGACTACTTCTACTTCTATGACTAACGTTTAGCAATAAAGTAAAGTAGTTTACATGACATTATTCAATGACACGCAGGTCATACAAAAAATAATGACAACTCCTATGGCTCCTGCCGGTTGTCATACTCATCGACATGCAAGTCGTGAATCCTATTACAAAGAACATGATCTCATACATCACAATTCATCATTCATCACAACTTCTGGCCATATCACATCACATGATCAATCGCTGCAAAAACAAGTTAGACGTCCTCTAATTGTTGTTGCATCTTTTACGTGGCTGCAATTGGGTTCTAGCAAGAACGTTTTCTTACCTACGAATCACCACAACGTGATTTTGTCAACTTCTATTTACCCTTCATAAGGGCCCTGTTCATCGATTCCGCTCCAACTAAGGTGGGAGAGACAGACACCCGCCAGCCACCTTATGCAACTTGTGCATGTCAGTCGGTGGAACCGGTCTCACGTAAGAGTACGTGTAAGGTTGGTCCGGGCCGCTTCATCCCACAATACCGTTGAGCAAGAAAAGACTAGTAGAGGCAAGTAAGATGACAAAATCCACGCCCACAACAAAGTTGTGTTCTACTCGTGCAAAGAAAACTACGCATAGACCTAGCTCATGATGCCACTGTTGGGGAACGTTGCAGAAAATTAAAATTTTTCCTACGGTTTCACCAAGATCCATCTATGAGTTCATCTAAGCAACGAGTCTAGGGAGAGAGTTTGCATCTACATACCACTTGTAGATCGCGTGCGGAAGCTTGCAAGGTGATGATGTAGTCGTACTCGACGTGATCCAAATCACTGATGACTAGCGCCGAACGGACGGCACCTCCGCGTTCAACACACGTACGGGACGGGAGACGTCTCCTCCTTCTTGATCCAGCAAGGGGGAAGGAGAGGTTGATGAAGATCCAACAGCACGACGGCGTGGTGGTGGATGCAGGGCGTCACAGCAGCAGGGCTTCGCCGAGACTACGAGGGAGAGACGTAACGGGGGGAGGTGGAGGCGCCAGGGGCTGGTGTGTGAAGTCCCTCCTCTCCCCCACTATATATAGGGGTGCCAGGGGGGGCGCCGGCCCTAGTAGATGAGATCTACTAGGGGGGGCGGCGGCCTAGGGGAGGTTTCCCTCCCCCCCAAGGCACCTAGGGGTGCCTTCCACCACTAGGACTCCTCCTAGGGGGAAACCCTAGGCGCATGGGCCTATAGGGGCAGGTGCCCTTGGCCCATGATGGCCAAGGCGCACCCCCTACAGCCCATGTGGCCCCCCGGGACAGGTGCCCTTGGCCCATGATGGCCAAGGCGCACCCCCTACAGCCCATGTGGCCCCCCCGGGACAGGTGGCCCCACCCGGTGGACCCCCGGGACCCTTCCGGTGGTCCCGGTACAATACCGATAACCCCGAAACTTGTCCCGATGCCCGAAATAGCACTTCCTATATATAATTCTTTACCTCCGGACCATTCCGGAACTCCTCGTGACGTCCGGGATCTCATCCGGGACTCCGAACAACATTCGGGTTTCTGCATATACATATCTTCATAACCCTAGCGTCACCGAACCTTAAGTGTGTAGACCCTACGGGTTCGGGAGACATGCAGACATGACCGAGACGCTCTTAGTCAATAACCATCAGCGGGATCTGGATACCCATGATGGCTCCCACATGCTCCTCGATGTTGTCATCGGATGAACCACTATGTCGAGGATTCGATCAAACCCTGTATGCAATTCCCTTTGTCAATCAGTACGTTACTTGCCCGAGACTCGATCGTCGGTATCCCAATACCTTGTTCAGTCTCGTTACCGGCAAGTCACTTTACTCGTACCGTAATGCATGATCCCGTGTCCAACACCTTGGTCACATTGAGCTCAATATGATGATGCATTACCGAGTGGGCCCAGAGATACCTCTCCATCATACGGAGTGACAAATCCCAGTCTCGATCCGTGTCAACCCAACAGCTACTTTCGGAGATACCTGTAATGCACCTTTATAGTCACCCAGTTACGTTGTGACGTTTGATACACCCAAGGCACTCTTACGGTATCCGGGAGTTACACGATCTCATGGTCGAAGGAAGAGATACTTGACACTTGCAAAGCTCTAGCAAAACGAACTACACGATCTTTTATGCTATGCTTAGGATTGGGTCTTGTCCATCACATCATTCTCCTAATGATGTGATCCCGTTATCAACGACATCCAATGTCCATAGTCAGGAAACCATGACTATCTGTTGATCACAACGAGCTGGTCAACTAGAGGCTTACCAGGGACATAGTGTGGTCTAAGTATTCACACGTGTATTACGATTTCCGGATAATACAGTTACAGCATGAATAAAAGACAATTATCATGAACAATGAAATATAATAATACTTTTATTATTGCCTCTAGGGCATATTTCCAACAACTTGTACCGAGCATCCATATTTGGCTAGCTGAAAATTCTTTTCACTTATCCAGATTTGTCCACATGCTAGTTAACTTGCTTTTTATGCCTTTGTTTAGTGAGGGTTCCAAGAAATCAGAGGCTCCTTTTTCAAAACGAATACACAGTGAAAGACATAGAGAAATCAGAGGCTCCTTTTTTCAGATCTGTTCCAAGAAAAATGCAAAGTTATGTAGTAATTTTGTTTAGAGACTCCTTTTACATATCTGTTCCAAGAAAATGCAAAGTGATGTAGTAATAATGTTTGTAAATACTTGATGAGCTATCTATATAAATATGTATTTTTGGTATCTGAACATTGCCGTGCTTGTAATAAGTTTGGCTATCATGTGAAAATTAAATTTTATTTATGGCTTTGTTTGAATATTAGGCGTGAAATTTATAGATAACAAAAATATTTACCTGTTATCTCCACCTGATGTGGGTTCAAGAAGAAAAACACAAAAATAATTGTCCAGTAGTGTCCACGTAGGTTGCCATGTCATTCCAATTGGTCAAGCAAAAATCCAACATGGCGTACGTCCATGACGGCTTGTTCCGTCACAGAAGATTGGGCTTGGGCGGGCCTGGCGTAGATCCATGACGGTCAAGAACTGTCATGGAAGCTACCATGTCAAATTATAACGCGATATACATGACGGATTTCAAGTCCGTCATGGAAAGGCACCCATGACAGTTTTTCATTAATCATTGACGGACTAGAACTGTCATGTATTAACAGAATTCTTGTTGATATCGCGTACATAGTTGTAGAAATGTGTATAAGTCATCTTAGGTTGTGCACCGCGACCAAGACAGAGGGAAAAACGAGAGAACTTGATATTTTTTTGTTAATTAATAACATTGCATGCAATGAACTAACCACTACATGTCGTGTTTGGTAGTCTCAAGTCATTGAAAGCATGCACGACCCACATCTCTTAATGGTTGATATGTCATGAAACAAGAAACGAGGTGGGAGTTAATGTACCGTGCCTAAGTGTTTTGGGATTATTTGGTTTTCGTAAATTGACTTATACACCTAAAAGGAGTAGTTAGATTTGGTTCTATAGAACATGAATATTTGAAGTAATAATATGATAATTGGAATGTATAATACATATGATTATATATATAATAGTATAGTTGTAATTTCTACAAAAACATTTATTAAAAATAAATAACATTATAATTAAAATGACAATACTCATGCATGTTTGCATGTTGAGGTGAGTTACTTCACATACATAATTAAATGCTGAGGTGGGTCTTTTCTCATGCAAGCTACAAGATGTGGTGACATACTTGTGTTGGGGAACGTAATAATTTCAAAAAAATTCTACTCACACGCAATATCATGGTGATGCATAGCAACAAGAGGGGAGATAATCGTCCATGTACCCTTGTAGACCATAAGCGGAAGCGTTATGACAATACGGTTGATGTAGTCGTACGTCTTAACGATCGATCGATCCCTAGTACCGAACGTACGGCACCTCCACGATCTGCACACGTTCAGCTCGGTGACGTCCCGTGAACTCACGATCCAGTAGAGCTTCGAGGGAGAGTTTCGTCAGCACGACGACGTGATGACGGTGATGATGATGCTACCGGAACAGGGCTTCGCCTAAGCACCGCTACAATATAACCGAGGTGGATTATGGTGGAGGGGGCACCGCACACGGCTAAAAGATCAATGATCAACTTGTGTGTCCATGGGGTGCCCCCTCCCCCATATATAAAGGAGTGGAGGAGGGGGAGGGGCGGCCCTCTCTATGGCGCGCCCTGGGGGAGTCATAGTCCCTCCGGGAGTAGGATTCCCCCCTTTCCTAGTAGAAGTAGGAGCCCTTCCAAGCAGGAGTAGGAGAGGAAGGAAGGAGGAGAGAGGGAGGAAGGAGGAGAGAGGGAGGAAGGAAAGGGGGCCCGGCCCCCCTCCCAATTCGGATTGGGATTGGGGGGCGCGCCTCCCTCCTTTCCCTTCCCTCTCCTCTATTCCACTAAGGCCCAATAAGGCCCATATACTCCCCGGGGGGTTCCGGTAACCTCCCGGTACTCCAGAAAAATGCCTGAACCACTCGGAACCGTTCCGATGTCCAAATATAGGCTTCCAATATATCGATCTTTATGTCTCGACCATTTCGAGACTCCTCGTCATGTCCATGATCAAATCCGGGACTCCGAACTACCTTCAGTACATCAAAACACATAAACTCGTAATACCGATCGTCACCGAACGTTAAGCGTGCGGACCCTACGGGTTTGAGAACTATGTAGACATGACCGAGACTCATCTCCGGTCAATAACCAATAGCGGAACCTGGATGCTCATATTGGTTCCGACATATTCTACGAAGATCTTTATCGGTCAAACCGCATAATGATATACGTTGTTCCTTTTGTCATCGGTATGTTACTTGCCCGAGATTCGATCGTCGGTATCTCAATACCTAGTTCAATCTCGTTACCGGCAAGTCTCTTTACTCGTTCCGTAATGCTACTTCCTGTGACTAACTCATTAGTTACATTTCTTGCAAGGCTTATAGTGATGTGCATTGTCGAGAGGGCCCAGAGATACCTCTCCGATAATCGGAGTAACAAATCCTAATCTTGATCCATGCCAACGCAACAAACACCATCGGAGACACCTATAGAGCACCTTCATAATCACCCAGTTATGTTGTGACGTTTGGTAGCACACTAAGTGTTCCTCCGGTATTCGGGAGTTGCATGATCTCATAGTCATAGGAACATGTATAGTTATGGAGAAAGCAATAGCAACAAACTAAACGATCATCGTGCTAAGCTAACGGATGGGTCAAGTCAATCACATCATTCTCTAATGATGTGACCCCGTTAATCAAATGACAACTCATGTCTATGGTTAGGAAACATAACCATCATTGATTCAACGAGCTAGTTAAGTAGAGGCGAACTAGTGACACTCTATTTGTCTATGTATTCACACATGTACTAAGTTTCCAGTTAATACAATTCTAGCATGAATAATAAACATTTATCATGATATAAGGAAATATAAACAACAACTTTATTATTGCCTCTAGGGCATATTTCCTTCAGTCTCCCACTTGCACTAGAGTCAATAATCTAGTTCACATATCGTCATGTAATTTAACACCAATAGTTCACATCTTTATGTGATTAGTTCGCATCTCCATGTGACTAGCACCCAAAGGGTTTACTAGAGTCAATAATCTAGTTCACATCGCTATGTGATTAACACCCAAAGAGTGATCATGTTTTGCTTGTGAGAGAAATTTAGTCAATGGGTCTTCCACATTCAGTGTCGTATGTATTTTGAAAATTTTCTATGTCTACAACGCTTTGCACGGAGCTACTCTAGCTAATTGCTCCCACTTTTGATATGTATCTAGATCGAGACTTAGAGTCATCCAGATCGATGTAAAAAGCTTGCATCGACGTAACTCTTTATGACGAACTCTTTTATCACCTCCATAATAGAGAAATATTTCCTTAGTCCTCTAAGGATAATTTTGACCGCTGTCCAGTGATCTACTCCTAGATCACTATTGTACTCCCTTGCCAGAAAGATGCTAAGGTATACAATAGGACTGGTAAACAGCATAGCACACTTTATAGAACCTATGACTGAGGCATAGGGAATGACTTTTCATTCTCTTTCTATTTTCTGCCGTGGTCGGGTTTTGAGTCTTTACTCAACTTCACACCTTGCAACATAGGCAAGAACTCCTTCTTTGACTGTTCCATTTTGAACTACTTCAAAATCTTGTCAAGGTATGTACTCATTGAAAAAACTTATCAAGCGTCTTGATCTATCTCTATAGATCTTGATGCTCAATGTGTAAGCAGCTTCATTGAGGTCTTCCTTTGAAAAACTCTTTTCAAACACTCCTTTATGCTTTCTAGAAAATTCTACATTATTTCCGATCAACAATATGTCATTCACATATACTTATCAGAAATGTTGTAGTGCTCCCACTCACTTTCTTGTAAATATAGGCTTCACCGCAAGTCTGTATAAAACCATATGCTTTGATCACTTTATAAAAGCATATATTCCAACTCCGAGATGCTTGCACCAGTCCATAGATGGATCTTTGGAGCTTGCTCACTTTGTTAGCACCTTTAGGATCGACAAAACCTTCTGGTTGCATCATATACAACTCCTCTTTAAGAAATCCATGAAGGAACATAGTTTTGACATCCATTTGCCAGATTTCATAAAATGCGGCAACTGCTAACATGATTCGAACAGACTTTTAAGCATCGATACGAGTGAGAAAATCTCATCGTAGTCAACACCTTGAACTTGTCAAAAGCATTTTGCGGCAATTCGAGCTTTGTAGATAGTAACACTACTATCAGCGTCTGTCTTCCTCTTAAAGATCCATTTATTCTTAATGACTCACCGATCATCGGGCAAGTCAATCAAAGTCCATACTTTGTTCTCATACATGGATCCCATCTCAGATTTCATGGCCTCAAGACATTTCGCGGAATCTGGGCTCATCATCGCTTCCTCATAGTTCGTAGGTTCGTCATGGTCAAGTAACATGACATCCAGAACAGGATTACCGTACCACTCTGGTGCGGATCTCACTCTAGTTGACCTACACGGTTCGGTAGTAACTTGATCTGAAGTTACATGATCATCATCATTAGCTTCCTCACTAATTGGTATAGGAGTCACATGAAAAGATTGCTGTGATGAACTACTTTCCAATAAGGGAGCAGGTACAGTTACCTCATCAAGTTCTACTTTCCTCCTACTCACTTCTTTCGAGAGAAACTCCTTCTCTAGAAAGGATCCATTCTTAGCAACGAATGTCTTGCCTTCGGGTCTGTGATAGAAGGGTCTTAGCAACGAATGTCTTGCCTTCGGGTCTGTGATAGAAGGTGTACCCAACTGTCTCCTTTGGGTATCCTATGAAGATACATTTATCTGATTTGCGTTTGAGCTTATCAGCATGAAACTTTTTCACATAATCATCGCAAGCCCAAACTTTAAGAAACGACAACTTTGGTTTCTTGCCAAACCACAGTTCATATGGCGTCGTCTCAACGGATTTAGATGGTGTCCTATTTAACATGAATGCAGTTGTCTCTAATGCATAACCCAAAAACGATAGCGGTAAGTCAGTAAGATACATCATAGATTACATCATATCTAATAAAGTACGGTTATGATGTTCAGACACACCATTATGCTGTGGTGTTCTAGGTGGCGTGAGTTGCGAAACTATTCCGCATTGTTTCAAATGAAGAACAAACTCGTAACTCAAATATTCTCCTCCATGATCAGTTCATAGAAACTTTATTTTCTTGTTACGATGATTTTCCACTTCACTCTAAAATAATTTGAACTTTTCAAATGTTCCAGATTTATGTTTCATCAAGAAGATATACCCATATCTTACTCAAATCATCTATGTAGGTTAGAAAATAACGATACCTGCCACGAGCCTCAACACTCATCGGACTGTATACATCAGTATGTATTATTTCCAACAAGTCTGTTGCTTGCTCCATTATTCCGGAGAACGGAGTCTTAGTCATCTTGCCCATGAGGCATGGTTTGTAAGCATCAACTGATTCATAATCAAGTGATTCCGAAAGCCCATCATCATGGAATTTCTTCATGCGCTTTACACCAATATGACCTAAACGGCAGTGCCACAAATAAGTTGCACTATCATTATTAACTTTGCATATTTTGGCTTCAATATTATGAATATGTGTATCACTACGATCAAGATTCAATAAACCATTCACCTTGGGTGTATGACCATTGAAGGTTTTATTCATGTAAACAGAACAACAATTATTCTCTGACTTTAAATGAATAACCGTATTGCAATAAACATGATCAAATCATATTCATGCTTAACGCAAACACCAAATAACATTTATTTAGGTTCAACATTAATCCCTAAAGTATAGGGAGTGTGCGATGATGATATTATCAATCTTGGAACCACTTCCAACACATATCATCACTTCACCCTTAACTAGTCTCTGTTCATTCTGCAACTCCCGTTTCAAGTTACTAATCTCAGCAACTAAACTAGTATCAAATACTGAGGGGTTGCTATAAATACTAGTAAAGTACACATCAATAACATGTATATCAAATATACCTTTGTTCACTTTGCCATCCTTCTTATCCGCCAAATACTTGGGGCCGTTCTGCTTCTAGTGACCAGTCCCTTTGCAGTAGAAGCACTTAGTCTCAGGCTTAGGTCTAGACATGGGCTTCTTCAATTGAACAACAACTTGCTTGCCGTTCTTCTTGAAGTTCCCCTTCTTCCCTTTGCCCTTTTCTTGAAACTAGTGGTCTTTTCAACCATCAACACTTGATGTTTTTCTTGATTTCTATCTTCGTCGATTTCAGCATCACGAAGAGCTTGGGAATCGTTTCCGTTATCCCTTGCATATTATAGTTCATCATGAAGTTCCAGTAACTTGGTGATAGTGACTAGAGAACTCTGTCAATCACTATCTTATCTAGAAGATTAACTCCCGCTTGATTCAAGTGATTGTAGTACTCAGACTTTCTGAGCACACGCTCACTAGCTGAGCTATTCTCCTCTATCTTGTAGGCAAAGTTCTTGTCAAAGGTCTCATACCTTTCGACATGGGCATGAGTCTGAAATACTAATTTCAACTCTTGGAACATCTCATATGCTCTGTGGCGTTCAAAACGTCTTTGAAGACCTGATTCTAAGCCGTAAAGTATGGTGCACTAAACTATCAAGTAGTCATCATATCGGGCTCGTCAAACATTCATAACGTTTGCATCTACTCCTGCAATCGGTCTGTCACCTAGCGGTGCATCAAGGACATAATTCTTCTGTGTAGCAATGAGGATAATCCTTAGATCACGGATCCAATCCGCATCATTGCTACTAACATCTTTCAACTTTGTTTTTCTCTAGGAACATATCAAAAAATAAACGGGGAGCTACATCACGAGCTATTGATCTACAACATAGTTACGCAAATACTATCGGGACTAAGTTCATGATAAATTAAAGTTCAATTAATCATATTACTTAAGAACTCCCACTTAGATAGACATCCCTCTAGTCATCTAAATGATAACGTGATCTAAATCAACTAAACCATGTCCGATCATCACGTGAGATGGAGTAGTTTTTAATGGTGAACATCACTATGTTGATCATATCTACTATATGATTCACGCTCGACATTTCGGTCTCAGTGTTCCGAGGCCATATATGCATATGCTAGGCTCGTCAAGTTTAACCCGAGTATTCCGCGTGTGCAAAACTAGCTTGCACCCGTTGTATGTGAACATAGAGCTTATCACACCCGATCATCACGTGGTGTCTCGACACGACGAACTGTCGCAATGGTGCATACTCAGGGAGAACACTTATACCTTGAAATTTAGTGAGAGATCATCTTATAATGCTACCGCCGAACTAAGCAAAATAAGATGCATAAAGGATAAACATCACATGCAATCAAAATATGTGACATGATATGGCCATGATCATCTTGCGCCTTTGATCTCCATCTCCAAAGTACTGTCATGATCACTATCGTCACCGGCTTGACACCATGATCTCCATCATCTTGATCTCTATCAATGTGTCGTCACATGGTCGTCTCGTCAACTATTTCTTTTGCAACTATTGCTATTGCATAGCGATAAAGTAAAGCAATTACATGGCACTTGCATCTTATGCAATAAAGAGACAACCATAAGGTTTCTGCCAGTTGCCGATAACTTTAACAAAACATGATAATCTCATACAACAATTAATATCTCATCAGTCTTAACCATATCACATCACAACATGCTCTGCAAAAATAAGTTAGACGTCCTCTACTTTGTTGTTGCAAGTTTTACGTGGCTGCTACGGGCTAAGCAAGAACCGTTCTTACCTACGCATCAAAAACCACAACGCGGTATAGTGATTGCTTTTTGATCTTCAGAAAGAACCCTGTTCATTGAATCTGATTCAACTAAAGCTGGAGAAACAGACACCCACTAGCCACCTGTGTGCGAAGCACGTCAGTAGAACTAGTCTCGCGTAAGCATACGCGTAATGTCGGTCTGGGCCGCTTCATCCAACAATGCCACTGAATCAAGAATCAACTAGTGATGGCAAGCAATATGTATATACCCATGCCCACAACTCCTTTGTGTTCTACTCGTGCATATAACATCTACGCATAAACCTGGCTCGAATGCCACTGTTGGGGAATGTAGTAATTTCCAAAATTTTCCTACGCACATACAAGATCATGGTGATGCATAGCAACGAGAGGGGAGAGTATCATCCACGTACCCTCATAGATCATAAGTGAAAGCGTTATGACAACGCGGTTGATGTAGTCGTACGTCTTCACGATCGACCAATCCCTAGTACCGAACGTACGGCACCTCTGCGATCTGCACACGTTTAGCTCGGTGACGTCCCGCGAACTCACGATCTAGTAGAGCTTTGAGGGAGAGTTTCGTCAGCATGACGGTGTGATGACGGTGATGATGATGCTACCGGAACAGGGCTTCGCCTAAGCACCACTACGATATAACCAAGGTGGATTATGGTGGAGGGGGGCACCGCACACGGCTAAAAGATCAATGATCAACTTGTGTGTCCATGGGGTGCCCCCTCCCCCGTATATAAAGGAGTGGAGGAGGGGGAGGGCCGACCCTCTCTATGGCGTGCCCTGGGGGAGTCCTACTCCCTCCGGGAGTAGGATTCCCCCCTTTCCTAGTAGAAGTAGTAGCCCTTCCAAGTAGGAGTAGGAGAGGAAGGAAGGAGGAGAGAGGGAGGAAGGAAAGGGGGGCCTCCCCCCTCCCAATTCGGTTTGGGCTTGGGGGGCGCGCCTCCCTCCTTTCCCTTCCCTCTCCTCTATTCCACTAAGGCCCAATAAGGCCCATATACTCCCCGGGGGGTTCCGGTAACCCCCCGGTACTCCGGAAAAATGCCCGAAACACTCGGAACCATTCCGATGTCCAAATATAGGCTTACAATATATCGATCTTTATGTCTCGACCATTTCGAGACTCCTCGTCATGTCCGTGATCAAATCCGGGACTCTGAACTACCTTCAGTACATCAAAACACATAAACTCGTAATACCGATCATCACCGAACGTTAAGCGTGTGGACCCTATGGGTTTGTGAACTATGTAGACATGACCGAGACTCATCTCCGGTCAATAACCAATAGCGGAAGCTGGATGCTCATATTGGTTCCGACATATTCTACGAAGATCTTTATCGGTCAAACCGCATAACGGTATACGTTGTTCCTTTTGTCATCGGTATGATACTTGCCCGAGATTCGATCGTCGGTATCTCAATACCTAGTTCAATCTCGTTACCGGCAAGTCTCTTTACTCGTTCCGTAATGCTACATCCCGTAACTAACTCATTAGTTACATTGCTTGCAAGGCTTATAGTGATGTGCTGTTGGGGATCATAGTAATTTCAAAAAATTCCTACGCACACGCAAGATCATGGTGATGCATAGCAACGAGAGGGGAGAGTGTTGTCCACGTACCCTCGTAGACCGAAAGAGGAAGCGTTAGCACAACACGGTTGATGTAGTCGTACGTCTTCACGATCCGACCGATCAAGTACCAAACGCACGGCACCTCCGAGTTCAGCACACGTTCAGCCCGATGACGTCCCTCAAACTCCGATCCAGCCGAGTGTTGAGGGAGAGTTTTGTCAGCACGACGGCGTGGTGACGATGTTGATGTTCTACTGACGCAGGGCTTCGCCTAAGCACCGCTACAGTATTACCGAGGTGGACTATGGTGGAGGGGGGCACCGCACACGGCTAAGAGATCAAGGATCAATTGTTGTGTCTCAAGGGTGCCCCCTACCCCTGTATATAAAGGAGCAAGGGGGGTGCGGCCGGCCAAGGGAGAGGGCGCGCCGGGAGGAGTCCTACTCCCACTGGGAGTAGGACTCCCCCCCTTTCCTAGTTGGATTAGGACTTGGGAGGGGGAAGGAGTTGCGGAGAAGAAGGAAAGGGGAGGGGAGGGGGGGGCGGGGGGGGGGGGGGGGGCGCCCCCTCTCCTTGTCCTATTCGGACTGGGGGGGGGGAGGGGCGCGCAGCCCAGCCCTAGCCGCCTCTCCTCTCTTCCAGCTAGGCCCATTAGGTTCCCCGGGGGTTCCGGTAACCTTCCGGTACTCCGGTAAAATCCCCATTTCACCCGGAACACTTCCGATATCCAAACATAGGCTTCCATTATATCAATCTTCATGCCTCGACCATTTAGAGACTCCTCGTCATGTCCGTGATCACATCCGGGACTCCGAACAACCTTCGGTACATCAAAACATATAACCTTCATCGAAACGTTAAGCGTGCGGACCCTACGGGTTCGAGAACTATGTAGAAATGACCGAGACACGTCTCCGGTCAATAACCAATAGCGGAACCTGGATGCTCATATTGGCTCCCACATATTCTATGAAGATCTTTATCGGTCAGACCGCATAACAACATACGTTGTTCCCTTTGTCATCGGTATGTTACTTTCCCGAGATTCTATCGTCGGTATCTCAATACCTTGTTCAATCTCGTTACCAGCAAGTCTCTTTACTCGTTCCATAATACATCATCCCGCAACTAACTCATTAGTTGCAATGCTTGCAAGGATTAAGTGATGTGCATTACCGAGAGGGCCCAGAGGCACCTCTCCGACAATCGGAGTGACAAATCCTAATCTCAAAATACGCCAACCCAACAAGTACCTTCGGAGACACCTGTAGAGCACCTTTATAATCACCCAGTTACGTTGTGACGTTTGGTAGCACACAAAGTGTTCCTCCGGTAAACGGGAGTTGCATAATCTCATAGTCATAGGAACATGTATAAGTCATGAAGAAAGCAGTAGCAACAAACTAAACGATCATGTGCTAAGCTAACGGAATGGGTCATGTCAGTCACATCATTCTCCTATGATGTGATCCCATTAATCAAATGACAACTCATGTCTATGGTTAGGAAACATAACCATCTTTGATCAACGAGCTAGTCAAGTAGAGGCATACTAGTGACACTCTATTTGTCTATGTATTCACACATGTATTATGTTTCTGGTTAATACAATTCTAGCATGAATAATAAACATTTATCATGATATAAGGAAATAAATAATAACTTTATTATTGCCTCTAGGGCATATTTCCTTCAGTCTCCCACTTGCACTAGAGTCAATAATCTAGATTACACTATAATGATTCTAACGCCCATGGAGCCTTGGTGCTGATCATGTTTTGCTCGTGGAAGAGGCTTAGTCAACGGGTCTGCAACATTCAGATCCATATGTATCTTGCAAATTTCTATGTCTCCCACCTGGACTAAATCCCGGATGGAATTTAAGCATCTCTTGATGTGCTTGGTTCTCTTGTGAAATCTGGATTCCTCCGCTAAGGCAATTGCTCCAGTATTGTCCAATTAAGCGTCTTGATCTATCTCTATAGATTTTGATGCCTAATATATAAGCAGCTTCACCGAGGTCTTTCATTGAAAAATTCTTATTCAAGTATCCCTTTATGCTATCCAGAAATTATATATCATTTCCAATCAGTAATATGTCATCCACATATAATATCAGAAATGCTACAGAGCTCCCACTCACTTTCTTGTAAATACAGGCTTCTCCAAAAGTCTGTACAAAACCAAATAAGTTGATCACACTATCAAAGCGTTTATTCCAACTCTGAGAGGCTTGCACCAGTCCATAAATGGATCGCTGGAGCTTGCACACTTTGTTAGTTCCCTTTGGATCGACAAAACCTTCCGGTTGCATCATATACAACTCTTCTTCCAGAAATCCATTAAGGAATGCAGTTTTGACATCCATTTTCCAAATTTCATAATCATAAAATGTGGCAATTGCTAACATGATTCGGACAGACTTAAGCATCGCTACGGGTGAGAAGGTCTCATCGTAGTCAATCCCTTGAACTTGTCGAAAACCTTTCGCAACAAGTCGAGCTTTGTAGATGGTAACATTACCGTCAGCGTCAGTCTTCTTCTTGAAGATCCATTTATTCTCAATTGCTTGCCGATCATTGGGCAAAGTCAACCAAAGTCCACACTTTGTTCTCATACATGGATCCCATCTCAGATTTCATGGCTTCAAGCCACTTTGCGGAATCTGGGCTCACCATCGCTTCTTCATAGTTTGTAGGTTCATCATGATCTAGTAGCATGACTTCCAGAATAGGATTACCATACCACTCTGGTGTGGATCTTACTCTGGTTGATCTACGAGTTTCAGTAACAACTTGATCTGAAGTTCCATGATCATCATCATTAATTTCCTCACTAATTGGTATAGGTGTCACAGGAACAGATTTCTGTGATGAGCTACTTTCCAATAAGGGAGAAGGTACAATTACCTCATCAAGTTCTACTTTCCTCCCACTCACTTATTTCGAGAGAAACTCCTTCTCCAGAAAGGATCCATTCTTAGCAACGAATGTCTTGCCTTCGGATCTGTGATAGAAGGTGTACCCAACAGTCTCCTTTGGGTATCCTATGAAGACACATTTCTCCGATTTAGGTTCGAGCTTATCAGGTTGAAGCTTTTTCACATAAGCATCGCAACCCCAAACTTTAAGAAACAACAACTTTGGTTTTGCCAAACCACAGTTCATAAGGCGTCGTGTCAACCGATTTTGATGGTGCCCTATTTAACGCGAATGTGGCCGTCTCTAAAGCATAACCCCAAAACGATAGCGGTAAATCAGTAAGAGGCATCATAGATCGCACCATATCTAGTAAAGTACGATTACGATGTTCGGACACACCATTACACTGTGGTGTTCCGGGTGGCGTGAGTTGCGAAACTATTCCGCATTGTTTCAAATGTAGACCAAACTCGTAACTCAAATATTCTCCTCCACGATCAGATCGTAGAAACTTTATTTTCTTGTTACGATGATTTTCAACTTCACTCTGAAATTCTTTGAACTTTTCAAATGTTTCAGACTTATGCTTCATTAAGTAGATATACCCATATCTGCTTAAATCATCTGTGAAGGTGAGAAAATAACGATATCCGCCACGAGCCTCAACATTCATCGGACCACATACATCTATATGTATGATTTCCAACAAATCTGTTGCTCTCTCCACAGTTCCGGAGAACGACATTTTAATCATCTTTCCCATGAGGCATGGTTCGCAAGTACCAAGTGATTCATAATCAAGTGGTTCCAAAAGTCCATCAGTATGGAGTTTCTTTATGCGCTTTACACTGATATGACCTAAACGGCAGTGCCACAAATAAGTTGCACTATCATTATCAACTCTGCATCTTTTGGCTTCAACATTATGAATACGGGTATCACTACTATCGAGATTCATCAAAAATAGACCACTCTTCAAGGGTGCATGACCATAAAAGGTATTACTCATATAAATAGAACAACCATTATTCTTTGATTTAAATGAATAACCGTCTCGCATCAAACAAGATCCAGATATAATGTTCATGCTCAACGCTGGCACCAAATAACAATTATTTAGGTCTAAAACGAATCCCGACGGTAGATGTAGAGGTAGCATGCCGACCGCGATCACATCGACTTTGGAACCATTTCCCACGCGCATCGTCACCTCGTCCTTGGCCAGTGTTTGCTTAATTCGTAGTCCCTGTTTCGAGTTGCAAATATTAGCAACAGAACCAGTATCAAATACCTGAAGGAAATATGCCCTAGAGGCAATAATAAAGTTATTATTTATTTCCTTATAATCATGATAAAAGGTTTATTATTCATGCTAGAATTGTATTAACCGGAAACATAATACATGTGTGAATACATAGACAAACAAAGTGTCACTAGTATGCCTCTACTTGACTAGCTCGTTAATCAAAGATGGTTATGTTTCCTAACCATGAACAATGAGTTGTTATTTGATTAACAGGATCACATCATTAAGAGAATGATCAGATTGACATGACCCATTCCATTAGCTTAGCACCCGATCATTTAGTATGTTGCTATTGCTTTCTTCATGACTTATACATGTTCCTGTAACTATGAGATTATGCAACTCCCGTTTACCGGAGGAACACTTTGGGTACAACCAAACGTCACAACGTAACTGGGTGATTATAAAGGAGTACTACAGGTGTCTCCAAAGGTACATGTTGGGTTGGCGTATTTCGAGATTAGGTTTTGTCACTCCGATTGTCGGAGAGGTATCTCTGGGCCCTCTCGGTAATGCACATCACATAAGCCTTTCAAGCATTGCAACTAATGAGTTAGTTGCGAGATGATGTATTACGGAACGAGTAAAGAGACTTGCCGGCAACGAGATTGAACTAGGTATGGGATACCGACGATCGAATCTCGGGCAAGTAACATACCGATGACAAAGGGAACAACGTATGTTGTTATGCGGTCTGACCGATAAAGATCTTCGTAGAATATGTAGGAGCCAATATGGGCATCCAGGTCCCGCTATTGGTTTTTGACCGGAGACATGTCTCGGTCATGTCTACATTGTTCTCGAACCCGTAGGGTCCGCACGCTTAAGGTTACGATGACAGTTATATTATGAGTTTATGCATTTTGATGTACCGAAGGTTGTTCGGAGTCCCGGATGTGATCACGGACATGACGAGGAGTCTCGAAATGGTCGGGACGTAAAGATTGATATATTGGAAGCCTATGTTTGGATATCGGAAGTGTTCCGGGTGAAATCAGGATTTTACCGGATTACCGGGAAGGTTACCGGAACCCCCCGGGAGCTAAATGGGCCATAATGGGCTTTAGTGGAAAAGAGAAGAGGCAGCCCTACATGGGCTGCGCGCCTCCCCCTTCCCCTAGTCCTATTAGGACTAGGAGAGGTGGCCGGCCCCCTCTCTCTCTTTCCCCCCTCCGCGAATCCTATTCCAACTAGGATTGGGGGGGGGGGGAATCCTACTCCCAGAGGGAGTAGGACTCTCCTGGCGCGCCAAGCTTGGCCGGCCAGCCTCCCCCCTCTAGTCCTTTATATACTGAGGCAGAGGCACCCCAGAAACACACAAGTTGATCCACATGATCTATTCCTTAGCCGTGTGCGGTGCCCCCAGCCACCATAGTCCTCGATAATACTGTAGCGGAGTTTAGGCGAAGCCCTACTGCTGTAGTACATCAAGATCGTCACCATGCCGTCGTGCTGACGGAACTCTTCCCCGACACTTTGCTGGATCGGAGTCCGGGGATCGTCATCGAGCTGAACGTGTGCTCGAACTCGGAGGTGCCGTAGTTGCGGTGCTTGATCGGTTGGATCGTGAAGACGTACGACTACTTCCTCTACGTTGTGTCAACGCTTCCGCAGTCGGTCTGCGTGGGTACGTAGACATCACTCTCCCCTCTCGTTGCTGTGCATCACATGATCTTGCGTGTGCGTAGGAATTTTTTTGAAATTACTACGAAACCCAACAGTGGCATCCGAGCCTAGGTTTTTTATGTTGATGTTATATGCACGAGTAGAACACAAGTGAGTTGTGGGCGATATAAGTCATACTGCCTACCAGCATGTCATACTTTGGTTCGGCGACATTGTTGGACGAGACGACCCGGACCAACATTACGCGTACGCTTACGCGAGACCGGTTCCCCCGACGTGCTTTGCACATAGGTGGCTTGCGGGCAACTGTCTCCCCAACTTTAGTTGAACCAAGTGTGGCTACGCCCGGTCCTTGCGAAGGTTAAAACGGAGTCTATTTGACAAACTATCGTTGTGGTTTTGATGCGTAGATGAGATTGGTTCTTGCTTAAGCCCGTAGCAGCCACGTAAAACTTGCAACAACAAAGTAGAGGACGTCTAACTTGTTTTTGCAGGGCATGTTGTGATGTGATATGGTCAAGACATGATGCTGAATTTTATTGTATGAGATGATCATGTTTTGTAACCGAGTTATCGGCAACTGGCAGGAGCCATATGGTTGTCGCTTTATTGTATGCAATGCAATCGCGATGTAATGCTTTACTTTATTACTAAGCGGTAGTGATAGTCGTAGAAGCATAAGCTTGGCGAGACAAAAACGATGCTACGATGGAGATCAAGGTGTCACGCCGGTGACGATGGTGATCACGACGGTGCTTCGGAGATGGAGATCACAAGCACAAGATGATGATGGCCATATCATATCACTTATATTGATTGCATGTGATGTTTATCCTTTTATGCATCTTATCTTGCTTTGATTGACGGTAGCATTATAAGATGATCTCTCACTAAATTATCAAGAAGTGTTCTCCCTGAGTATGCACCGTTGCGAAAGTTCTTCGTGCTGAGACACCACGTGATGATCGGGTGTGATAGGTTCTACGTTCAAATACAACGGGTGCAAAACAGTTGCACACGCGGAATACTCAGGTTATACTTGACGAGCCAAGCATATACAGATATGGCCTCGGAACACGGAGACCGAAAGGTCGAGCGTGAATCATATAGTAGATATGATCAACATAACGATGTTCACCATTGAAAACTACTCCATCTCACGTGATGATCGGTTATGGTTTAGTTGATTTGGATCACGTAATCACTTAGAGGATTAGAGGGATGTCTATCTAAGTGGGAGTTCTTTAATTAATTTGATTAACTGAACTTAAATTTATCATGAAACTTAGTACCTGATTAGTATCTTGCTTGTTTATGTTTGATTGTAGATAGATGGCTCGTGCTGTTGTTCCGTTGAATTTTAATGCGTTCCTTGAGAAAGCAAAGTTGAAAGATGATGGTAGCAATTACACGGACTGGGTCCGTAACTTGAGGATTATCCTCATTGCTGCACAGAAGAATTACGTCCTGGAAGCACCGCTGGGTGCCAGGCCTGCTGCAGGAGCAACGCCGGATGTTATGAACGTCTGGCAGAGCAAAGCTGATGACTACTCGATAGTTCAGTGTGCCATGCTTTACGGCTTAGAATCGGGACTTCAACGATGTTTTGAACGTCATGGAGCATATGAGATGTTCCAGGAGTTGAAGTTAATTTCAAGCAAATGCCCGGATTGAGAGATATGAAGTCTCCAATAAGTTCTATAGCTGCAAGATGGAGGAGAACAGTTCTGTCAGTGAGCATATACTCAAAATGTCTGGGTATAATAATCACTTGATTCAATTGGGAGTTAATCTTCCAGATGATTGCGTCATTGACAGAATTCTTCAATCACTGCCACCAAGCTACAAGAGCTTCGTGATGAACTATAATATGCAAGGGATGAACAAGACTATTCCCGAGCTCTTCGCGATGCTGAAAGCTGCGGAGGTAGAAATCAAGAAGGAGCATCAAGTGTTGATGGTCAACAAGACCACTAGTTTCAAGAAAAAGGGCAAAGGGAAGAAGAAGGGGAACTTCAAAAAGAACGGCAAGCAAGTTGCTACTCAAGAGAAGAAACCCAAACCTGGACCTAAGCCTGAAACTGAGTGCTTCTATTGCAAGCAGACTGGTCACTGGAAGCGGAACTGCCCCAAGTATTTGGCGGATAAGAAGGATGGCAAGGTGAACAAAGGTATATGTGATATACATGTTATTGATGTGTACCTTACTAATGCTCGCAGTAGCACCTGGGTATTTGATACTGGTTCTGTTGCTAATATTTGCAACTCGAAACAGGGACTACGGATCAAGCGAAGATTGGTTAAGGACGAGGTGACGATGCGCGTGGGAAACGGTTCCAAAGTCGATGTGATCGCAGTCGGCACGCTACCTCTACATCTACCTTCGGGATTAGTATTAGACCTAATAATTGTTATTTGGTGCCAGCGTTAAGCATGAACATTATATCTGGATCTTGTTTGATGCGAGACGGTTATTCATTTAAATCAGAGAATAATGGTTGTTCTATTTATATGAGTAATATCTTTTATGGTCATGCACCCTTGAAGAGTGGTCTATTCTTGTTGAATCTCGATAGTAGTAACACACATATTCATAATGTTGAAGCCAAAAGATGCAGAGTTGATAATGAGAGTGCAACTTATTTGTGGCACTGCCGTTTAGGTCATATCGGTGTAAAGCGCATGAAGAAACTCCATTCTGATGGACTTTTGGAACCACTTGATTATGAATCACTTGGTACTTGCGAACCGTGCCTCATGGGCAAGATGACCAAAACACCGTTCTCCGGTACTATGGAGAGAGCAACAGATTTGTTGGAAATCATACATACAGATGTATGTGGTCCGATGAATATTGAGGCTCGTGGCGGATATCGTTATTTTCTCACCTTCACAGATGACTTAAGCAGATATGGGTATATCTACTTAATGAAACATAAGTCTGAAACATTTGAAAAGTTCAAGGAATTTCAGAGTGAAGTTGAAAATCATCGTAACAAGAAAATAAAGTTTCTACGATCTGATCGTGGAGGAGAATATTTGAGTTACGAGTTTGGTGTACATTTGAAAAATTGTGGAATAGTTTCGCAACTCACGCCACCCGGAACACCACAGCGTAATGGTGTGTCCGAACATCGTAATCGTACTTTACTAGATATGGTGCGATCTATGATGTCTCTTACTGATTTACCGCTATCGTTTTGGGGATACGCTCTAGAGACGGCCGCATTCACGTTAAATAGGGCACCATCAAAATCCGTTGAGACGACGCCTTATGAACTGTGGTTTGGCAAGAAACCAAAGTTGTCGTTTCTAAAAGTTTGGGGCTGCGATGCTTATGTGAAAAAGCTTCAACCTGATAAGCTCGAACCCAAATCGGAGAAATGTGTCTTCATAGGATATCCAAAGGAAACTATTGGATACACCTTCTATCACAGATCCGAAGGCAAGACTTTTGTTGCTAAATTCGGAAACTTTCTAGAGAAGGAGTTTCTCTCGAAAGAAGTGAGTGGGAGGAAAGTAGAACTTGACGAGGTAACTGTACCTGCTCCCTTACTGGAAAGTAGTACATCACAGAAAACTATTCCAGTGACACCTACACCAGTTAGTGAGGAAGCTAATGATAATGATCATGAAACTTCAGATCAAGATACTACTGAACCTCGTAGATCAACCAGAGTGAGATCCACGCCAGAGTGGTACGGTAATCCTGTTCTGGAAGTCATGCTACTAGATCATGATGAACCTGCGAACTATGAAGAAGCGATGGTGAGCCCAGATTCCGCAAAATGGCTTGAAGCCATGAAATCTGAGATGGGATCCATGTATGAGAACAAAGTATGGACTTTGGTTGACTTGCCCGATGATCGGCAAGCAATTGAGAATAAATGGATCTTCAAGAAGAAGACTGACGCTGACGGTAATATTACTGTCTACAAAGCTCGACTTGTCGCGAAAGGTTTTCGGCAAGTTCAAGGGATTGACTACGATTAGACCTTCTCACCCGTAGCGATGCTTAAGTCTGTCCGAATCATGTTAGCAATTACTGCATTTTATGATTATGAAATTTGGCAGATGGATGTCAAAACTGCATTCCTGAATGGATTTCTGGAAGAAGTGTTGTATATGATGCAACCGGAAGGTTTTGTCGATCCAAAGGGAGCTAACAAAGTGTGCAAGCTCCAGCGATCCATTTATGGACTGGTGCAAGCCTCTCGGAGTTGGAATAAACATTTTGATAATGTGATCAAAGCATTTGGTTTTATACAGACTTTCGGAGAAGCCTGTATTTACAAGAAAGTGAGTGGGAGCTCTGTAGCATTTCTGATATTATATGTGGATGACATATTACTAATTGGAAATGATATAGAATTTCTGAATAGCATAAAGGGATACTTGAATAAGAGTTTTTCAATGAAAGACCTCGGTGAAGCTGCTTACATATTAGGCATAAAGATCTATAGAGATAGATCAAAACGCTTAATTGGACTTTCACAAACAACATACCTTGACAAAATTTTGAAGAAGTTCAAAATGGATCAAGCAAAGAAAGGATTCTTGCCTGTGTTACAAGGTGTGAAATTGAGTAAGACTCAATGCCCGACCACTGCAGAAGATAGAGAGAATATGAAAGATGTTCCCTATGCATCAGCGATAGGATCTATCATGTATGCAATGCTGTGTACCAGACCTGATGTGTGCCTTGCTATAAGTCTAGCAGGGAGGTACCAAAGTAATCCAGGAGTGGATCACTGGACAGCGGTCAAGAACATCCTGAAATACCTGAAAAGGACTAAGGATATGTTTCTCGTATATGGAGGTGACAAAGAGCTCGCCGTAAAAGGTTACGTTGATGCAAGCTTTGACACTGATCCGGACGATTCTAAATCGCAAACCGGATACGTGTTTACATTAAACGGTGGAGCTGTCAGTTGGTGCAGTTCTAAACAAAGCGTCGTAGCGGGATCTACATGTGAAGCGGAGTACATAGCTGCTTCGGAAGCAGCGAACGAAGGAGTCTGGATGAAGGAGTTCATATCCGATCTAGGTGTCATACCTAGTGCATCGGGTCCAATGAAAATCTTTTGTGACAATACTGGTGCAATTGCCTTGGCAAAGGAATCCAGATTTCACAAGAGAACCAAGCACATCAAGAGACGCTTCAATTCCATCCGGGATCTAGTCCAGGTGGGAGACATAGAGATTTGCAAGATACATACGGATCTGAATGTTGCAGACCCGTTGACTAAGCCTCTACCACGAGCAAAACATGATCAGCACCAAGGCTCCATGGGTGTTAGAATCATTACGGTGTAATCTAGATTATTGACTCTAGTGCAAGTGGGAGACTGAAGGAAATATGCCCTAGAGGCAATAATAAAGTTATTATTTATTTCCTTATAATCATGATAAAAGGTTTATTATTCATGCTAGAATTGTATTAACCGGAAACATAATACATGTGTGAATACATAGACAAACAAAGTGTCACTAGTATGCCTCTACTTGACTAGCTCGTTAATCAAAGATGGTTATGTTTCCTAACCATGAACAATGAGTTGTTATTTGATTAACGGGATCACATCATTAAGAGAATGATCTGATTGACATGACCCATTCCATTAGCTTAGCACCCGATCGTTTAGTATGTTGCTATTGCTTTCTTCATGACTTATACATGTTCCTGTAACTATGAGATTATGCAACTCCCGTTTACCGGAGGAACACTTTGGGTACTACCAAACGTCACAACGTAACTGGGTGATTATAAAGGAGTACTACAGGTGTCTCCAAAGGTACATGTTGGGTTGGCGTATTTCGAGATTAGGTTTTGTCACTCCGATTGTCGGAGAGGTATCTCTGGGCCCTCTCGGTAATGCACATCACATAAGCCTTGCAAGCATTGCAACTAATGAGTTAGTTGCGAGATGATGTATTACGGAACGAGTAAAGAGACTTGCCGGCAACGAGATTGAACTAGGTATGGGATACCGACGATCGAATCTCGGGCAAGTAACATACCGATGACAAAGGGAACAACGTATGTTGTTATGCGGTCTGACCGATAAAGATCTTCGTAGAATATGTAGGAGCCAATATGGGCATCCAGGTCCCGCTATTGGTTATTGACCGGAGACATGTCTCGGTCATGTCTACATTGTTCTCGAACCCGTAGGGTCCGCACGCTTAAGGTTACGATGACAGTTATATTATGAGTTTATGCATTTTGATGTACCGAAGGTTGTTCGGAGTCCCGGATGTGATCACGGACATGACGAGGAGTCTCGAAATGGTCGAGACGTAAAGATTGATATATTGGAAGCCTATGTTTGGATATCGGAAGTGTTCCGGGTGAAATCGGGATTTTACCGGATTACCGGGAAGGTTACCGGAACCCCCCGGGAGCTAAATGGGCCATGATGGGCTTTAGTGGAAAAGAGAAGAGGCAGCCCTACATGGGCTGCGCGCCTCCCCCTTCCCCTAGTCCTATTAGGACTAGGAGAGGTGGCCGGCCCCCCCTCTCTCTTTTCCCCCTCCGCGAATCCTATTCCAACTAGGATTGGGGGGGGGGGAATCCTACTCCCAGAGGGAGTAGGACTCTCCTGGCGCGCCAAGCTTGGCCGGCCAGCCTCCCCCCTCTAGTCCTTTATATACTGAGGCAGAGGCACCCCAGAAACACACAAGTTGATCCACGTGATCTATTCCTTAGCCGTGTGCGGTGCCCCCAGCCACCATAGTCCTCGATAATACTGTAGCGGAGTTTAGGCGAAGCCCTGCTGCTGTAGTACATCAAGATCGTCACCATGCCGGCGTGCTAATGGAACTCTTCCCCAACACTTTGCTGGATCGGAGTCCG
The DNA here is from genome assembly GCF_018294505.1 of Triticum aestivum. Classification (NCBI taxonomy): domain Eukaryota; kingdom Viridiplantae; phylum Streptophyta; class Magnoliopsida; order Poales; family Poaceae; genus Triticum; species Triticum aestivum. The sequence goes on along the minus strand of NC_057806.1, from coordinate 506,029,883 downwards.
GGGATCGTCATCGAGCTGAACGTGTGCTCGAACTCGGAGGTGCCGTAGTTTCGGTGCTTGATCGGTTGGATCGTGAAGACGTACGACTACTTCCTCTACGTTGTGTCAACGCTTCCGCAGTCGGTCTGCGTGGGTACGTAGACAGCACTCTCCCCTCTCGTTGCTGTGCATCACATGATCTTGCGTGTGCGTAGGAATTTTTTTGAAATTACTACGAAACCCAACAATACCCAGGTGCTACTTCGAGCTCTAGTAAGGTACACATGAATAACATGTATATCACATATACCTTTGTTCACCTTGCCATCCTTCTTATCCGCCAAATACTTGGGGCAGTTTCGCTTCCAGTGACCAGTCTGCTTGCAGTAGAAGCACTCAGCTTCAGGCTTAGGTCCAGACTTAGGTTTGTTCTCCTGAGCAGCAACTTGCTTGCTATTCTTCTTGAAGTTCTCCTTCTTCTTCCCTTTGCCCTTTTTCTTGAAACTGGCGGTCTTATTGACCATCAACACTTGATGCTCCTTCTTGATTTCTACCTCCGCAGCCTTTAGCATTGCGAAGAGCTCGGGAATCGTCTTATCCATCCCTTGCATGTTATAGTTCATCATGAAGCTCTTGTAGCTTGGTGGCAGTGATTGAAGAACTCTGTCAATGACACTATCAACAGGAATATTAACTCCCAGTTGAGTCAAGTGATTATGATACCCAAACATTTTGAGTATATGTTCGTTGACATAACTATTCTCCTCCATCTTGCAGCTATAGAACTTATTGGAGACTTCATATCTCTCAATCCGGGCATTTGCTTGAAATATTAACTTCAACCCCTGGAACATCTCATATGCTCCATGACGTTCAAAACGTCGTTGAAGTCCTGGTTCTAAGCCGTAAAGCATGGCACACTGAACTATTGAGTAGTCATCAGCTTTGCTCTGTCAGACGTTCATAACATCTGGTGTTGCTCCTGCAGCTGGCCTGGTACCCAGCGGTGCTTTCAGGATGTAATTCTTCTGTGCAGTAATGAGGATAATCCTCAAGTTACGTACCCAGTCCGTGTAATTTCTACCATCATCTTTCAACTTTGCTTTCTCAAGGAATGCATTAAAATTCAACGGAACAACAACACGGGCCATCTATCTACAATCAAACATAGACAAGCAAGATACTATCAGGTACTAAGTTCATGATAAATTTAAGTTCAATTAATCATATTACTTAAGAACTCCCACTTAGAAAGACATCCCTCTAATCTTCTAAGTGATCACGTGATCCAAATCAACTAAACCATAACCGATCATCACGTGAAATGGAGTAGTTTTCAATGGTGAACATCACTACGTTGATCATATCTACTATATGATTCACGCTCGACCTTTTGGTCTCAGTGTTCCGAGGCCATATCTGCATATGCTAGGCTCGTCAAGTTTAACCCGAGTATTCTGCGTGTGCAAAACTGGCTTGCACCCGTTGTAGATGGACGTAGAGCTTATCACACCTGATCATCACATGGTGTCTGGGCACGACGAACTTTGGCAACGGTGCATACTCAGGGAGAACACTTTTATCTTGAAATTTAGTGAGAGATCATCTTATAATGCTACCGTCAATCAAAGCAAGATAAGATGCATAAAAGATAAACATCACATGCAATCAATATAAGTGATATGATATGGCCATCATCATCTTGTGCTTGTGATCTCCATCTCCAAAGCACCTTCATGATCACCATCGTCACCGGCGCGACACCTTGATCTCCATCGTAGCATCGTTGTCGTCTCGCCAATCTTATGCTTCCATGACTATCGCTACCGCTTAGTGATAAAGTAAAGCATTACAGGGCGATTGCATTGCATACAATAAAGCGACAACCATATGGCTCCTGCCAGTTGCCGATAACTTGGTTACAAAACATGATCATCTCATACAATAAAATTTAGCATCATTTGCTTGACCATATCACATCACAACATGCCCTGCAAAAACAAGTTAGACGTCCTCTACTTTGTTGTTGCAAGTTTTACGTGGCTGCTACGGGCTTAGCAAGAACCATTCTTACCTACGCATCAAAACCACAACGATAGTTTGTCAAGTTGATGCTGTTTTAACCTTCGCAAGGACCGGGCGTAGCCACACTCGGTTCAACTAAAGTTGGAGAAACTAACACCCGCCAGCCACCTATGTGCAAAGCACGTCGATAGAACCAGTCTCGCGTAAGCGTACGCGTAATGTCGGTCCGGGCCGCTTCATCCAACAATACCGCCGAACCAAAGTATGACATGCTAGTAAGTAGTATGACTTATATCGCCCACAACTCACTTGTGTTCTACTCGTGCATATAACATCAACACATAAAACCTGGCTCTGATACCACTGTTGGGGAACGTAGTAATTTCAAAAAATTTCCTATGCACACGCAAGATCATGGTGATGCATAGAAACGAGAGGGGAGAGTGTTGTCCACGTACCCTCGTAGACTGAAAGCGGAAGCATTAGCACAACGCGGTTGATGTAGTCATACGTCTTCACGACCCGACCGATCAAGTACCGAACGCACGACACCTCCGAGTTCAGCACACGTTCAGCCCGATGACGTCCCTCAAACTCTGATCTAGCTGAGTGTTGAGGGAGAGTTTTGTCAGCACGATGACGTGGTGACGATGTTGATGTTCTACAGATGCAGGGCTTCGCCTAAGCACCGCTACAGTATTATCGAGGTGGACTATGGTGGAGGGGGGCACCGCACACGGCTAAGAGATCAATGATCAATTGTTGTGTCTCTAGGGTGCCCCCTGCCCCTGTATATAAAGGAGCAAGGGGGGGTGCGGCCGGCCAAGGGAGAGGGCGCGCCGGGAGGAGTCCTACTTCCTAGTTGGATTAGGACTTGGGAGGGGGAAGGAGTGGCGGAGAAGAAGGAAGGGGGGGGGGCGCCGCCCCCCTCTCCTTGTCCTATTCGGACTGGGGGGGAGGGGCGTGCGGCCCAGCCCTAGCCGCCTATCCTCTCTTCCACCTAGGCCCACTAAGGCCCATTAGATTCCCGGGGGGTTCCGGTAACCTCCCAGTACTCCGGTAAAATCCCGATTTCACCCGGAACACTTTCGATATCCAAACATAGGCTTCCAATATATCAATCTTCATGTCTCGACCATTTTGAGACTCCTCGTCATGTACGTGATCACATCCGGGACTCCGAACAACCTTCGGTACATCAAAACATATAAACTCATAATATAACTGTCATCGAAACATTAAGCGTGCGGACCCTACGGGTTCGAGAACTATGTACACATGACCGAGACACGTCTCCGGTTAATAACCAATAGCGGAACCTGGATGCTCATATTGACTCCCACATATTCTACGAAGATCTTTATCGGTCAGACCGCATAACAACATACGTTGTTCCCTTTGTCGTCGGTATGTCTTGCCCGAGATTCGATCGTCGGTATCTCAATACCTAGTTCAATCTCGTTACCGGCAAGTCTCTTTACTCGTTCCGTAATACATCATCCCACAACTAACTCATTAGTTGCAATGCTTGCAAGGCTTAAGTGATGTGCATTACCGAGAGGGCCCAGAGATACCTCTCCGACAATCGGAGTGACAAATCCTAATCTCGAAATACGCCAACCCAACAAGTACCTTCGGAGACACCTGTAGAGTACCTTTATAATCACCCAGTTACGTTGTGACGTTTGGTAGCACACAAAGTGTTCCTCCGGTAAACGGGAGTTGCATAATCTCATAGTCATAGGTACATGGATAAGTCATGAAGAAAGCAATAGCAACAACCTAAACGATCGTTTGCTAAGCTAACGGAATGGGGCATGTCAATCACATCATTCTCCTAATGATGTGATCCCGTTAATCAAATGATAACTCATGTCTATGGTTAGGAAACATAACCATCTTTGATCAACGAGCTAGTCAAGTAGAGGCATACTAGTGACACTCTGTTTGTCTATGTATTCACACATGTATTATGTTTCCGGTTAATACAACTCTAGCATGAATAATAAAAATTTATCATGATATAAGGAAATAAATAATAACTTTATTATTGCCTCTAGGGCATATTTCCTTCATGTGTATTATCGAGAGGGCCTAGAGATACCTCTCCGACAATCGGAGTGACAAATCCTAATCTTGATCCATGCCAACTCAACAAACACCATCGGAGACACCTGTAGAGTACCTTTATAATCACCTAGTTACATTGTGACGTTTGGTAGCACACAAAGTGTTCCTCCGGTATTCGGGAGTTGCATGATCTCATAGTCATAGGAACATGTATAGTTATGGAGAAAGCTATAGCAACAAACTAAACGATCATCGTGCTATGCTAACGGATGGGTCAAGTCAATCACATCATTCTCTAATGATGTGATCCTGTTAATCAAATGACAACTCATGTCTATGGTTAGGAAACATAACCATCATTGATTCAACGAGCTAGTTAAGTAGAGGCAAACTAGTGACACTCTGTTTGTCTATGTATTCACACATGTACTAAGTTTCCGGTTAATACAATTCTAGCATGAATAATAAACATTTATCATGATATAAGGAAATATAAATAACAACTTTATTATTGCCTCTAGGGCATATTTCCTTCAACTTGCATGTTAAGATAAATAGGTTAGTGGGACGAGCTATTTAGATAAGAAGATTAGTTGTCGTGAGTTGGTACATTATTTTAGAACATAATCATGCTTGTGGCAAATTCCTTGATGTAGGCCTACAATTAGCAGTTATATTCTATGTTGCATCATGGTTCAAGATCATTGTCTTGTTTGTGTTAGCCCATGTTTTGTGTGATATGTTTGTAACATCTTTTGAGTAGTTATTGTTGGGGAACGCAGTATTTCAAAAATTTCCTATGATCACGCAAGATCTATCTAGGAGATGCATAGCAACGAGATGGGGAGAGTGTGTCCACGTACCCTCGTAGACCGAAAGCGGAAGTGTTAGGTTAACACAATTGATGTAGTCGAACGTCTTGACGATCCAACTGATCCAAGTACCGAATGTACGGCACCTCCGTGTTCAGCACACGTTTAGCACGATGACGTCCCTCGAGCTCTTGATCCAGTTGAGGACGAGGGAGAGTTCCGTCACCATGACGGTGTGGCGACGGTGATGATGAAGCTACTAGCGCATGGCTTCACCTAAGCACTACGACGATATGACCGAGGTGTTGAACCGTGGAGGGGGGCACCGCACACGGCTAAGAGATTGTCTGCTGTGCTTTGGGGTGCCCCATGCCCACGTATATAAAGGAGGGTGGAGGAGGAGGCCGGCCTAGGAGGGGCGTGCGCCATATGGGAGTCCAACTAGGATTCCCAATCCTAGTTGGAGTCCCCTTCCTTTTCCAAGAGGGAGAGAGAGGGAAGGAGGAAGAGAGGGAGAAGGAAAGAGGGGGGCGCCGCCCCCTCCTAGTCCAATTCGGACCAGCCATGGGGGGCACCCCTTGCGGCCCTTCTCTCCTTTCCACTAAAGCCTATTAAGGCCCACTATCCCCGGGGGGTTCCGGTAACCTCCCGGTACTTCGAAAAACACCCGAAACACTTCGGAACCATTCCGGTGTCCGAATATAACCTTCCAATATATCGATCTTTACCTCTCGACCATTTCGAGACTCCTCGTCATGTCCGTGATCTCATCCGGGACTCCGAACAAGCTTCGGTCATCAAATCACATAACTCATAATACAAATCATCATCAAACGTTAAGCGTGCGGACCTTATGGGTTTGAGAACTATGTAGACATGACCGAGACACATCTCCTGTCAATAACCAAGAACCTGGATGCTCATATTGGTTCCTGCATATTCTACGAAGATCTTTATAGGTCAAACCGCATAACAACATACGTTGCTCCCTTTGTCATCGGTATGTTACTTGCACGAGATTTGATCGTCAGTATCTTCATACCTAGTTCAATCTCGTTACTTGCAAGTCTCTTTACTCGTTCTGTAATGCATCTCCTGTAACTAACTCATTATTAACATTGCTTGCAAGTCTCATAGTGATGTGCATTACCGAGAGGGCCTAGAGATACCTCTCCGATACACGGAGTGACAAATCCTAATCTCGATCTATGCCAACTCAAAAAACACCATCGGAGACACCTATAGAGCACCTTTATAATCACCTAGTTATGCTGTGATGTTTGATAGCACACAAGGTGTTCCTCCGGTATTCGGGAGTTGTATAATCTCATAGTCAGAGGAACATGTATAAGTCATGAAGAAAGCAATAGCAATAAAACTAAACGATCATTATGCTAAGCTAACAGATGGGTCTTGTCCATGACATCATTTTCTAATGATGTGATCCCGTTCATCAAATGACAACACATGTCAATTGATACGTCTCCAACGTATCTATAATTTTTGATTGCTCCATTCTATATTATCTACTGTTTTGGACTATATTGGGCTTTACTTTCCACTTTTATATTATTTTTGGGACTAACCTATTAACTGGAGGCCCATCCCAGAATTGCTGTTTTTTTGCCTATTTCTGTGTTTCGGAGAAACAGAATATCAAACGGATTCCAAACGGAATAAAATCTTCGGAAACGTGATTTTCTCATCAGATAATATCCAGAAGACTTGGACCCCCTATCAAGAAAGCCACGAGGTGGTCACGAGGGTGGGGGGCGCCCCCCTAGGGCGCGCCCCCTGCCTCGTGGGCCCCTTGGAGCTCCACCGACGTACTTCTTCCACCTATATATATCCATGTACCCCCAAACGATCGGGGACGGAGCCAAAAACCTAATTCCACCACCACAACTTTCTGTATCCACGAGATCCCATCTTGGGGCCTGTTCCGGAGCTCCGCCGGAGGGGGCATCGATCACGGAGGGCTTCTACATCATCATCCAAGCCTCTCTGATGAAGTGTGAGTAGTTTACTTCAGACCTACGGGTCCATAGCTAGTAGCTAGATGGCTTCTTCTCTCTTTTTGGATCTCAATACAATGTTCTCCCCCTCTCTTGTGGAGATCTATTCGATGTAATCTTCTTTTTGTGGTGTGTTTGTTGAGATCGATGAACTGTGGGTTTATGATCCAGTTTACCTATGAATAATATTTGAATCTTCTCTGAATTCTTTTATGTATGATTGGTTATCTTTGCAAGTCTCTTCGAATTATCAGTTTGGTTTGGCCTACTAGATTGGTTGTTCTTGCCATGGGAGAAGTGCTTAGCTTTGGGTTCGATCTTGCGGTGTCCTTTCCCAGTGACAGAAGGGGCAGCAAGGCACGTATTGTATCATTGCCATCAAGGATAACAAGATGGGCTTTTTATCATATTGCATGAAACTATCCCTCTACATCATGTCATCTTGCTTAAGGCGTTACTCTGTTTTTAACTTAATACTCTAGATGCATGCTGGATAGCGGTTGATGAGTGGAGTAATAATAGTAGATGCAGAATCGTTTCGGTCTACTTGTCTCGGATGTGATGCCTATATACATGATCATACCTAGATATTCTCATAACTATGCTCAATTATGTCAATTGCTCAACAGTAATTTGTTCACCCACCATAGAATACTTATGCTCTTGAGAGAAGCCACTAGTGAAACCTATGGCCCCCGGGTCTGTTTCTTATTATATCAATCTCCATAACTTTATTATTGCTTTGCTTTTACTTTTTTACTTTGCATCTTTATACCAAAAATACCAAAAATATTATTTATCATCTCTATCAGATCTCACTTTCGTAAGTGACCGTGAAGGGATGGACAACCCCTAAGCGCGTTGGTTGCGTTGAGCTATTGTTTTGTGTAGGTACAAGGGACTTGAAGCGTAGCCTCCTACTGGATTGATACCTTGGTTCTCAAAAACTGAGGGAAATACTTACGATACTTTGCTGCATCATCCTCTCCTCTTCGGGGAAATCCAACGCAGTGCTCAAGAGGTAGCGAGAAGAATTTCTGGCGCCGTTGCCGGGGAGTCTACGCAAAAGTCAACGTACCAAGTACCCATCACAATCCCTATCTCCCGCATTACATTATTTGCCATTTGCCTCTCGTTTTCCTCTCCCCCACTTCACCCTTGCCGTTTTATTCGCCCTCTCTCTCTATCCTCCCTCTCTTTCTCGATTTGCCTCTTTTTGCCCTTTTGCCTTTTGTTTGCTCGTGTGTTATTTTGTTTGCTTGTCGTCATGGCTCGTCCCATATATTCTCCGTTGTCTCCCGAGAATGAAGTTCTAAATTTTAAATAAAGGGAGGGAGAAAATCTAAAAGATGCTTGGTATAGAATTTGCAATTCTCAAAATAGATCTACCAGGAAGCAATCTACTTCAGTTCTTCTCCGCATTTTTTATGTAGGTGCTAGTCCTTGGTATAGATATATCCTTGATACCATTACCAGAGGGAATTTCTTGGGTAGCCATACTTCTGATTCTTATAATGCTATGATAGATTTATTTGGCTCACCACCTATTTTGGTTAATGGAACTATGTTAACTTTGGAGCATGTTATGCAAAGACTTGAAACTATTGAAAATAAAGTTGCTACCATTGAATTAATTGTAAATCTAGATAAAAAGATGCACAATCAAATTACCCAATATGGATCTAAGGTAGGAATGACTTTGAAAAATATTAAGGAAGAGGAACCCATAGTTAATGAAAACATAAATCTAGATTCCACTAGAATCGATAAACTTGAGGGTATCATTACAAACTTGGGAACCGCTTTTTCTTCCGTAAAGAATACTCCAAGTCCTCCTACTAAAATTGCCAAGCTTATGTATGTTCCTAAAAATAAGGGTGAATCCTCTAGTAAGGAAACTGCGGATCTTAAATCTATAAGTATTCATCCCAATCTTTTTGCTATCATTAAGGAACGAATTGCTACAAATGAATTTTTCAATCTTGTGCCTAAGAGTTTGATAATCACTAGAAAGAAAGAAATTCCTAAAGGAGATAGATGCCTCATTGAAGAATTGCCTACCAAATATGGCAATACCTAGATCTATTCTTGCTTGTTATGCCTAGCTAGGGGCGTTAAACTATAGCGCTTGTTGGGAGGCAACCCAATTTTATTTTTATTCCTTGCTTTTTGCTCCTGTTTAGTCATAAATAACTTATATAGCCTCTGTTTTGGTTGTGTTTTTTGTGTTTAATTAGTGTTTGTTCCAAGTAGAACCATTGGGAAGACTTGGGGAAAGTCTTGTTGAACTTGCTGTAAAAAACAGAAACTTTAGCGCTCATGAGAACTGCTGTCATTTTTATTTGGAAAGTGCTATTGTTGGGGAATGTAGTAATTTCAAAAAATTTCCTACGCACACGCAAGATCATGGTGATGCATAGCAACGATAGGGGAGAGTGTTGTCTACGTACCCTCGTAGACCGGAAGCGGAAGCGTTAGCACAACGCGGTTGATGTAGTTGTACATCTTCACGGCCCGACCGATCAAGCACCGAAACTACGACACCTCCGAGTTCTAGCACACGTTCAGCTCGATGAAGATTCCTGGACTCCGATCCAGCAAAGTGTCGGGGAAGAGTTCCGTCAGCATGACGGCGTGGTGACGATCTTGATGTTCTACCATCGTAGGGCTTCGCCTAAACACCGCTACAATATTATCAAGGATTATGGTGGAGGGGGGCACCGCACACGGCTAAGAGAACGACCATGAAGATCAACTTGTGTGTCTAGAGGTGCCCCCTTGCCACTGTATATAAAGGAGCAAGGGGGGAGGCCGGCCGGCCCTTGTGGCGCGCCAAGGAGGGGGGAGTCCTCCTCCTAGTAGGAGTAGGACTCCCCTTTCCTAGTCCAACTAGGAAGAGGGAAGGGGGAAGGAAAGAGAGGGAGAGGGAAAGAGGGGCCGCGCCACCCTCCCCTAGTCCAATTCAGACTCCCCATGGGAGGGGGCGCGCCACCTCCTGGGCTGCTGCCCTCTCTCTCTCCTCAGGCCCACTAAGGCCCAATACTTCCCCGGGGGGTTCCGGTAACCCTTTCGACACTCCTGTTTTCTCCGAAATCACCCGAAACACTTCCGGTGTCCGAATATAGCCGTCCAATATATCGATCTTTATGTCTCGACCATTTCGAGACTCCTCGTCATGTCCGTGATCATATCCGGGACTCCGAACAACCTTCGGTACATCAAAATATATAAACTCATAATGAAACTGTCATCGTAACGTTAAGCGTGCGGACCCTACGGGTTCGAGAACAATGTAGACATGACCGAGACACGTCTCCGGTCAATAACCAATAGCGGAACCTGGATGCTCATATTGGCTCCCACATATTCTACGAAGATCTTTTATCGGTCAGACCGCATAACAACATACGTTGTTCCCTTTGTCATCGGTATGTTACTTGCCCGAGATTTGATCGCCGGTATCTCAATACCAAGTTCAATCTCGTTACCGGCAAGTCTCTTTACTCGTTTCGTAATACATCATCCCGCAACTAACTTATTAGTTGCAATGCTTGCAAGGCTTATGTGATGTGCATTACCGAGAGGGCCCAGAGATACCTCTTCGACAATCAGAGTGACAAATCCTAATCTCGAAATACGCCAACCCAACAAGTACCTTCGGAGACACCTGTAGAGCACCTTTATAATCACACAATTACATTGTGACGTTTGGTAGCACACAAAGTGTTCCTCCGGTAAACGGGAGTTGCATAATCTCATAGTCATAGGAACATGTATAAGTCATGAAGAAAGCAATAGCAACAAACTAAACGATCAAGTGCTAAGCTAACAAAAAAGGGTCAAGTCAATCACATCATTCTCCTAATGATGTGATCCCGTTAATCAAATGACAACTCATGTCTATGGTTAGGAAACATAACCATCTTTGATCAACGAGCTAGTCAAGTAGAGGCATACTAGTGACACTATGTTTGTCTATGTATTCACACATGTATTATGTTTCCGGTTAATACAATTCTAGCATGAATAATAAACATTTATCATGATATAAGGAAATAAATAATAACTTTATTATTGCCTCTAGGGCATATTTCCTTCAGCTATTTAGTTAATTCTTTCTTTAGATGTTTAATAGATAAATTCCTCATGTCCAGCAATTTAGTTTAGAATTTTTGGGGTTCCAGATCTTGCGCTAGCTATAGATTACTACAGACTGTTCTGTTTTTGATAGATTCTGTTTTTCGTGTGTTGTTTGCTTATTTTGATGAATCTATGGCTAGTAACATAGTTTATAATCCATAGAGAAGTTGGAATACAGTAGGTATAACACCAATATAATTAAAGAATGAGTTCATTACAGTACCTTGAAGTGGTCTTTTGTTTTCTTTCGCTAACGGAGCTCACGAGATTTTCTACTTTAAGTTTTGTGTTGTGAAGTTTTCATGTTTTGGGTAAAGATTTGATGGACTATGGAACAAGGAGTGGCAAGAGCCTAAGATTGGGTATGACCATGGCACCCCCAAGATAATCTAAGGACACCTAAAAGCCAAAGCTTGGGGATGCCTCGGAAGGCATCCCATCTTTCATCTACTTCTATCGCTAACTTTACGTGGAGCTATATTTTTATTCACCACATGATATGTGTTTTACTTGGAGCGTCTTTTATGATTTGAGTCTTTGCTTGTTAGTCTACCACAATCATCCTTGCTGTACACACCTTTTGAGAGAGCCATACATGATTTGGAATTTGATAGAATACTCTATGTGCTTCACTTATATCTTTTGAGCTTTATAGTTTTGCTCTAGTGCTTCACTTATATCTTTTAGAGCACGGTGGTGGATTTGTTTTATAGAAACTTTTGATCTCTCATGATTCACTTAGATTATTTTGAGAGTCTTAATAGCATGGTAATTTGCTTAAAATCTTAATATGCTTGGTATGCAAGATTAATAATAGAACTTTCTTATGAGTGTGTTGAATACTAAGAAAAGTTTGATGCTTGATGATTGTTTTGAGATATGGAGGTAATAATATCAAAGTCATGCTAGTTGAGTAGTTGTCAAATTGATAAATACTTGTGTTGAGGTTTGCAAGTCCCGTAGCATGCACATATGGTAAATGTTATGCAACAAATTTAAAACATGAGGTGTTATTTGATTGTCTTCCTTATGAGTGGCGGTCGGGGACGACTGATGGTCTTTTCCTACCAATCTATCCCTCTAGGAGCATGCGCGTAGTGACGAGGTTTTTGATGACTTGTAGATTTTTGCAATAAGTATGTGAGTTCTTTATGACTAATGTTGAGTCCATGGATTATACGCACTCTCACCCTTCCATCCTTGCTAGCCTCTTCGGTACCGTGCATTGCCCTTTCTCACATTGAGAGTTGGCGCAAACTTCGCTGGTGCATCCAAACCCCGTGATATGATACGCTCTTTCACACATAAACCTCCTTATATCTTCCTCAAAACAGCCACCATACCTACCTATCATGGCATTTCCATAGCCATTCCGAGATATATTGCCATGCAACTTTCCACCGTTCCATTTATTATGACACGCATCATCATTGTCATATTGCTTTGCATGATCATGTAGTTGACATCGTATTTGTGGCAAAGCCACCGCTCATAATTCTTTCATGCATGTCACTCTTGATTCATTGCATATCCCGGTACACTGCCGGAGGCATTCATATAGAGTCATCTTGTTCTAGTATCGAGTTGTAATCATTGAGTTGTAAATAAATAGAAGTGTGATGACCATAATTATTAGAGCATTGTCCCAAGTGAGGAATAAATAGATAAAATAGAAAGGCCATAAAAAAGAGAAGGCCCAAAAAAAGAAAGAAAGGCCACAAAAAAAAGAAAAGGCCCAAAAAATGAGAGAAAAAGAGAGAAGGGACAATGTTACTATCCTTTTACCACACTTGTGCTTGAAAGTAGCACCATGATCTTCATAGTAGAGAGTCTCTCATGTTATCACTTTCATATACTAGTGGGAATTTTTCATTATAGAACTTGGCTTGTATATTCCAACAATGGGCCTCCTCAAGTGCCCAAGGTCTTCGTGAGCAAGCAAGTTGGATGCACACCCACTAGTTTCTTTTGTTGAGCTTTCATACATTTATAGCTCTAGTGCATCTGTTGCATGGCAATCCCTACTCCTTGCATTAACATCAATCGGTTGGCATCTCCATAGCCCATTGATTAGCCTCGTTGATGTGAGACTTTCTCCTTTTTTGTCTTCTACACGTAACCGCCTCACTATATTCTATTCCACCCATAGTGCTATATCCATGGCTCACGCTCATGTATTGCGTGAAAGTTTATAGGTTTGAGATTACTAAATTATGAAACAATTGCTTGGCTTGTCATCGGGGTTGTGCATGATGAGAGCATTCTTGTGTGACAAAAATGAAACATGACTAAACTATATGATTTTGTAGGGATGAACTTTCTTTGGCCATGTTATTTTGACAAGACATAATTGCTTAGTTAGTATGCTTGAAGTATTATCATTTTTATGTCAATATGAACTTTTGTCTTGAATCTTTAGGATCTGAATATTCATACCACAATTAAGAAGAATTACATTAAAATTATGCCAAGTAGCACTCCGCATCAAAAATTCTCTTTTTATCATTTACCTACTCGAGGACGAGCAGGAATTAAGCTTGGGGATGCTTGATACGTCTCCAACGTATCTATAATTTTTGATTGCTCCATTCTATATTATCTATTGTTTTGGACTATATTGGGCTTTACTTTCCACTTTTATATTATTTTTGGGACTAACCTATTAACCGGAGGCCCATCCCAGAATTGCTGTTTTTTTGCCTATTTCTGTGTTTCGGAGAAACAGAATATCAAACGGATTCCAAACGGAATAAAATCTTCGGAAACATGATTTTCTCATCAGATAATATCCAGAAGACTTGGACCCCCCGTCAAGAAATCCACGAGGTGGTCACGAGGGTGGGGGGCGCCCCCTAGGGCGCGCCCCCTGCCTCGTGGCCCCCTCGGAGCTCCACCGACGTACTTCTTCCGCCCATATATATATCCATGTACCCCCAAACGATCGGGGACGGAGCCAAAAACCTAATTCCACCACCGCAACTTTTTGTATCCACGAGATCCCATCTTGGGGCCTGTTCCGGAGCTCCGCCGAAGGGGGCATCGATCACAGAGGGCTTCTACATCATCATCCAAGCCTCTCTGATGAAGTGTGAGTAGTTTACTTCAGACCTACGGGTCCATAGCTAGTAGCTAGATGGCTTCTTCTCTCTTTTTGGATCTCAATACAATGTTCTCCCCCTCTCTTGTGGAGATCTATTCGATGTAATCTTCTTTTTGCGGTGTGTTTGTTGAGACCGATGAACTGTGGGTTTATGATCTAGTTTATCTATGAATAATATTTGAATCTTCTCTGAATTCTTTTATGTATGATTGGTTATCTTTGCAAGTCTCTTCGAATTATCAGTTTGGTTTGGCCTACTAGATTGGTTGTTCTGGCCATGGGAGAAGTGCTTAGCTTTGGGTTCAATCTTGCGGTGTCCTTTCCTAGTGACAGAAGGGGCAGCAAGGCACGTATTGTATCGTCGCCATCGAGGATAACAAGATGGTTTTTTTATCATATTGCATGAAACTATCCCTCTACATCATGTCATCTTGCTTAAGGTGTTACTCTGTTTTTAACTTAATACTCTAGATGCATGCTGGATAGCGGTCGATGAGTGGAGTAATAGTAGTAGATGCAGAATCATTTCGGTCTACTTGTCTCGGACGTGATGCCTATATACATGATCATACCTAGATATTCTCATAACTATGCTCAATTATGTCAATTGCTCAACAGTAATTTGTTCACCCACCGTAGAATACTTATGCTCTTGAGAGAAGCCACTAGTGAAACCTATGGCCCCCGGGTCTGTTTCTTATCATATCAATCTCCATCACTTTATTATTGCTTTGCTTTTACTTTTTACTTTGCATCTTTATACCAAAAATACCAAAAATATTATTTATCATCTCTATCAGATCTCACTTTCGTAAGTGACCATGAAGGGATTGACAACCCCTAAGCGCGTTGGTTGCGTTGAGCTATTGTTTTGTGTAGGTACGAGGGACTTTGTTGGAGATATGCCCTAGAGGCAATCATGTATAATGATATTTCCTATGTGTTTATGAATAAAGATAGTCCTTGGACATTATCAATGATGTGTATCAGCAAGTACGTGACTTGTTTGTGGGACTATGCATTGTATAATGACTGTCCTAAAAGGTCCCTAGTCGAAAGGGCTGTGTGGACGCGCAGCCAACTAGACTAGCATATGCCACGGTCGATGGCTTAGTCTCACTAGCCATGGAGCATTGGATGCTAACCGGATAATATGGACTTGGAAGGATCTGGTCGGATTCGACGTAGTCGGATCCGAGTTGAGATAAGGTCCAAGTCGGACAGACCCAACTATGAGACGCAGCGATATGTCATCTGTGAGTCTCTAGTACAACATATGTTCTGTGTCCTAAGATCTGAGCTGACACATGTACTCGGGATGGTGACATACTTGCTTTGGGCCGACCAAACGCTACTCCATAACTGGGTAGTTATAAAGGTAGGTTTTGGGTTTGTCCAGAACCATGCTGCGAGACGTGGTCGAGCAAGATGGGATTTGCCCCTTCGATCAGGAGAGATATACTATGGGCCCCTCGTGTGATCCGACCAGGATAAGCATGGCCATGCGACAAGGATTATGAGATAATCCTGTTTGTGGTCGGCATCACTGAAACAAGAAAGAGGTCAGGCTAGCACAAGGATGACAGACTCGCCTTGAGCTCGACAACATATATCGCGTGGCAAAAGGAATGGAAGTGTGATGTACAGGTTTGCTAACCAGCTTCATAGTCTGCTTGGTGTTCGGCAAGCCTTGCTAGAGGCCGCTACCAACCGTGCAGTTCGGAGGTGATCCGAACTGCGACCAAGCCGACTTGAACCTAAGGGGTCGCGCGCTTAAGGGAAGGAACCTACGAGGTCGGATCCGAGGACACTGGTCGGATGTGATCCGAACTGTATTCAGATTGTGGCTGAGTAGTCTTATGGGCTTTAGGGTCCGTGCGAGGCCCAAGTGTTGAGCCCGCGACGGACACCTATATATAGTGGAGGTGCCGCACACTCATGCGGCTGATCGCTTCGGCGCTGTCACTACGATTTGCATGTGTTGCGAATAGACACCTCCACTCGCCACCGGTTGTGTGATCGGACCTAGCAGTCCACCGCATGACATTCCTCCTGCACGCGTGGATACCCTTAGAGGCGGTGCACTTGCGCCGCTCCGATGAACCTGTACGTGGGAACTGACCACCGGCTGTACGAGGGAGATCAGACGAGGAGGAGACGATCCACGCGAACGCGCTGCCCCAACTCTTCTTCCGCTGCACGGCACTGCGTGTCTAGTGGTAACGAACTGTGATCCTTCTCCCGTAGCATGTTCTTGGTTGTTCTGCGCGTAGGAAATTTTAATTTGCAGTCGACGCACCCTACCGTAGAACCAAGCAGTGGTATTATCGATGGGAACGACACCTATGGGATCACAAGAATCCCTACTACGGTTGCGGGGCGTGGGGTCGTGAGAAGAGCGGATCAAACAGATAGCGCACGGTTCGTTTATCCAGGTTCAGGCCGCGGGGATGCGTAAAACCCTACTCCTGCTTTGGTGGATTGTATATCTGTGTTCTTGAGCTAGCTATGGGGCGTGAGGAGCTCCAAAAAGCCGAATCCTCCTCCTGGTCGCCTCAGGCCTCCTTTTATAGGAAAAGGGGTTGCCACAGTAGCACCAGGATGTGGAAAGGGAGCAGTGATGTGAGGTTATCCCTCGCATTACATGACAAGGTGCATTTAATGCATCTTGCCCAGGTGTCCTTGCTTTATCGGGGACGGGGGAGAGCCCTGTCTCGTCCGTCGCCGCTCCCTTTCGCGTCGACACGCGCCCTGGCCAGCGGCGCCTATGGTGCCATGTAGGCAGGCAGGCAGCCGAGGTGGCGCAGTGGTGGGTCTCCACGAAGATCTGCATGCCGCCACGCAGGTGCCTGCCCAGCTGGTTGGGTCGGCAGCTGCATGCGAACATTGGTGGAGGTTTGACTAGCGTGGGCCTGATGGTGGCTCAACAGGTGTTCTCGGCAAGGGCCTTGCTGGGGCCCCGGCAAGGGTCTTGCCGTGGCGCCTGCTGTCATCCCCGGCAAGGCTCTTGCCGGGGGCCTTGTGGTCCTCTTTGGTTGGGATCCCGCCAAGGATCATCATCTTCTAAAGGGTGTATCTGATCTTGAATGTCTTCACAAAGATCTGCATGCCACCACGGGGATGTCTCCTGAATCCTTGCCCCATGGGGGCAGTGGACTCAAGGGTGACTCACTCCGTAGGTGTGGGGCGAGCTGCCACGGCAAGGGTCTTGCCGGGTTTGTCAAAACCGCCTCCCGGCAAGGATCTTGCTGGGGGGTCCGCTTCTTCCCCTTTGCTCTTTGCGGTCTTGGTCTTGGCGTCGTTCTACTTCTCCTGGGCTTCGGCCTTACCTTGGCTCACCTCCCTTACCTTGCTCCTTGTGGTGGTGCCCGTGGCTCAGACTGCCCGTGCACAGTTATAGGGGTACCAAAAGTGCACCCCTCTTTTTGTACACCGACAGGAGCCCCCGGGCCTGGGCCACACGTAAGCGCAATCGCGTCGTTGGGCTAGGCCCAAAAATGGTGCGCGGGCAGGCGGGGCGGTTTTTACCGCGGTAAGTCTCTTTGCGCGCTGCGCTTCCCATGCTTCCCGCGCGTGGCGCGGCGTGGGGAGGCGTGTGTGATGTGGGCGGCATGCATGGGGTTGCTTCCCGCGGTCATGCGTCACATCACAGTTAATGTGAAAGGAGGCGGCCCGCGTTTTCCCCCATAAGAAGGAATAACCGTGGGCGCGCTGCTCACTTTCTCCTCTTCCCTCGTGCCTTTTCCGATCTCAGAGCCGCCGTTCCCTTTGTTCCTTCCTTCCTAAGCTTTCGCTGTCGCCCGCCGCCGCTGCTTTGCCATCCCCCTTCCTCAGCCCTCTGAACTTCTTGGTCGCCATGGCTCCCAAATTCGCCAAGGGCAAGGGGGTGGCTAAGGGCGCCGGGACGGTGGAGCCGCCGGAGAGCGCACTGTCGGGGGACCGGACGAAGTCCACCTTCTTCTTCCCCTCGAAGGTTGATGTTCAAGAGCTCCGGGCCTCCTTCAAGCCCCTATGGGGAGTGAAGACGGGGGGAGAGGGTTCGGGACACCCGGCGACGCGCATCATTCCTGCCGCTTGTGCTGATCCTGCCTCAAATCGATACCCCTTCTTCGTTGATTACTTTTCTTGCGGGTTATGCCCTCCTTTCTCCGATTTCTTCTGCGACGTTATGCACACCTTCGGCTTTCGCCTCTTGGATTTTACTCCGAATGCGGTGGCGTGCATGGCTTTCTTCACACATCTTTGCGAAGGCTTTGCCGGGGTGCAGCCCAACACGACGCTCTTCCACCATTACTTCTTCCCTCGAATCCAGCCGGGAGGAGCCGTCTCTGGTTGCGTCACCTGGATCCCAAGATCCAAGGGGGCGTACCCAGACGGTGCCGTGAAGGAGAGGTGGGAGGAATGGCGTGGCCGGTGGTGCTGGATTGAAGATGAAAACCCGCCGGAATTCTGCAAGGTCCACCGAGCGCCGCCGGTCCGCGACAGCGATTGGAGCGATGTCGATGCCGCTGATGGGAGGCTCACCGTCGCCACCACCAGGATTCTCCGGCTCACCCTGGCCGGACTCATTCTTGAGATGATCAGGGCGGACTTCATTCGCCGCCGGATCGCCCCGTTGCACAGCAAGGGGAGGCCAGCTTGGCTCTTCACGAACTCGGCTGACATCATGCGACTCCGCCCCGGCCTTGATCACAACTTCACAGTGCTAGCTCATGCCCACTTCTGCCAGTGGATTTTCCAGCTTGATGTGTGCCGTGATGGCGAGGTCGAGCGGACCGGCAAGGCCGCGAGGGCTGCCGCAAAGGTTGGCAAGGCCCTCAAGGGGCCATTTTTCAAACTGCCAGCGGGGGTGGTCCCGTTGTGCAACAATTCGCGTCGGTCCGAGATCATCGCCATGATGCCGGACTGTAATGCGCACGGCCCTATCCCGAGCTGGAAGGAGCCGAAGTTCGAGGATGTGCAGCAATTCTTCGACACCCTGATCGAGGTGTATGTCAATGCCGACGCCGAGCGGTGGCTTATCATGGACACCACCCGGGCAGAGCTGGACTACATCGCCACCAGGGCGAGGGAGGCACAGCTTGCCATGGAGGCCGGTAGCGCCGGGGGCGTGGAGGACATGGCCGCAACGGCGGCGGAGGAAGAGGAGCTCTCCCGGTGGGCGGCGGCCTCCGGGGAGGCCAGCAACGCCAACACTGGATCTCCACTCGTTGAAGACGCGGCCGACGAGTCGTCGGGGGAGGAGGAGGACGCGGTGGCGGGCTCGACACCAACCAGGGGAAGAGGGCGAGTCCCGTGGCGGGCTGGCTCTGGTGAGCCGGTCCGGCCTGGCAGGGCTGCGCGGCCTCAATTGACCCTGGAGGGGTCTGGGCGCCACACGAGGGCCACAGCAGCCAAGAGGCTGACGAAGGCCGCTGAGAAGAAGAAGACAACAGCCCCTTCCTCATCCGGGCGCGCACAAACCTCACCGCCTCCTTCGCCTCCTCCGGCAGGCATCGACTCGGATGATGATGCAGAGCTCCCTTTTGATCTCAGGCCTCTCAGCCCGGAGAGGAAAAGGAAACTGGTGGAAGAGGAGGAGACGGATGACGAGTAAGTTCTCCGTTCCTTACTGTCATTTCCATTTCCTTGAATTGGTCGCTTGTCTTGATCCATTTTTGCTTCCGTAGGGAGACAGAGACATTGGCCTAGAGGGCGAAGAGGGCGAGGACCTCGGCGAGTAGCCAGCCCCGGCTGGGGCTTCAAAGACACCACTGGTGGTGCTCAGCAGCCCGGACAGCAGCCCCCGGCGCAACCCCCAGCGTAAGTTCGTCACCCTCTTCTTACTCGACATGTGGTAGGTTCTCGATGCCATGACGCCGACCTTGCCGGGTTTGCAGGAGGGGAGCGGCAGCAGGAGGAGCCACAGAGGGCTACTCCCAACACACCACCCCCATCGACTATGCCGCCACGGGGGACATCCCCTGCAAGGGCATCAGGCACGGAGCCCACACCCATGGAGGAAGAGGGGAACTTGGGCGTCGGTGGCTCTGCCACGGTGCCAAATGCTGGCGGAGAGGGGACTTCTCCTTCACAGCCTGGCACTGGTGAGTCGCCTGTCCTTCGTCTCTGTTTTTCCCTTATTCTTTTCTTGGATTCATTGCTCCCGTTGCTGCCCAGGCCCTCCTTCAACAGGTATGGAGGACGTGGATACCATTGCTGGGAACATTGCTAAGGAGGCCGCCAAGGATGTTGCCGAGGACACCACGGCGGGGGCCGCCAAGGCGACCGACGAGGCTTCTGCCGAGGGCACCAGCGGTGGACCTGCCGGTGGGGCCGGCAAGGCCTCCACCGAGGAAGAGGTGGTGGGTGACCAGCCTCCCTCCTCCTCAACCTCGGGCCCCGGCAGGTATCTGAAGGTGGGCGACGATTTCTTCGTCCACCTCCCAGGGGCTTCAAGCCGGGCGCCCGCCGAAGGGGAAGTTTTCGACGGCGAGGTGCTTGCCGCCACCGAGCTCGAGGTGGTTGATGAGCCGGGGTTGGTGGTGACGGTTCTCTAGAAGAGCAGCTTTTCCATGCCATGGGGGCCAATTTCCGGAAGCTCCAAGTGCTCTACCGTGCTCGCCTGGACAAGGTCAAGTCCAGGATGGCAACGGTGGACAACGCGGAGGTGGACTTCAAGGCGCGCGTTGCCGAGACGCAGACCTGGTTCCACCAGGCTCGCAAGGAGCAGAGGGCCTTCTAGGAGAAATTGGCCGAGCGCGATGTGGAGCTCACCATGAAGATGGCCGACATCCAGAAGGCCCAGGAAAAGGCGGCGAACTTGGCTGCCGCGGCCGAGGCCGCCCGGAACCAGCATCAAGCCACCTTGGATTCCCAGGAAGAGGACCTCACCGCGCGTGAGGCGAAGCTTGCCGCAGCGCTCCGTGGCAAGGATGAGGAGCTCGAGGCCCTTGTCGCGCGGCGGACTCACGAGCTGGAGCAGAGGCACAAGGAGGCACTCGATGCCCAGGCTCTGGCCCATGCCGGCAAGGTAAGGGAGTTGGAGGTGGCGCAGGACGAGCTGAAGGAGCAGGCCCTCAAGCTGTCCAACGAGAAGAGCACGCTCAACAGCGCCTTGGTGGAGGCGCAAGGAGCGGTCATCAGCAGGGCTGGGGAGCTCTCCGAAGCGCAA
Source organism: Triticum aestivum (assembly GCF_018294505.1). Classification (NCBI taxonomy): domain Eukaryota; kingdom Viridiplantae; phylum Streptophyta; class Magnoliopsida; order Poales; family Poaceae; genus Triticum; species Triticum aestivum. Next base: position 506,008,589 of record NC_057806.1, on the reverse strand, counting down.
AACTCCGTCAGAGACCTCAAGCTGAAGCTGGAGGATCTCGAGAAGATGCTGTCGGAGAGCAGGGCTCGGGAGGAGACCTTGACCAGGAGCCTGGAGGAGGAGAAGCAGCTGCGGGCGAACGAGGCCGCCTCCCACCAGGATTATGTGGCGGGCGAGAACAGATGGATCAGCCGCCTGGAGGAGGTCGCCGGCAGGGTCACCTCGCAGTTGGCCACCATGGGGATGCCACACGTGAGGTACGCCCCTGAGCGCAACGAGACCGTCAACACCAAGTTGACACTGTTCTTCGAGGGCGTCCTCAGAGCCTTGGCGTATCTTCACTCCAACAGGGCGGCCACGCTGGCCGAGGAGGCCCGGCGACTCTGCCGGAGGGTCGTGACCAAGGTCCTCACCAAGACGGCGTACTGGAATCCCGATCTTGACTTCGCGGCCGCGATGAAGAGCTTGCCGGATGGTGCTGACCTCACGGTGCTCAAGGAGCGCATCAAGCCCATCACCGACTGCATCGATGAAATCAAGAGGGTGGAAGGCCATCGCCGGGATTAGGCATCCCATTCTCCTTCGCCGCTGCGGGTTCCCAACCAAGACAAATTTTATCTTTAGTTAGAACCGCAGCTATGATGTGATGTAATATAACTTTGAAGTACTCTTAATTTTCATGCATGTTATTTCCCCGTTCGATTCCTCTTTGTATGTGTGCCCTACGTTGATCGGGAAGGCTTGCCGGCGCGGAATCCCCTAGCGGTGTTTTGGGGACGGATCCCCATGGCCAGCCGAGTACGCGTGCTGCCGGACGAGCCACCTTTCCGTTCTGAACGCGGCCGCTCGAACTGTCGAGCTTGACTCGAGTCAGAATCGGGGGCGTTGCAGATCGCGGAAGGCTACTCTGCCATTCTCGACGCAGCCGCTTGAGCTGTTGAGCGGACTCAAAACAGGGCAAGGGCATTGCCGATCGTGGTAGAGCCCCCTGGCGTGCAGGTTTCTCATACAAAGAAAATATCTCCGGGGGGGGGGGGATAACCTCAAATAAGAACGGTAGCACAAATAAGGGTTCAGTGCAACTTAGCTTCTATTTGCGATCGCTCAAGTGTCGATCTTCTGGCTTCCTTTCTTCTTCAAGGGTCACGAAGATGAAGGAGTGCCTGGATAACTGCTAGAGCCGATTCTCACAATTGCGCCCCCTACCTGGCGCGCCAAAGATGTCGGTGGAAACGACACCTATGGGATCACAAGAATCCCTACTATGGTTGCGGGGCGCGGGGTCGTGAGAAGAGTGGATCAAACAGATAGCACACAGTTCGTTTATCACGGTTCGGGCCGTGGGGATGCGTAAAACCCTACTCCTGCTTTGGTGGATTGTATATCTGTGTTCTTGAGCTAGCTATGGGGCGTGAGGAGCTCCAAAAAGCCGAATCCTCCTCCTGGTCGCCTCGGGCCTCCTTTTATAGGAAAAGGGGTTGCCACAGTAGCACCAGGAGGTGGAAAGGGAGCAGTGATGTGAGGTTATCCCTCGCATTACATGACAAGGCGCATTTAATGCGTCTTGCCCAGGTGTCCTTGCTTTATCGGGGACGGGGGAGAGCCCTATCTCGTCCGTCGCCGCTCCCTCTCGCGTCGACACGCGCCCTGGCCAGCGGCGCCCGCGGTGCCATGTAGGCAGGCAGGCAGCTGAGGTGGCGCAGTGGTGGGTCTCCATGAAGATCTGCATGCCGCCACGCAGGTGCCTGCCCAGCTGGTTGGGTTGGCAGCTGCATGCGAACGGTGGTGGAGGTTTGACTAGCGTGGGCCTGATGGTGGCCCAATGGGTGTTCTTGGCAAGGGCCTTGCCGGGGCCCCGGCAAGGGTCTTGCCGTGGCGCCTGCTGTCATCCCCGGCAAGGCTCTTGCCGGGGCCTTGTGGTCCTCTTTGGCTGGGATCCCGCCAAGGATAATCATCTTCTAAAGGGTGTATCTGATCTTGAATGTCTTCACAAAGATCTGCATGCCACCACGGGGATGTCTCCCGAATCCTTGCCCCATGGGGGCAGTGGACTCAAGGGTGACTCACTCCGTAGGTGTGGGGCGAGCTGCCACGGCAAAGGGTCTTGCCGGGTTTGCCAAAACCGCCTCCTGGCAAGGATCTTGCTGGTGGGTCCGCTTCGTCCCCTTTGCTCTTTGTGGTCTTGGTCTTGGTGTCGTTCTGCTTCTCCTGGGCTTCGGCCTTACCTTGGCTCACCTCCCTTGCCTTGCTCCGTGTGGTGGTGCCCGTGGCTCAGACTGCCCGTGCACAGTTATAGGGGTACAAAAAGTGCACCCCTCTTTTTGTACACCGACAGGTACCAGAGCCTCTTCTATAGGATTTGGATTTAGATCGTATGCATATTAGATATGTGGAGGCGATAGATGAGATCTATTGTCGTTGATAAGATCGGCTGTGTGCACGGTTGATGAGATCTACTGCACATGGGGATCGATAAGGCTATGTTTTCTGATGATTGGGATCGATGAGGTCGTGACACGATCTACCCCTACCGGTCGGTTATCCGCCATCGGGGTTAACAGTGAAACGTAAATCCTAATCGGATTTGCGATGATTGATGAGATCGGTCGGATCAGAGAATTCGGCATGATCGGAGTTCGCGATGATCGATGATTGGGACCGCCGTGTGCATAGCGCCTTGTATTTCGTACATGATCACTCAAACCGGTAGAATGCGATTCTATGCATAACTTTATTTTGCAGGGTTTGATGTGAATAGTATGGCTCATGTGTATGTGATGCATGTGTGTAAATTATACATGGCCTGCGTGTCATGTTTGTCAGCCGGCAGGAGCCAAAGTGCTGTCATTATATTGTATAACGACCTGTGTGTCGTCTTGTGACTCTATGTAAAATTCATTACTAGTTGTAGTAGTTGGATAATAGAGATCAGGTTGGTGGCTTGGCGTCCCGGCGTGACAAATAAGATGGAGTTCCTAGATGGTCATCGGAGTCAGAGCCAACCTGGAAGAACCTCCATGAAGGAGCCATACTATTTCACAATATGTGTTTATTTGTGATTGTTATGCTTCCTTGTTTTCTATGCATGTTAGAATGGTAGAAAGATCCCTCATGAATATCAAGTGAATTGCCATCCCCGATGTTGCACCTTCGCACGTCAAGTACGTCTAGTAGTGGGCTCATATAATTGGGGTGCTGCTAGGTGTCCTTGAACTGAAGGGTTCGTGTCGGACATGGACATGCACCGCATCAGGTTAGCTTGACAAGGCTATCAAAATGGTTTTGGGCCCTGTGGCAACGAAGGTTGGGGTCCGGGGTATGAGATACCTACCCGACCGACAGGAGTCGTATGGAGATACGATTAGCAAGGAGTTTCTTACCGGATAGACATGTTGTCTAGCAGTGATGCTAAAGCTCACTAGTCGCATGTGCTAGTCGGATCCAGAATCACTGAGAATTTGCGAAGGGATGCTGACTTCAGTGGGAGTATTTCTGTTTAAGGCTAGAATTACTCTACATAAACACATAGCTTAGTGATTGCATATTTTTCTGTTGTAGATCAATGGCACCACCTGCTCAACCCAACTTTGCATTGAAATCAATTCTGAAAAAGGATAAACTGAATGGAACAAACTTTACTACCTGGTATAGAAATTTGAGAATTGTTCTCAAGCATGATAAAAAGGAACATGTTCTAGAGGATCCGCTTCCAGAGGAACCTGCCGATAATGCTAGTACCACAACCAAGAATGCCTACTAGAAAATCGTTGATGAATCAAACGAGATCAGCTGCCTCATGCTGGCTTGTATGGAGCCCGATTTGCAGCAACATTTCGAAGATGTTGGGGCTTTCGATATGATCGAGAGTCTCAAGAGCATGTTTCAGGTGCAGGCTAGGACCGAAAGGTTCAATGTCTGGCGATCCTTGATGGATTGTAAGCTGAAGGAAGGTGATCCACTGAGCCCGCATGTGATCAAGATGATCAGATATGTGCAAGCTTTGGATCAGTTGGGCTTCCCGCTCTTGGATGAGCTGGCTACTGATGCAGTTCTGGGTTCTCTTCTGCCCAGCTATGGGACGTTCATCTCGAACTATCATATGCATGGCATGGATAAGAAGCTCACTGAATTGCATGGGATGCTCAAAGTGGCAGAGCAGGATATTAAGAAAGGCACACATCAAGTGTTGATGGTGCAGAAATCGGCTAAGTTCAAGAAGAGTTGGTCTAAGAAGAAGGCTAAGGCAAAGGGCACGAAGATGGTAACCTCCACCGCTGCGCCGAAGTCTGGACCGGACTCAAAGACCATTTGCTATCATTGCAAGGAAACTGGTCACTGGAAGAGGAACTGTAGCAAGTGGCTTGCAGAGCATGGCAAGAAGGCCGGGAATGCTGCTTTAGGCAAAGGTACACTTGTTGCATATGTTATAGACATTTACCTTGCTGACATACCTAGTAGCTCTTGGGTATTTGATACCGGATCGGTTGTTCATATTTGCAACTCGATGTAGGGGCTGGTAAGAACTAGGCGTGTTGCACAAGGGGAGATTGACATCAGGGTCGACAACAAAGAAAGAGTTGCTGCGTTGGAGGTCGACACGATGCAGCTCCAGCTTCCTTCTAGATTTATTTTGGAATTGAATAATTGTTATTACATTCCTGCACTTAGTCAGAACATTATTTCTGCCTCATGCTTGATGAGTCAGGGTTATGAATTCAATTTAAAGGACAATGGTTATTCAATTTATTTGAGTGGTATGTTCCACGGCTATGCACCCATTGTTGATGGGTTATTTATATTGAATCTAGAACCGGAACCGGTCTATAACGTGAATGTCAAGAGGCATAAGCCCAATGAGATAAATTCGACATACTTCTGGCATTGCCGGCTTGGACACATTAGTCTGAAACACATGAAGAAGCTCCATGATGATGGACTCCTAACTTCGACTGACTTTGGGTCGTTCGAGACATGCGAATCATGCTTGCTCGGCAAGATGACTAAGTCTCCTTTCGCAAAGAGTTGCGAGAGGGCATCCGAGCTGTTGGAAATGATACACAGTGATGTGTGTGTACCAATGAGCACAACTGCCAGAGGTGGCTATCAGTACTTTGTGACTTTTACCGACGACTTGAGTAGATATGGATATATCTATTTGATGAGGCACAAGTCAGAGACTTTTGAAAAATCCAAAGAGTTTCAAAACAAGGTAGAGAATTAGCTCGGCAAGACTATAAAACTTCTACGATCTGATCATGGAGGTGAGTACATGAGCCAGGAGTTTGATGATCATCTGAAAAGCAGAGGTATAGTACCTCAGCTCCCACCTCCGGGTACGCCACAAAGAAATGGTGTATCAGAACGGAGGAATTGCACCTTGTTGGACATGGTTCGATCTATGATGAGCAAGTCGGATTTACCCTTGTCATTCTGGGGATACACTCTAGAAACTGCAGCTTTCACACTTAACAGGGTACCATCAAAATCCATGGACAAGACACCACATGAGATGTGGACTGGGAAGAGTCCCAGTTTGTCTTTTCTAAAGATTTGGGGTTGTGAAGCATTTGTCAAGAAACTTATGTCAGACAAGCTTACACCCAAGTCAGATAAATGCATATTCGTGGGATATCCGAGGGAAACCTTGGGATATAACTTCTACAACCGGGAAGAGAATAAAGTGTTTCTTGTGCGGAACGGGGTTTTCCTTGAGAAAGAGTTTCTCAGTCGGGAGGCCAGTGGGAGGACGGTCCAACTTGAAGAAATTCGAGGACCACTCGGGGACGGCTCGGCTGGTGATGAGATCATACCAGAGTCAGTCAGGGAACCCGTAGTGGAAGTGGCACCGAAACCACAAAGGTCGGAAAGATTGCGCAGAGTGCGCGATGTATTGTTGCTAGAAAGCGACGAGCCAGCCACATATGCGGAAGCGATGGTGAGCCCAGATTCCGAGGCATGGCTAGAGGCCATGAGATCCGAGTTAAAGTCCATGGATGAGAATCAAGTTTGGGACTTGGTTGATCCGCCGCCTAGCGTAACGGCCATTGGTTGAAATGGGTCTTTAAGAAGAAAACCGATGTGGATGGAAATGTTCAGATCCACAAAGCTCGGCTTGTCGCTAAGGGTTATGGACAAGTTCAAGGAATTGACTATGACGAGACTTACTCGCCGGTAGCGATGCTGAAGTCGGTGAGGATCGTACTAGCTATAGCTGCATATTTCGATTATGAGATATGGCAGATGGATGTCAAGATGGTTTTCCTTCATGGAAACTTAACCGAGGACGTGTATATGATACAGCCCGAGGCTTTTGTCGATCCGACTAGCACTAGTAAGGTATGCAAGCTCAAGAGATCCATTTATGGGTTGAGGCAAGCATCTCGGAGCTGGAACATTCGTTTTGATGAGGTCGTCACTGGTTTCGGCTTCATCAAAAGCGAAGAGGACTCTTGTTTATACAATAAGTTAAGTGGGAGCTTGATACTGTTTTTGATCTTGTATGTGGATGACATACTACTGATCGGAAATGATATTTCGATGCTGAACTCGGTCAAGGAGTCATTGAATGGCAAGTTTTCGATGAAGGACCTTGGTGAGGCAATGTACATTTTAGGCATTAAGATCTATAGAGATAGATCAAGGAGGCTGCTCGGCTTAAGCCAGAGCACGTACATAGATAAAGTGTTGAAGCGGTTCAACATGAGTGAGGCAAAGAAAGGGTTCTTGCCACTCTCACATGGTATAAGGCTAAGCGAGACTCAGAGTCCTTCGACATCTGATGAGCGAAGCAGGATGAGTAGGATTCCATATGCCTCGGCAATCGGATCCATCATGTATGCCATGATATGTACGCTGCCCGATGTTGCTTTTGCAATAAGCCTAACAAGTAGATACGAGGCCAACCCAGGTGAGAGTCACTAGGCAGCGGTAAAGACTATTTTGAAGTACCTGAAAAGGACTAAAGAGATGTTCCTAGTTTATGGAGGTGAGGAAGAGCTCGTCGTAAGGGGTTACGTCGATGCTAGTTTCCAAACCGACAGAGATGATTGTCGATCACAGTCCGGATTCGTGTACGTCATGAACGGAGGAGCAGTGAGCTGGATGAGTTCCAAGCAAGATACGGTGGCCAATTCTACTACAGAAGCCGAATACATTGCGGCTTGTGAAGCTGAAAAGGAAGGTGTTTGGATCCGGAACTTTCTGGATGATCTTGGTATTTTCCCAGCCTCAGTAAAACCGTTGGACCTTTATTGTGATAATTCTGGTGCCATCGCACAAGCCAAGGAGCCGAGGAATCACCACAAGGTCAGACACATAGATCGGAAATATCACCTGATACGAACGATCATAAAGAGTGGTGATGTAGAGTTATGCAAAATTCACACGGATGCAAATGTTGCGGATCCTTTGACTAAGCCGCTTCCACAACCCAAGCATGAGGGGCACGTTAGAGCTATGGGCATTCGATGTCTATTTGATTGACTCTAGTGCAAGTGGGAGATTATTGGAGATATGCCCTAGAGGCAATCATGTATGATGACATTTCCTATGTGTTTATGAATAAAGATAGTCCTTGGACATTATCAATGATGTGTATCAGCAAGTACGTGACTTGTTTGTGGGACTATGCATTGTATGATGACTGTCCTATAAGGTCCCTAGTCGAAAGGGCTGTGTGGACGCGCAGCCAACTAGACTATCATATGACACGGTCGATGGATTGGTCTCACTAGCCATGGAGCATTGGATGCTAACCAAATAATATGGACTTGGAAGGATCTGGTCGGATTCGACGTAGTCGGATCTGAGTCGAGATAAGGTCCAAGTCGGACAGACCCAACTATGAGACGCAGCGATATGTCATCTGTGAGTCTCTAGTACAACATATGTTCTATGTCCTAAGACCTGAGCTAACACATGTACTCGGGATGGTGACAGACTTGCTTTGGGCCGACCAAATGCTACTTCGTAACTGGGTAGTTATAAAGGTAGGTTTCGGGTTTGTCCGGAACCATGCTGCGAGACGTGGTCGAGCAAGATGGGATTTGCCCCTCCGATCAGGAGAGATATACTCTGGGCCCCTCGTGTGATCCGACCAGGATAAGCATGGCCATGTGACAAGGATTATGAGATAATCCGGTTTGTGGTCGGCATCACTAAAACGAGAAAGAGGTCGGGCTAGCACAAGGATGACAGACTCGCCTTGAGCTCGACAACATATATCGTGTGGCAAAAGGAATGGAAGTGTGATGTACATGTTCGCTAACCAGCTTCATAGTCTGGTTGGTGTTTGGCAAGCCTTGCTAGAGGCCACTACCAACCATGCAGTTCGGAGGTGATCCAAACTGCGACCAAGCTGACTTGAACCTAAGGGGTCGCGCGCTTAAGGGAAGGAACCTACGCGGTCGGATCCGAGGACACTGGTCGGATGTGATCCGAACTGTATTCGGATTGTGGCCGAGTAGTCTTATGGGCTTTAGGGTCCATGCGAGGCCCAAGAGTTGAGCCCGCGATGGACGCCTATATATAGTGGAGGTGCCGCACACTCACGCAGCTGATCGCTTCGGCGCTGTCACTAGGGTTTGCATGTGTTGCGAATAGACACCTCCACTCGCCACCGGTTGTGTGATCGGACCTAGCAGTTCGCCGCACGATGTTTCTCCTGCACGCGTGGATACCGTTAGAAGCGGTGCACTTGCGCCGCTCCGGCGAACCTGTACGTGGGAACCGACCACCGGCTGTATGAGGGATATCGGACGAGGAGGAGACGATCCACGTGGACGCGCTGCCCCAACTCTTCTTCCGCTGCACGGCACTGCGCGTCTAGTGGTAACGAACTGTGATCCATCTCCCGTAGCATGTTCTTGGTTGTTCTGCGCATACGAAATTTTAATTTGCAGTCGATGCACCCTACCGTAGAACCAAACAGACTTGAAGCGTAGCCTCCTATTGGATTGATACCTTGGTTCTCAAAAACTAAGGGAAATACTTATGCTACTTTGCTGCATCATCCTCTCCTCTTCGGGGAAATCCAACGTAGTGCTCAAGAGGTAGCATCTATGGTTAGGAAACTTAACCATCTTTGATTAATGAGCTAGTCAAGTAGAGGCATACTAGGGACACTCTGTTTGTCTATGTATTCACACATGCACTAAGTTTTCGGTTAATACAATTCTAGCATGAATAATACACATTTATCATGATATAAGGAAATATAAATAACAACTTTATTATTACCTCTAGGGCATATTTCCTTCTGTCTCCCACTTGCACTAGAGTCAATAATCTAGATTACATAGTAATGATTCTAACACCCATGGAGTCTTGGTGCTGATCATGTTTTGCTCGTGAGAGAGGCTTAGTCAACGGGTCTGTAACATTCAGATCCGTATGTATCTTGCAAATCTCTATGTCTCCTTCCTTGACTTGATCGCGGATGGAATTGAAGCGTCTCTTGATGTGTTTGGTTCTCTTGTGAAATCTGGATTCTTTTGCCAAGGCAATTGCTCCAGTATTGTCACAAAAGATTTTCATTGGACCCAATGCACTAGGTATTACATCTAGATCGGATATCAACTCCTTCATCCAGACTCCTTCATTTGCTGCTTCTGAAGCAGCTATGTACTCCGCTTCACACGTAGATCCCGCCATGACGCTTTGTTTAGAACTGCACCAACTGACAGCTCCACCGTTCAATGTAAACACGTATCCGGTTTGCGACTTAGAGTCATACGGATTAGTATCGAAGCTTGCATCGACGTAACCATTTACGATGAGCTCTTTGTCACCTCCATTAACTAGAAACATATCCTTAGTCCTCTTCAGGTATTTCAGGATGTTCTTGACTGCTGTCCAGTGATCCACTCCTGGATTACTTTGGTACCTCCCTGCTAAACTTATAGCAAGGCACACATCAGGTCTGGTACACAGCATTGCATACATGATAGAAACTATGGCTGAGGCATAGGGAATGGCTTTCATTTTCTCTCTATCTTCTAAAGTGGTCGGGCATTGAGTCTGACTCAACTTCACACCTTGTAACACAGGCAAGAACCCTTTCTTTTACTGATCCATTTTGAACTTCTTCAAAACTTTATCAAGGTATGTGCTTTGTGAAAGTCCAAGTAAGCGTCTTGATCTATCTCTATAGATCTTGATGCCCACTATATAAGCAGCTTCACCGAGGTCTTTCATTGAAATTTTTTTATTCAAGTATCCTTTCATGCTATCCATAAATTCTATATTATTTCCAATCAACAACATGTCATCCACATATAATATTAGAAATGCTACAAAGCTCCCACTCACTTTCTTGTAAATACATGCTTCTCCAAAAAGTCTAGATAAAACCATATGCTTTGATCACTCTATCATAGCGTATATTCCAACTTCGAGAGGCTTGCACCAGTCCATAAATGGATCACTGGACCTTGCACACTTTGCTAGCAACTTTTGGATCGACAAAACCCTCTGGTTGCATCATATACAACTCTTCTTTAAGATATCCATTAAGGAATGCATTTTTGACATCCATTTGCCAATTTTCATAATCATAAAATGCGGAAATTGCTAACATGGATTCGAACAAACTTAAGCATCGCTACGGGTGAGAAGGTCTCATCATAGTCAACTCCTTGAACTTGTCGAAAACCTTTCTCAACAAGTCGAGCTTTGGAGACAATAACATTACCGTTAGTGTCAGTCTTCTTCTTGAAGATTCATTTATTCTCTATTGCTTTCCGATCATCGGGCAAGTAAACCAAAGTCCACACTTTGTTCTCATACATGGCTCCCATCTTGGATTTCATGGCCTCAAGCCATTTCGCGGAATCTGGGACCATCATCGCTTCCTCATAGATCGTAGGTTCGTCATGGTCAAGTAAAATGACCTCCAGAACATGATTACCGTACCACTCTGGTGCGGATCGTACTCTGGTTGACCTACGAGGTTCGGTAGTAACTTGATCAGAAGTTTCATGATCATCATCATTAGCTTCCTCACTAATTGGTGTAGGAATCACTGGAATTGATTTATGTGATGAACTACTTTCCAATTCGGGAGAAGGTACAATTACCTCATCAAGTTCTACTTTCCTCCCACTCACTTCTTTCGAGAGGACCTCATTCTCTAGAAAGGATCCATTCTTAGCAACAAATATCTTACCTTCGGATATGTGATAGAAGGTGTACCCAACAGTCTCTTTTGGGTATCCTATGAAGACACATTTCTCCGATTTGGGTTCTAGCTTATCAAGTTGAAGATTTTTCACATAAGCATCGCAACCCCAAACTTTAAGAAATGACAGCTTAGGTTTCTTACCAAACCACAGTTCATATGGTGTCGTCTCAATGGATTTGGATGGTGCCCTATTTAACGTGAATGCAGCCGTCTCTAAAGCATAACCCCAAAATGATAGTGGTAAACCAGTAAAAGACATCATAGATCGCACCATATATAATGAAGTACGGTTATGACGTTCGGACACACCATTATGTTGTGGTGTTCCAGGTGGCGTGAGTTGTGAAACTATTTCACATTGTTTCAAATAATGAAGACCAAACTCATAACTCAAATATTCACCTCCACGATCAGATCGTAGAAACTTTATTTTCTTGTTACGATGATTTTCCACTTCACTCGGAAAATCTTTGAACTTTTCAAATGTTTCAGACTTATATTTCATCAAGTAGATATACCCATATCTGCTCAAATTATCTATGAAGGTCAGAAAATTACGATACCCGCTGCGAGCCTCAACACTCATCGGACCGCATACATCAGTATGTATTATTTCCAATAAGTCAGCTGCTCGCTCCATTGTTTTGGAGAATAGAGTCTTAATCATCTTGCCCATGAGGCATGGTCGCAAGCATCAAGTGATTCATAATCAAGTGATTCCAAAAGCCCATCAACATGGAGTTTCTTCATGCGCTTTACACCAATATGATCTAAACGGCACTGCCACAAATAAGTTGTACTATCATTATTAACCTTCCATCTTTTGGCTTCAATATTATAAATATGTGTATCACTACAATCGAGATTCAACAAAAATAGACCACTCATCAAGGGTGCATGACCATACAAGATACTAGATAATACGCCGCGCATTGCTGCGCCATTCATAGTGCAAGAAATTTGAATTAAATATTAATAAATATAATTAAAATACAATATCAATAATAGATGTACATGTATGTATACATTATTAGCTAATCATATAAGTTCACTATTAGAAGAAAAGTGAATAGAGGCAGAAATGTTTGTATTTAATAAAAAAAGCACAAGCTGATAACTTTGGTTATGTTAGGTTTAATACCGCGACAACATATGGAAATTTAATCAATGTGTCAAATGACTTGAGATGATTATCTGAGCACAACTATAAAGAGAAATACATGATAGTACATATATATATAAGCTGACGAACACAATTCCATGTTTAGATATATCTAGCAATCAGGTGTCTTCCCTCTACATACTTCATTGAAATGCTCAGATAATCATGTGAAAGAAAATAGCCACCTCAGCTCTAAATTAGGTCTGCAGGAACAAAACTATCCATCAAGTCTAAATGTGGTATGTAAGAATTTCATGAATTACATGTGTTGACCCAATGCAGTTAAGATTCAGAATGACAGGTGCATGTGTTAGAAGTAAAGTTCATATATTTTTGGCGGGGGTTCTGATCTGGACTAACCTGATACATGAGAGCGTTCCGGATTCGTCTCATCTAGCTTCATGCGCTAACAGCAGGCTATGAGATTGGGACCTACCAGCATGTTGACTTCCATATGGTGGAAGTTACAAATCAAAAACTAAACTCATGTTGGAGATAGGTGTCAGTGTCATAGAGAAGCTGGAAAAAACGAAACGGGTGGCTCACTGATGGCTGTTGAGATTAAGAATGGAGCACAAGCGCGTCCACCCAGGTATAGCCTCCGTTGATTAATGCTGAGAGCAGCTCACCTCCCTTAGTTTCTCTTGCCCGCAGAATACAAAAAAGGCAGAAGGAAGACCACCATTCCTATCATTACCGTACTCTGAAGTTTTTCGTCCTTACTTGCAAACCCATCGTCGATACAAAAGGTTGCCCTAGATGGCCTCCCTTCCCAGATGTAGGAACTATGCTTGGAAAAAGGCTACCATTGCTGCAGTAATCAGCTACGACAACACACCGTTGAACACTCACTGGAAGGGGTGGATGTAGAGCTCCTCCAAACATCGCTGTCAACATAGGCTTGTCTGGTCTTTCTAGGCCAAGCCAGGTCCGGACACCAATATCCCAAGCGACCAGTCAAACATTACATAACTATCTTGGTAAGTTGATTGAACCAACCTCACAAGCAGCGCCGGAGCGGACACCAATCTCCCAAACGCTCATTGAACCAACCTCACAAGTAGCACCATAGCTATCTTGGCCAGAATAGAGGTAGAGATGGACGGGATGACCAAGCACTGCAGACGTCGGCTCAACGATGCAGGGCACCACACCAGCAATGTGAACGTAACCTGATAGAATATCGAAGAACCGCAAAGGCCACCCGGACCGGCGATCGTGCCATAGAAGATCGACACCCATCCGTCGTCGCGCCGGTCGCCGCGGTAGGCAGAGGAAAAGATTGGTATTTGAGGGACTGAGGAGTCGTTGTTTAATGAGCCCATGATTTATGGCCGGAAACGGGCGAAGGTGAACAGAGGGTCGTGTGTTTGTTTCATTCTAGAGGAGTTTGTTGTTTACAACCTAGATGGCACGTACTACTTGTGTTGGGAGTCAATCGTGAGGTGCGGTTGCAAAACTGCTTGGGTTTTCGATTAATTCGTGCACACGTGCAATGGAAGGGTGTGGGATGGTAGCGGTCCTCGGTCCGTTTTGTACGCTGGTAATGGCAGGGTGACATGGTATGATGCATGTTAAGAATTAGACTTATGTGAATGCTGACGTTGCATGAAGCTGATGTGGATAGTGCGCATGTTGAGAGAATTGGTTGTAGTGGGGAGCAACTTCTTAAGAATGTAAGATTACTCATATAAATAGAACAACCATTATTCTCTGATTTAAATGAATAACCGTCTCGCATCAAACAAGATCCGGATATAATGTTCATGTTCAATGCTTGCACCAAATAACAATTATTTAGGTCTAAAACTAATCTCGACGGTAGATGTAGAGGTAGCGTGCCACGACGATCACATCGACTTTGGAACCATTTCCCACGCGCATCATCACCTCGTCCTTAGCCAATCTTCGTTTAATCCGTAGCCCCTGTTTCGAGTTGAAAATATGAGCAACAAAACCAGTATCAAATACCCAGGCGTTACTATGAGCATTAGTAAGGTACACATCAATAACATGTATATTAAATATACCTTTCACTTTGCCATCCTTCTTATCCGCCAAACACTTGGGGCATTTCCACTTCTAGTGACCAGTCCCTTTGCAGTAGAAGCACTCAGTCTCAGGCTTAGGTCCATACTTGGGTTCTTCCCTTGAGCAGCAACTGGCTTGCTGTTCTTCTTGAAGTTCCCCTTCTTCCCTTTGCCCTTTTTCTTGAAACTAATGGTCTTGTTAACCATCAACACTTGATGCTCCTTCTTGATTTCTACCTCCGCAGCCTTTAGCATCGCGAAGAGCTCGGGAATTGTCCTTTCCATCCCTTGCATATTATAGTTCATCATGAAGCCTTTATAGCTTGGTGCCAGTGATTGAAGAACTCTGCCAATGATACTATCATTAGGAAGATTAACTCCCAGCTGAGCCAAGTGGTTGTGGTACCCAGACATTCGTATGTGTTCACTAACAGAACTATTCTCCTCCATTTTGCAGCTGTAGAACTTGTTGGAGACTTCATATCTCTCAACTCAGGAATTTGCTTGAAATATTAACTTCAACTCCTGGAACATTTCATATGCTCCATGACGTTCAAAACGTCTTTGAAGTCCCGATTCTAAGCCGTAAAGCATGGCACACTGAACTATCGAGTAGTGATCGACTTTGCTCTGCTAGACGTTCATAATGTCCGGAGTTGCTGCTACAGCGGGTCTTGCACCTAGCGGTGCTTCCAGGACATAATTCTTCTGTGCATCAATGAGGATAATCCTCAAGTTACGGACCCAGTCTGTGTAGTTGCTACCATCATCTTTCAACTTACCTTTCTCTAGGAACGCATTAAAATTCAAGGGAACGGTAGCACGGGCCATTGATCTACAACAACATAGACATGCAAATACTATCAGGTACTAAGTTCATGATAAATTAAAGTTCAATTAATCATATTACTTAAGATCTCCCACTTAGATAGACATACCTCTAGTCATCTAAATGATCACGTGATCCATATCAACTAAACCATGTCCGATCATCACGTGAGATGGAGTAGTTTTCAGTGGTGAACATCACTATGTTGATCATATCTACTATATGACTCACATTTCACCTTTCGGTCTCAATGTTCCGAGGCCATATCTGCATATGATAGGCTCATCAAGTTTAACCCGAGTATTCTGCACATGCAAAACTGGCCTGCACCCGTTGTATGTGAACGTAGAGCTTATCACACTCGATCATCACGTGGTGTCTCAGCACGATGACCTATAGCAACGGTGCATACTCAGGGAGAACACTTGTACCTTGAAATTTAGTGAGAGATCATCTTATAATGCTACCGCCGAACTAAGCAAAATAAGATGCATAAAGGATAAACATCACATGCAATCAAAGTAATGTGGGTCCAAGCCGCTTCATCCAACAATACCACCGAATCAAAGTAAGACGTTGGTGGTAAGCAGTATGACTATTATCACCCACAACTCTTTGTGTTCTACTCGTGCATATAACATCTATGCATAGACCTGGCTCGGATGCCACTGTTGGGGAACGCAGTATTTCAAAATTTCATACAATCACGCAAGATCTATCTAGGAGATGCATAGCAACAAGAGGGGGAGAGTGTGTCCGTGTACCCTTGTAGATCGGAAGCGGAAGTGTTAGGTTAACACAGTTGATGTAGTCGAACGTCTTCATGATCCAACCGATCCAAGTATCGAACGTACGGCACCTCCGTGTTCAGCACACGTTCAGCACGATGACGTCCCTCAAGCTCTTGATCTAGTTGAGGACGAGGGAGAGTTTCGTCAGCATGATGACGTGGCGACGGTGATGATGAAGCTACCGGCGCAGGGCTTCACCTAAGCGCTACGACGATATGACCGAGGTGTTGAACTGTGGAGGGGGCACCGCACACGGCTAAGAGATTGTCTATTGTGCTTTGGGGTGCCCCCTGCCCACATATATAAAGGAGGGGGGAGGAGGAGGCCGGCCTAGGAGGGGCGCGCGCCATAGGAGAGTCCAACTAGGATTCCCAATCCTAGTTGGAGTGCCCTTCCTTTCAAAGAGGGAGAGAGAGGGAAGGAGGAAGAGAGGGAGAAGGAAAGAGGGGGGCGCCGACCCCTCCTAGTCCAATTTGGACCAGCCATGAAGGGGGGCGTACACCCCTTGTGGCCCTTCTCTCCTTTCCACTAAAGCCCATTAAGGCCCACTACTTCCCGGGGGGGGGGGGGTTCCGGTAACCTCCCAGTACTCCGAAAATACCCGAAACACTTCGGAACCATTCCGGTGTCCGAATATAACCTTCAAATATATCAATCTTTACCTCTCGACCATTTCTAGACTCCTCGTCATGTCCGCGATCTCATCCGGGACTCCGAACAAGCTTCGGTCATCAAATCACATAACTCATAATACAAATCGTCATCGAACGTTAAGTGTGCGGACCCTACGGGTTCGAGAACTATGTAGACATGACCGAGACACATCTCCGGTCAATAACCAATAGTGGAACCTAGATGCTCATATTGGTTCCTACATATTCTACGAAGATCTTTATCAGTCAAACCGCATAACAACATACGTTGTTCCCTTTGTCAT
Organism: Triticum aestivum; assembly: GCF_018294505.1. Lineage (NCBI taxonomy): Eukaryota > Viridiplantae > Streptophyta > Magnoliopsida > Poales > Poaceae > Triticum > Triticum aestivum. Next base: position 505,991,682 of record NC_057806.1, on the reverse strand, counting down.
CGGTATGTTACTTGCCCGAGATTCGATCGTCGGTATCTTCATACCTAGTTCAATCTCGTTACCGGCAAGTCTCTTTACTCATTCCATAATGCATCATCCCATAACTAACTCATTAGTCAAATTGCTTGCAAGGCTCATAGTTATGTGCATTACCGAGAGGGCCCAGAGATACCTCTGTGATACACGAAGTAACAAATCCTAATCTCGATCTATGCCAACTCAACAATCACCATTGGAGACACCTGTAGAGCATCTTTATAATCACCCAGTTACGTTGTGACGCTTGATAGCACACAAGGTGTTCCTCTGGTATTCAGGAGTTGTATAATCTCATAGTCAGAGGAACATGTATAAGTCAGGAAGAAAGCAATAGCAATAAAACTAAACGATTATTATGCTAAGCTAACGGATGGGTCTTGTCCATGACATCATTCTCTAATGATGTGATCCCGTTCATCAAATGACAACACATGTCTATGGTTAGGAAACTTAACCATCTTTGATTAACGAGCTAGTCAAGTAGAGGCATACTAGGGACACTCTGTTTGTCTATGTATTCACACATGTACTAAGTTTCCGGTTAATACAATTCTATCATGAATAATAAACATTTATCATGATATAAGGTAATATAAATAACAACTTTATTATTGCCTCCAAGGCATATTTCCTTTAGTTATTAACCCTATTCTGTAGATGTTTGTTATCCAAGATTCTATGGTTGGTTGCTTTATGTCTTGGTTTAGTTTTGTATTGATATATAGAAAACAAATTGTGGCATAGAACTTAGGTTATTACATCTTGGTAATCATCATGTGTTTCATTTACCTAGGATAGTGGCTATGCATGATTAGGTGGTTTTCACTCTCTTTGCTAGTTGATAGCAATTGCTCAAGTCAAGGATTTGCGAGAATTTGAAACGAAATTACCCTTAATTAATTCAATGGTTTGGCGATTTGTGTGCGCGTGGGGATCTCCCGCTCGCTTTGCATGGATCATGCACATCACACATGACATGAAAATACTTGTGTATGATGGCAATGTTCTTTTTCTTAACCACCGATCAGGTGATCCTACTCTTATTTTTTGCCGGAGATGGTCGTACCGGAGGCTGGAGGGGCAGAAATAGAAACATATGGGAAACTAGAAATACAACTTAGTTTTTATAATTTTAATGATGCATCTTACATAAGGAAGCTGAGGGAGTACAACTTTCCCTACTAGTAGAGTTCTCCCAAAGATCAGATACTAGGGATGGGATAATCAACACTTGTAGAAAAACCCTTACATGAATTTTGTATATATCTGTGGCATGGCTCAAATAATTGACGCCGCTGGTAAGATTTTGAAATACCAGCGACATTTGACTATAAGGGGCCGCCACCTAATAGTACAACACTAATTACATTTGATTGTCCTCCAACATAATTAGTTGGCCGGACCCAACTATCCGACAAGCCAGGTAGTGTTAGTGGTGTGGGTCATAATCACACGATGCTAGTACCTACTATATTAGTGGTGTTAGATCTTTGCCCAAGCCCCATCATAGACTAGTGGGGCCCATGCGACACGTCATATTCTGGGCCCCATGTATTAGTGGCGTTGACACATGGTCAGTGGTGGCTTTTTCCTTTGCGGCCAAAGCACCAACGCCACTAATTGCCACATTTATTAATGATGTTGAGTTACCTATCTAACACCACCTATTAGAAATGCATCCCATCGGCCACATGATATTTTGGGACCCTCTTTATTAGCAGCATTGATATCATGGATGTGGTGGCATTTTCTTTGCGAATCAACACCACTAATTATTGCCAATCTGGTCAAACCTCCATACATAGATGGGAAAATGAAGAAGTTTCAGAGTTCATATCGCCTGACATGCTTTCAATCATGGGGATATGGTCCAGCTTCCCATTGTGGCTGTCGCCACATTATAAAGATGATTATTTTTTGCGAATGCTTCTCTTCCATTGCACTACATACATATCATGCCAAAGGTTCAATGGGGGGGGGCACATTCTCTCCCTCATCATCTATATCTCTGGCGAAAGTATAGAAGAAGTTCATCGGAGAACGCAATGGTGTCCAACAACAACGTTCTTCGCGTGGTGCCGAACTTCCTTCCCAACTCCTAGTGGGTTTGCGCCGAGAGGAAGATGTCGTGTTGTGGAATCATGAGCATGCGGTTTGGGATGCTCTGTAGATGGAGTTTCCGGAAAAAACGCTACTAACATGTTGTCCCCACTGTAAGGACAACGCAATTTTCGTCTAGTTCTTCTACACAAGCTCTGCCAAGAAGATCTACGGTCACGTGTGGGGCAGCGGCCCCGAGACTGTGCCTTTTTACTTCGTCCCATACGATGCAAAGGACAAAATACCCATGGCATCAAAGAGATAGTCCAAAATGTGAAAACCCTGGCAAGTGCTTGGCTCCTAGCCCGGCCCCCTTCTACCACTTACCTCATCCATTACATCTCTCCCTCTCTCAATCCCCATTTTCTTCCTGCGAACTCTAACGAGCCTAGATGCTCAGCTCGCATTGTAATTCCTGCTCGTCCTCGAGTAGGTAAATGATAAAAACGATAATTTTTGATGTGGAATGCTACCTAGCATAATCTTTATCATATGTCTAATCATGGCATGAATATTAACATACGAGTGATTCAAAGCAATAGTCTATCATTTGACATAAAAACAATAATACTTCAAGCCTACTAATAAAGCAATCATGTCTTTTCAAAATAACATGGTCAAATAAAGTTATCCCTACAAAATCATATAGTATGGCTATGCTCCATCTTCCTTACACAAAATATTCACATCATGCACAACCCCGATGACAAGCCGAGCAATTGGTTCATACTTTTTAACGTGCTTCAACTTTTTCAACCCTCACGCAATACATGAGCATGAGCCATGGACATAGCACTATAGGTGGAATAGGATATGATGGTGGGGGTTGTGTGGAGAAGACAAAAGGGGAGAAAGTCTCACATCGACGCGGCTAATCAACGGGCTATGGAGATGCCCATCAATTGATATCAATGTGAGGAGTAGGGATTGCCATGCAACAGATGCACTAGAGCTATAAGTATATGAAAGCTCAACTGAAACTAAGTGGGTGTGCATCCAACTTGCTTGCTCATGAAGACCTAGGGCATTTGAGGAAGCCCATTGTTGGAATATACAAGCCAAGTTCTATAATGAAAATTCCCACTAGTATATGAAAGTGATAACTCAAGAGACTCTCTATATGAAGAACATGGTGCTACTCTAAAGCACAAGTGTGGTAAAAGGATAGTAACATTGCCCCTTCTCTCTTTTTCTCTCATTTTTTTCTCTTTTTGGGCCTTCTCTTTTTTTGGCCTTTCTCTCTTTATTTTTTTTATTTTTTCGTCCGGAGTCTCATCCCGACTTGTGGGGGAGTCATAGTCTCCATCATCCTTTCCTCACTGCGGCAATGCTCTAATAATGATGATCATCACACTTCTATTTACTTACAACTCAATATTACAACTCAATACTAGAACAAAGATATGACTCTATATGAATGCCTCTGGCGGTGTACCGGGATATGCAATGATCTAGCGTAGCAATGACATCAAAAAAAGGACAAGCCATGAAAACATCATGCTAGCTATCTTACGATCATGCAAAGCAATATGACAATGAATGCTCAAGTCATGTATATGATGATGATGGAAGTTGCATGGCAATATATCTCGGAATGGCTATGGAAATGCCATGATAGGTAGGTATGGTGGCTGTTTTGAGGAAGATATAAGGAGGCTTATGTGTGATAGAGCGTATCGTATCACGGGGTTTGGATGCACCGGCGAAGTTTTCACCAACTCTCGAGGTCATAAAGGGCAATGCACGGTACCGAAGAGGCTAGCAATGATGGAAGGGTGAGAGTGCGTATAATCCATGGACTCAACATTAGTCATAAAGAACTCACATACTTATTGCAAAAGTCTATTAGCCCTCGAAGCAAAGTACTACTACGCATTCCCCTAGGGGGATAGATTGGTAGGAAAAGACCATCGCTCATCCCCGACCGCCACTCATATGGAAGACAATCAATAAATACCTCGTGCTCCAACTTCGTTACATAATGGTTCTATCACACCCTAGTTAGTTCAAGCATTAGAGTGTGCGTCATGTTTAAATTCCTCTTAAATTTGAAATGGGGAAGACAGAACCCCAGCACCCCGTGGAAACAACTAGGGTTTACTAAAATTATTTTCAATGAACCTGAAATGCCCTTCTAAAAAGTTCACTCTCTTTGTCTTGGGTTAGAACCTCTGGCAAAATTGGTGCACAATTTTCTAGGTCAACAGAAGGTCATTGAATTAATTCATAAGTATTTGAATTTGGGCATTTAAATGCTATAAAATAATTTAAATACTCAAATAATTCTGGAAATAAGTGTGGGCTGTTGGAAATATTCTAAACAGAGCCCACAATTATTTTCAGGATTTTTGGAAACGATTTAGTATTTTTAATAAAGCCCAACAGTTGCAGTTAAATAGAAAAAGAAAACAAATTAAAAAAGAGAGAGAGGGAGAAGCCCACCTGGGCCTTACCTGTGCTGGCTCGGCCCACCCGGCCTATGCCAGTCGTCACCCACCTCTGCCAGTAGGCAGAGGCGTGTCGCCGGCGCGTGCTCCCGTGGCCACCTCCTGCTTCCACCTCCTGCTACCTCCTCGTCCCCATCTGAGCGCCACAGAGACGCCCAGCACCTCCCTGCACTCCTCCCCTCTCTCCCCCTCATCTCCCTCACCCTCTCCCGCGATGGGCGAGCGCGATCCTCGCTGCCGTTCGCCGTAGTTTCCACCAGAGCCACCCCCTCGTCTCCCTGACGTGCCCGTGAGCTCCGCCTCCATTGTCTACGCCTCCTCGTCGACTCACGCAACGCCGGATGCCTCCAAGCGCCTTCCCGACGCCTTCTTCCTCCTCGGTCCGTCGAGATTGCCGGCAACGCCCCGACGACGTCCGACCTCCCCCGAGCCCACTGAGACGCGTTCTGCAACCGCCGTGAGCTCCTCTACCGATCCCCCCTCTTCTCTGCTTCGTTTGCTCGCCGTAGACGTCGCCCCCTTGCTCACCGTAGCACGCCGCCGCGCGAGCTCGATGCCGGCGTCACTCCGGTGACCATTTGGTCAAGCGTGGGTGCTTAACGCACTCACCGCACCTTGCAGCGCCTCGCTAGCATGTCCGTTTTCCCCCTAGCTCGCTGCAGCAGCAAAACCACCAACGGCCGAGCTCCGGCCGCCGCCCGGCTCGACGCCGTCATCGTTCCTGGCCACCCCAGCACCAATCAATGCCACCAATGGATGCGCCACACCTCTAGCTACCCATAGCACCCACCCGCGCATCAAACCGTGGCCGGAGCAGCGTTTCCGACGCTCTCCGCCATCTCGGCCTCGCCGGCGGCTCAACGCCGGCGGGATTAACCCCTGCTGACCAGGGGTTTGACCCTAGTTTGACCCCGCCTGAGTCACTGATAGGTGGGGCCGGCTCCTAACTAAATTAGATTAGTTTTAATTAGAGCTAATCACTCCGTTAGATGTTAATGACATCGTTAACTAACCCTCTCTCACTGACATGTGGGCCCAGGGCCTAACTAACCCCATTTAGTGCTAACTAAATACTAACTAACTCTGTTAGTTAGCTGAGAGACTGACAGAAGGGGCCCACCAGTCAGGTTTGACCTGGGCTGGCGCCTTTGACCCGCTGACATCACAGTGATGCAGTGCTCACGCATTAATTCAATTACTAGATTTATTCTTTAATAGGAAATTCCAGAAAATTGTCAAAACTTCTAAAAATCATAGAAAATCAACCATAGCTCCAAATGCAAAGATTTATATATGAAAAATGATCAGAAAAATTCAATCTATCCATCTGTAATGGTTTCATGCATGACAAAACAAGTTAACCTTGCTGTTTAAGCAGAATAAGGTTATGCACTAATAAGGCCATGTTTAATGAGCTAATATTTGAATCTTTGATTCAAATGAGTTCATCCCCTTTTGTTTTAGCTTGCATTAGGCCAAGACACTTTCATCTTGCCATGTCATAGCATGCATCATATTGTTGCATATTGCCATGTGTTGATTATGTTCGGTGTGTCTTTCGTGGTAGGTTCTGCCTCCGAGGATAACCCCGAGTATCCGTCTGAAGGGCAGTACCCTACTACCACTACAACAGGCAAGCAACCCATTGATCATTCCGATACAAAACCATGTTCTCGCTTCTGCTCTTGTTTACTGCATTAAGACAACGCGATTCAAACTGCTGTGTGCTATGGTAGTTGAACCCTTATCCTCTGCATGACCTGTCATTGCCACAGTAACTAGATGAAACCCACTAGCATGTGTAGGAGTTGATTGAGCCATGTATGTGATTCCTACCTTGCTATGCCTGCTATGCTTAGAGTTGTGTCAGGTCTGGTTCATCTGGGTGATGGGCTAGAGTGATACGATTATGTCGGTAATGTGAGGGATGTGTTGAACATGTTTTGGTAAAGGTATCGATGAGAGGCCATGTAGGAGTACATGGTGGGTTGTTTCATTGAGACCGTCGATAAGAACTGAGATCTGTATGCGTGATTTAAGATTCAGCTACTACCACACATTGGGCCCTGAAATATGACCCCGCTCGACTTACTGATCCCTCTCGTCCTCTGTCTAGGAGTTGCAACTAGTTTCTGGTGTTTGTAGGTTATGTGTTGGCGGCCGTGCGTAGCGCTGACCCTAGGGGTGGGCTATGATGCGGTAGATACACTGTGGCCGGGTATGCCGGGCGTCCGTTTGGCGTCTCGGGACTCTGTACACATTGTTTGGGGCCGTTGAGGACACCCCGGCCGGATTTCCTTGCGGATGGAACCTGAATAGGCGATAAACCTGGACTAGAGACTTGTGAGGTTAGTCAGGTCGTGGTCTACACCCACGCCGGTTTTCGCTTGAAGTCTGCCGAGCACATGTCGTGTGCAGACGCTAAGTGGTGGAAACATGTGTGACGAAGTACACCCCTGCAGGGTATAAAACTATTCGAATAGCCCCGTCCGCGGTAAAGGATTACTTGGTTGCCTATACAGTTCATAGACAAGTTAATGGATACTACTAAAACACCCAAGATAAGTGTGAGTACCGAGGATGGCCCTCTCGTAGGATGACGAGGGAGGATCCCCGGTGGAGTATTGTGTTGGTGAGTAGTGGACTCGTGTGCGGAAACTATTTTACTAGTGGAGTTCCGTAGGATAGCTTAGCCAAGAGTCAAAGCTGGCTTGCTACAATAACCCCTCCACCTTCTTGAGAATGAGCATGTATAGTAGGTTCTTTTGTAAGACTTGTTGAGTACCTTTCTACTCATGTTTGCTTAATTACTATTTTCAGACGACAACACCGCCCCCTCCGATGGGTTCTACGTAGACCTTGACGTCGACAAGTGACTAGCCACGCAGGTGGTGATCCTAGCCATGGAGGGCCCTATGTAGATAGACAGGCTTCGAGAAGCCTTCTTTCTTTCTAGTGTCTATACTCAGCCTAGTTGCTTCCGCTTGTGCTTGTATGATTGTATGACTTGAGTGTCAGGTCTTGTGACCCCTATCTATATGAACATGTTATGTATGGCTCTCTGGAGCCTTTAAATAAAGTACTTGAGTTGTAGAGTTTTGTTGTGATGCCATGTTGTATGTACTCATATCGGGCATATTGTATGTATGATTGAAATGCTTGGTATGGGTGGGATCCGACAATCTAGTTGTTTATCCTTGGCAGCCTTTCTTATGGGGAAATGTAGTCTAGTGTTCCTCGAGCCATAGTAGTCCGCTACAGCCCAGTTCACCGGAGTCCTGCTAGCCCAGCACTACTGCTCAGGACACTTGACTGGCCGGCATGTGTTTCATGTCGTTCCTATGTCTGTCCCTTTGGGGAAATGTCACGCGGTGACTTCCGGAGTCCTGCCTAGCCTGCTACAGCCCGGGTTCCCTGGAGCCCTGTTAGCCCAGTGCTACAGCCCGGAATCACTCGCTGATGACCGACATGCTCGATGTGATTCATGTATGCCTGTCTCCTTAGGTCTGTGTCGCTTTGGGTTCACGACTAGCCATGTCGGCCCGGGTTCTCTATCATATGGATGCTAGCGACACAATCATATACGTGAGCCAAAAGGCGCAAACGGTCCCGGGCCATGGTAAGGCGACACCCGTGGGATACCGTGCGTGAGGCCGCAAAGTGATATGAGGTGTTACCGGCTAGATCGATGTGGCTTGGAATCGGGGTCCTGACAGCGTTGGCATCAGAGCCGGACTGCCTGTAGGTTTGTTGAGCCAAACTGGTCGATGTTGAGTCTAGAAATGCTTTAGTTATATGTAGGGGAATTGATTGTGGGAGGGAACGTAAGGTTCTTTTACTCCTTTACCTTATGCCCTCTAATCTGAGTCATTCTCTTCTCATTCAGCGTGGGTTAAGGACTAGGCTCTCTTCTTCTATCAGGTTCACGTGTTACTAATCCGTAGTAGCTTATAGGATTGTTGTTACAAGCCTAGTTCAGTTTCTACTATTTTTAGTATGTTACTAATTGAATCAGAACCTTGATATGATGTTGTTGAGTGGTATTGCAAACTGTTGTGGATGTTTCAAATCCTTTTCTGAGCATTTACAGCTGTTATGCTGTCCAATTTTCCCTAGAAATTCTAATGTCTTTGCATTGTGGTTGTGCTTTCAGATGGCCAACCGTGCTCAAAACCAAGTGGTTTGCCTGACCTGGTGCCTCGACGTGCCCGGTCATACTGCTATGTTAGTTCGGGTAATGATCAAGACGGGTTACCGTTGGTATCCTGAATACACCGTCGAAGAGCAATTCCGAGACTTTAATCAAAGCCAATATTTCTGCACCGTCAGGATATTTCCTTCTTATCCTGGATCTACCGAGCCCCTTCACTGTTCCTATGGACTCGGGGTTACTGTTGAGATGGCTGTGTAGGATGCTGCCTATTCCATGATGACCATCATGCGAGTTCGGACTGGCCTGCTTTGGAACACTGACTTCCGTTACATGCCAGCTTCACTTCCGGGAGTGCAAGGGTATCTTCAGGCTATCTATGCTGACTCCACTCAGGAGGACTCATTAACTCATACCACTGCCGAGATGCTCGAAGATAAGGACCGAGAGAATCGGGCCTTGAGGTTGGAGCTTTTCAATACCCGTGCTGATCATTGGGCCACATTGACTCGGTTTGCACCTGCGGTGCAAGCTGGATGTATGGATACAAGGGATCTATATCCTGTGAGATCTGCTCTGCCAAACATGGTGGATTGGCGTGATGTGGGAGGCATCACCCCACCCCGTGGTCCCCGCAGGCCACCGTTTGTTGGTCCAAGACCTCATCCTAGCCCCTTTGGTCCACAAGCTCCTCAGGACCGTCTGTTCCCGGATGATCACGTTGAACTTCCAGGCTATGGAGGTGACTTCTATGAGGACTACTATGGAGCTGTCTGAGTTAGTAGTAGTACGACTAGTATTGTAATAGTTGTATTTCACTGTCCTGCGTGACTTGTGGAATATGACTTTGTGCGTAATCAATTCTGGAGGTGTAGACCAATAATGTATAGGAGCTTGGAATGCCTCCGATGAGATGTAACGTCTTTCATCTTAGTTGTACTGTAGCCTGGGCTTGTACTAAACTATGTATGATGTGTATGACCGTTGGTATATATATGGCAGTCTTATATTACCATGACATACGGATGAACATCTCTGCATTCCGTGTTATCCATTACACTCTGCACTTCCTTGCTAAGTTTGAGCCATCCTTATCTAAACCGTTGTCTTGTTTTCTTCTAGGATGGTCAACACCTGCAGCAACCCTGCTGCCTCGGAGCAGGGGGAAGCCAGTGTAGCTAGGGGTGAAAATCTGCCTCACCCGCCTTCTCTGGCCGAAGTGATGCTGGAGGCGGAAAGAAACAATCATGAGACTAACCGCCTGCTAGAGCGGATTGAGCAGAACACTGCACGCCATCAGCGAAATGACTTGGTGTCAATCAATGAATTTATCAAGCTGTACCCACCAAAGTTTAACCATTCCGCCGAGCCCCTCTACGCGGATGACTGGCTTCGCAGCATCACCCACAAGCTACGTTCTGCCAACGTACCCGAAGCTGACAAGGTCACTTATGCTGCCTATCAGCTCGAAGGCCCTGCTAGCCTTTGGTGGGAAAACTTCGAAGCTATGCGCCCGGTCGGCCAAATTACTACTTGGGCTGAATTCAGTGAGGCTTTCCATGAGCATCACATTTCGAAAGGTCTCATGGATCGCAAGAGGGAGGAGTTCTGCAATTTCACCCAAGGAAGACTGATTGTGGATGCATATAGTTGTGAATTTGGGAATCTGGCATGTTATGCCCCTAAAGAGGTATCTACTGACGCTAAGAAGCAGGCAAGGTTCTGCAAGGGACTTAGCCCTGAGCTTCGCCGCGATCTTTGTCTGCACGAGTGCACCTCCTTTCAGAAGTTGGTCAATAAAGCCATCAGTGCTGAGACAGGCCAGACTGATTATGGCGCTTCACGCAAGCACTCCCGTGATTTTGGCTCTTCATCCGGCTCTGGAGCTTAGAAGCACCGGGTGTGGATCCCAAGCACGGCACTGCCACCTAGGTTCATCCCGAGGCCATCCTTTGAGGCGCCTCGTCCCAACCAGCAGTTTGCACCGCCCAAGCCCTATGGTGGCCCTGCTGCTAATGCTGCTCCACGCCCCAATGTTGTGACTTGTTTCAAGTGTGGAGAGCCGGGTCACTATAGCCGAGAGTGTCCCCAGAACAACAACCCCAATCAAACTGGGAAGTCCGTTGGCCGTGGTAAGCCTGCGGGAAAAACATTCTACGCCAAGCCGGCCACCACTGCACGTGGCCATGTCAACTATGTTTCAGCCGAGGAGGCTCATGAGGATCCTAACGTCGTCCTTGGTACGCTCCTTGTTAACTGCCATCCGGCATCTGTTCTTTTCGATACTGGAGCATCTCATTCATTCATATCCGAGAACTATGCTCAATTGCATAACACGACATTCTGTGACATGCCCTCTACCATGGAAATTCAAACCCCTGGCTCTAGATGGCAAACTTCTAGAGTAAGCCATGGGAACAAAATTCTTGTCGCTAGACTTGTCTTCCTTGCATCCTTAATAGCTCTCAAGTCCTTGGACATAAACATCATCTTGGGTATGGACTGGATGTCAGCTCATTATGCTAAGATTGATTGTGCCACTAGAACCGTTCAACTTACTCACCCATCGGGCAAGACAGTCAATGTCTTAACTCGAGTGGCCAAGCGCCAGCTTTACTCCCTAAATGCCGACCCTCTTCCAGACCTTGAGGATGTTCCGGTAGTCCGAGACTTTCCGGATGTCTTTCCAGAAGAACTGCCAGGTGTTCCACCTGACAGGGATGTTGAGTTTGTGATAGACCTTGTTCCAGGAACCGTTCCAATTTCTAGAAGACCCTACAAGATGGCACCCTTAGAACTAGCCGAGCTTAAGAACCAACTCGATGAGTCCTTGAAAAAGGGTTTCATCCGTCCTAGTTCCTCTCCTTGGGCTTGCCCCGTCCTCTTCGTCAAGAAGAAGGATGGAACGGATCGAATGGTTGTAGATTACCGACCTGTCAACCTGGTCACCATCAAGAACAAGTATCCGCTTCCCAGGATCAACGATCTGTATGATCAGCTCGCTGGATCCTCAGTCTTTTCCAAGATGGATTTGAGGTTGGGCTACCATCAAATCAAAATCAGAAATGGGGACATTCCCAAAACGGCCTTTGTTACTCGTTATGGCCAATACGAGTACACCGTTATGTCCTTCGGTTTAACCAATGCCCCAGCCACCTTCTCCCGGTTAATGAACTCGGTCTTCATGGAGTATTTGGATAAATTCGTCGTAGTATACCTCGATGACATACTCATCTACTCCAAGAATGAAGAGGAACATGCCGAACATCTAAGGCTGGTATTGATGAAACTTCGAGAGCATCGCCTTTATGCCAAATTCTCCAAGTGTGAATTTTGGTTGCCAGAAGTGACCTATCTAGGCCATGTAATCTCTGGTAAGGGTATTGCTGTCAATCCCGAGCGAGTTCAAGCCGTCCTTGATTGGACTCCACCTGAGACAGTCAAGCAAGTTCGGAGCTTCCTGGGCTTAGCGAGCTATTGCCGCCGCTTCATCGAGAATTTCTCCAAGGTTGCTAAACCTCTAACTGAACTCCTCAAGAAAGATAAAAAGTTCGAGTGGACTCCACAGTGCGAGTTCAGCTTTCAGGAACTGAAAAGACGCCTGACATCTGCTCCCATACTGGTACCACCAGATTTCTCCAAGGACTTTATTATCTATTGCGACGCCTCGCGACAAGGACTAGGTTGCATACTCATGCAAGATCGGCAGGTAATTGCCTATGCTTCATGGCAATTACACCCGCATAAGGAAAATCATCCCACACATGATCTAGAGCTTGCAGCTGTAGTCCATGCACTTAAAACCTGGCGACATTACCTCCTCGGTAATCATTGTGAGATCTTCACCGATCACCAAAGTTTGAAATATATCTTCACCCAACCAGATTTGAATCTCAGGCAAAGATGTTGGGTCGAGTTGATCTCGGATTACGACTTAGGAATAACTTACACCCCGGGCAAAGCCAATGTCATGGCTGATGCACTAAGTCGTAAATCCTATTGTAACAACCTGATGTTACAACAAAGTCAACCACTTCTCCATGAGGAATTCGTAAGCTTAATCTTCACATTGTTCCTCGAGGATTCCTATCCACCCTGGTGGCGAAACCTACCCTTATGGATCAAATCATAGCTGCCCAGAAGCGTGATAAGGGCATATCCCGGATTAAGGAAAACATTGCTAGCGGAGTTGCTAAATGTTTTTCCATGGATAAGCGGGGTGCTGTCTTCTTCGAGAACCGTTTGGTGGTTCCCAAGAAACAACATCTACGCCAGTTGATCCTTAAGGAAGCTCATGAATCCCCTCTCACCATTCATCCCGGTAGTACTAAAATGTATCAAGACCTACGCCAGAGGTTTTGGTGGACTAGGATGAAGAGAGAAATCGCTCAATACATTGCTAATTGCGACGTTTGTCGTCGTGTTAAAGCAGAGCATCAACGGCCTGCTGGCACCCTTCAACCTCTGGCTATTCCTGAATGGAAATGGGATAAAATCAGTATGGATTTCATCACTGGGTTTCCCAGGACCAAGAGAGGGAATAATGCCATCTTCGTCGTGATCGACCGACTTTCCAAAGTATCCCACTTTCTACCTGTTCGTGAGAGTATCACCGCTAGCCAGCTAGCCGATTTATACATCTCCCGAATAGTGTCTCTTCATGGTGTTCCATTGGAAATTAACTCAGACCGTGGGAGTCTCTTCACCTCTCGATTTTGGGAAAGTTTCCAAAATGCTATGGGAACTCGTCTCTCTTTTAGCACCGCCTTCCATCCTCAATCAAGTGGTCAAGTAGAACGAGTCAATCAAATTCTGGAAGATATGCTCCGAGCCTCTGTCATCTCGTTCGGAATGGGTTGGGAGAAATGCCTTCCATTCGCGGAGTTTGCTTACAACAATAGTTATCAAGCTAGCTTGGGCAAGGCTCCTTTCGAAGTTCTCTATGGACGAAAATGTCGAACGCCTCTTAACTGGTCAGAAACCGGGGAAAGACAACTCTTTGGCCCGGATATGATTCAGGAAGCAGAAGAGCAGGTTCGCGTTATTCGTGAGAAATTGAAAACAGCCCAATCTCGTCAAAAGAGTCAATATGATCGTAAACATAAGCCTATGACTTATGAAGTCGGCGAGAAGGCTTACCTTCGGGTTACTCCGTTAAAGGGAACCCATCGTTTCGGTATCAAAGGCAAATTGGCTCCTCGTTATATCGGACCCTTTCGCATTCTTGCCAAACGAGGAGAAGTTGCCTACCAATTGGAACTACCTTCGCATCTTTCCAGGGTTCACGATGTCTTCCACGTTTCTCAACTCAGGCGTTGCTTCGCGGATCCTATCCGTGGAGTGGACCACGAAACGCTTGATCTACAAGATAACCTCTCATATCGGGAATATCCCGTTCGTATCCTTGATCAAGCCGAGCATACCACTCGACGTCATAATATCAAGTTTCTCAAGGTTCAATGGTTACACCATTCCGAGAAAGAAGCCACTTGGGAAAGGGAGGATCGTCTTCGACTCGAGTACCCCACCTTCTTCCCGGAGGATCCTAAATCTCGGGACGAGATTCTTTTGAGTGGGGGTGAGTTGTCACACCCTAGTTAGTTCAAGCATTAGAGTGTGCATCATGTTTAAATTCCTCTTAAATTTGAAATGGGCAAGACAGAACCCCCAGCACCCCCCTGGAAACAACTAGGGTTTACTAAAATTATTTTCAATGAACCTGAAATGCCCTTCTAAAAAGTTCACTCTCTTTGTCTTGGGTTAGAACCTCTGGCAAAATTGGTGCACAATTTTCTAGGTCAATAGAAGGTCATTGAATTAATTCATAAGTATTTGAATTTGGGCATTTAAATGCTATAAAATAATTTAAATACTCAAATAATTCTGGAAATAAGTGTGGGCTGTTGGAAATATTCTAAACAGAGCCCACAATTATTTTCAGGATTTTTGGAAACGTTTTAGTATTTTTAATAAAGCCCAACAGTTGCTGTTAAATAGAAAAAGAAAACAAATCAGAAAAAGAGAGAGAGGGAGAAGCCCACCTGGGCCTTACCTGTGCTGGCCCGGCCCACCTGGCCTGTGCCAGTCGTCACCCACCTCTGCCAGTAGGCAGAGGCGTGTCGCCGGCGCGTGCTCCCGCGGCCACCTCCTGCTTCCACCTCCTGCTGCCTCCTCGTCCCCATCCGAGCGCCACGGAGACGCCTAGCACCTCCCTGCACTCCTCCCCTCTCTCCCCCTCGTCTCCCTCACCCTCTCCCGCGATGGGCGAGCGCGATCCTCGCCGCCGTTCGCCGTAGTTGCCACCAGAGCCACCCCCTCGCCTCCCTGACGTGCCCGTGAGCTCCGCCTCCATCGTCTACGCCTCCTCGTTGACTCACGCAACGCCGGACGCCTCCAAGCGCCTTCCCGATGCCTTCTTCTTCCTCGATCCGCCGAGATCGCCGGCAACGCCCCGACGACGTTCGACCTCCCCCGAGCCCGCTGAGACGCGTTCTGCAACCGCCGTGAGCTCCTCTACCGATCCCCCTCTTCTCTGCTTCGTTTGCTCGCCGTAGACGTCGCCCCCTTGCTCATCGTAGCACGTCGCCGCGCGAGCTCGACACCGGCATCACTCCGGTGACCATTTGGTCAAGCGCGGGTGCTTAACACACTCACCGCACCTCGCAGCGCCTCGCTAGCATGTCTGTTTTCCCCCTAGCTCGCTGCAGCAGCAAAACCACCAACGGCCGAGCTCCGGCCGCCGCCCGGCTCAACGCCATCGTCGTTCCCAGCCACCCCAGCACCAACCAATGCCACCAATGGATGCGCCAAATCTCTAGCTACCCGTAGCACCCACCCGCGCATCGAACCGTGGCCGGAGCAGCGTTTCCGATGCTCTCCGCCGTCTCGGCCTCGCCGGCGGCTCAACGCCGGCGGGATTAACCCCTGCTGACCAGGGGTTTGACCCCAGTTTGACCCCGCCTGAGTCACTGATAGGTGGGGCCAGCTCCTAACTAAATTAGATTAGTTTTAATTAGAGCTAATCACTCTGTTAGAGGTTAATGACATCATTAACTAACCCTCTCTCACTGACATGTGGGCCCAAGGCCTAACTAACCCCGTTTAGTGCTAACTAAACACTAACTAACTCTGTTAGTTAGCTGAGAGACTGACAGAAGGGGCCCACCAGTCAGGTTTGACCTGGGCTGGCGCCTTTGACCCGCTCACATCACAGTGATGCAGTGCTGACGCATTAATTCAATTACTGGATTTATTCTTTAATAGGAAATTCCAGAAAATAGTCAAAACTTCTAAAAATCATAGAAAATCAACCATAGCTCCAAATGCAAAGATTTATATATGAAAAATGATCAGAAAAATTCAATCTATCCATCTGTAATGGTTTCATGCATGACAAAACAAGTTAACCTTGCTGTTTAAGCAGAATAAGGTAATGCACTAATAAGGCCATGTTTAATGAGCTAATATTTGAATCTTTGATTCAAATGAGTTCATCCCCTTCTGTTTTAGCTTGCATTAGGCCAAGACACTTTCATCTTGCCATGTCATAGCATGCATCATATTGTTGCATATTGCCATGTGTTGATTATGTTCGGTGTGTCTTTCGTGGTAGGTTCTGCCTCCGAGGATAACCCCGAGTATCCGTCTGAAGGGCAGTACCCTACTACCACTACAACAGGCAAGCAACCCATTGATCATTCCGATACAAACCCATGTTCTCGCTTCTGCTCTTGTTTACTGCATTAAGACAACGCGATTCAAACTGCTGTGTGCTACGGTAGTTGAACCCTTATCCTCTGCATGACCTGTCATTGCCACAGTAACTAGATGAAACCCACCAGCATGTGTAGGAGTTGATTGAGCCATGTATGTGATTCCTACCTTGCTATGCCTGCTATGCTTAGAGTTGTGTCAGGTCTGGTTCATCTGGGTGATGGGCTAGAGTGATATGATTATGTCGGTAATGTGAGGGATGTGTTGAACATGTTTTGGTAAAGGTATCGATGAGAGGCCATGTAGGAGTACATGGTGGGTTGTTTCATTGAGACCGTCCATAAGAACTGAGATCTGTATGCATGATTTAAGATTCAGCTACTACCACACATTGGGACCTGAAATATGACCCCGCTCGACTTACTGACCCCTCTCGTCCTCTGTCCAGGAGTTGCAACTAGTTTCTGGTGTTTGTAGGTTATGTGTTGGCGGCCGTGCGTAGCGCTGACCCTAGGGGTGGGCTATGATGCGGTAGATACACTGTGGCCGGGTATGCCGGGCGCCCGTTTGGCGTCTCGGGACTCTGTACACATCGTTTGGGGCCGTTGAGGACACCTCGACCGGATTTCCTTGCGGATGGAACCTGAATAGGCGATAAACCTGGACTAGAGACTTGTGAGGTTAGTCAGGTCGTGGTCTACACCCACATCGGTTTTCGCTTGAAGTCTGCCGAGCACATGTCGTGTGCAGACGCTAAGTGGTGGAAACATGTGTGACGAAGTACACCCCTGCAGGGTATAAAACTATTCGAATAGCCGCGTCCGTGGTAAAGGACTACTTGGTTGCCTATACAGTTCATAGACAAGTTAATGGATACTACTAAAAGACTCAAGATAAGTGTGAGTACCGAGGATGGCCCTCTCGTAGGATGACGAGGGAGGATCCCCGGTGGAGTATTGTGTTGGTGAGTAGTGGACTCGTGTGCGAAAACTATTTTACTAGTGGAGTTCCGTAGGATAGCTTAGCCAAGAGTCAAAGCTGGCTTGCTGCAATAACCCCACCACCTTCTTGAGAATGAGCATGTATAGTAGGTTCTGTTGTAAGACTTGTTGAGTACCTTTGTACTCATGTTTGCTTAATTACTGTTTTCAGACGACAACACCGCCCCCTCCGATGGGTTCTACGTAGACCTTGACGTCGACGAGTGACTAGCCACCCAGGTGGTGATCCTGGCCATGGAGGGCCCTATGTAGATAGACAGGCTTCGAGAAGCCTTCTTTCTTTCTAGTGTCTGTACTCAGACTAGTTGCTTCCGCTTGTGCTTGTATGATTGTATGGCTTGAGTGTCGGGTCTTGTGACCCCTATCTGTATGAACATGTTATGTATGGCTCTCTGGAGCCTTTAAATAAAGTACTTGAGTTGTAGAGTTTTGTTGTGATTCCATGTTGTATGTACTCATATCGGGCATATTGTATGTATGATTGAATGCTTGGTATGAGTGGGATCCGACAATCTAGTTGTTTATCCTTGGCAGCCTTTCTTATGGGGAAATGTAGTCTAGTGTTCCTCGAGCCATAGTAGTCCGCTACAACCCGGTTCACCGGAGTCCTGCTTGCCTAGCACTACTGCTAAGGACACTTGACTGGCCGGCATGTGTTTCACGTCACTCCTATGTCTGTCCCTTCGGGGAAATGTCACGCGGTGACTTCCCGAGTCCTGCCTAGCCTGCTACAGCCCGGGTTCCCCGGAGCCCTGTTAGCCCAGTGCTACAGCCCGGAATCACTCGCTGATGACCGACATGCTCGATGTGATTCATGTATGCCTGTCTCCATAGGTCTGTGCCGCTTTGGGTTCATGACTAGCCATGTCGGCCCGGGTTCTCTGTCATATGGATGCTAGCGACACTATCATATACGTGAGCCAAAAGGCGCAAATGATCTCGGGCCATGGTAAGGCGACACCCGTGGGATACCGTGCGTGAGGCTGCAAAGTGATATGAGGTGTTACCGGCTAGATCGATGTGGCTTGGAATCGGGGTCCTGACAGGTTCACCATACGTGCATGCTATGGGAATCACAAACCTCAACACAAGTATTTCTACAATCCACAACTACCCACTAGCATGACTCTAATATCACCATCTTTATATCGCAAAACTATTGCAATGAATCAAACACATCATATTCAATGATCTACAAGTTTTATGTAGGATTTTATGACTAACCATGTGAATGACCAGTTTCTGTCATCTCTCTAAATAGATATAAGTGAAGAAAGAGAGTTTAATTCTTTCTATAAAAGATATGCCCACGCTCTAACAGTTATAAGTGAAGCAAAAGAGCATTCTACAAATGGCGGTTGTCTATGTAAAGAGAAACAGGCAATCCAAACTTCAAATGATATAGGTGAAGCACATGAAGCAATCTATAAATCCATACTCAAAGAATATAAGTGAAGTGCAAAGAGCATTCTATAAATCAACCAAGGACTATCTCATACCAGCATGGAGCAAAAAAAGAAAAAAGAAAACTAAATGCACAAGACGCTCCAAAATTTGCACATGTCACATGAATGCAACGAATACGAAAACAGACCGATATTTGTTGAAGAAAGAGGGGATGCCTTCCCAGCATCCCCAAGCTTAAACGCTTGAGTCTCCTTGAATATTTACTTGGGGTGACTCGGGCATCCCCAAGCTTGAGCTCTTGCCTCTCTTCCTTCTTCTCACATCAAAACCTTCTCAATCATCGAACACTTCATCCACACAAAACTTCAACAGAAAACTCGGTAAGATCCGTTTGTATAATAAAGCAAATCACTACTCTAAGTACTGTTGCAAACCAATTCATATTTTGTTTTTGCATTGTGTCTACTGTAATATAACTTTTTCATGGCTTAATCCACTGATATAAATCGATAGGTTCATCAAAACAAGCAAACTATGCATCAAAAACAGAATCTATCTAAAACAGAACAGTCTGTAATAATCTGAACATTCACCATACTTCCGATACTTGAAAAATTCTGCCGAAATTAGGAAAAATAAAAAATTTGTATAGGAAGACAGTGCAAAAAGAATCAGAACCATTTGATGTTCCAGTAAAAAAATGTAAAATCGCGCACTACAGCCAAAGTTTTTGTCCTGCACCATACAAACCATCAAGCAATGTAAACATCCTAAAGGCAAACCTTGGCGCATTATTTTTATTTCTAAACTTTATAAAAGCACACAAACAGAAATAAATGAATCTCTAAAACTTTCGGGTTGTCTCCCTGGCAGCGCTTTCTTTAAAGCCATTAAGCTAGGCATATAGTGCTCAAGTAATGAATCCACCTGGATCCCAAGGTATATCAAAGCCAATTTTAATTAACAATGATTTAGCATTTAGTAGTGAGCACAAAGTAACATATATCATGTAACAATGAAGTCTAACTCTCTTCCTATGCATCGGAATGTCATAAAATAACAATTCATGCACACATAGTAAAGGCCAATGCATAGTATAAATAGTTTCTTGCAAATTTATCATATTGGAAACATACAGAGGTGGAGATATAGTTCTTCTCTCATAATAATTGCATGTAGGAGCAGCAAGCACATGCATATTGTATTCATCAAAATCATCATGTGCAACGGTATAAGGCAACCCATCAATAGACTCCTTGATAAGCACAAACTTCCCCGATATAGTGTAGTTTGGAGAATTCAAAAAGATAATAGGACTATCATGCGTGGGTGCAATAGCAAGAATTTCATGTTTAACATAAGGAACTATAGCAAGTTCATCTCCATAAGCATAATTCATATTGGCATCTTGGCCACAAGCATAGCAAGCATCATCAAAAAGGGATATTTCAAAAGAATCATAGGGATCATAACAGTCATCATAGCAATCATCCTTCGGTAAGCACGAATGGGCATTAAATAATGTATGAGTTGAAGGGTTACTCTCATTAGAAGGTGGGCACGGGTGATCAATATGCTCTTCCTCCTTTTGTTCTTCGCTCTCCTCATCATCTTTTTCATCCAATGAGCTCACGGTTTCATCGATTTCTTCTTCCATAGACTCCTGCAAAATATTAGTCTCTTCTTGGATAGCGGAGACTTTCTCAATAAGTGCATTAATTTCGGAATTGTATTCATAATTCTCATAGCAAAATATTTGAGGATAGCTAAATTTTCAGATCTATAAATAGCATCATCAAAATCTTCAAACTCTTTACACATAGATTCAATTTCATAAGCACCCATAAAAGCAACAAATTCTTCTATTTGTTCCACATCATAGTAATCATATATACCATTAGCATAAGAAGCTAAGGTTTTATTATCATTGAATTTGCATGAAAAGGGAAGGTGTGGAGCCTTCATCCTAGAGCAACAAGTATAATCATAACTCACGCATTATTGCCAAGCATACCACTTCAATATATGAAATTGATCCCATAATAGTTTCCCTTTTTGTGTCAAGCGATAATCCCTAAAGTATTCACGTTGATCCAACGTTACTCCCATTACATAATTAAATGGGGTTTTCTCAGGATTATTAAAGTAGTACATAATATCTTTCACATAACCAGCATCGAGGGTTTTAGGAGGTTCCCCATCTCCATGAGCAGAAAGTACACCTAATTTTTTTGGTATTTCGTGTTCCATATCCATAACTAAAGATAGAGAACAACTAAGAACAGTAAATAAAAATTACTTAGTGATAAAGCAAACAAGCACACACAAGAATATTCACCCCACGCTATTGCTCCCCGGCAACGGTGCCAGAAAAAGGTCTTGATAACCCACAAGTATAGGGGATCGCAATAGTTTTCGATAAGTAAGAGTGTCGAACCCAACGAGGAGCTAAAGGTAGAACAAATATTCCCTCAAGTTCTATCGACCACCGATACAACTCTACGCAGGCTTGATGTTCGCTTTACCTAGAACAAGTATGAAACTAGAAGTACTTTGTAGGTGTTTTTGGATAGGCTTGCAAGAAAGTAAAGAGCAGATAAATAAAAGCTAGGGGCTGTTTAGATGAAGAAACAACTAAATTAGTTTTAGTAGAGAGCTTGTTGTCACGAGAAAGTTATTTGTCCCTAGGCAATCGATAACTAGACCGGTAATCATTATTACAATTTTATTTGAGGGAGAGGCATAAGCTAACATACTTTCTCTACTTGGATCATATGCACTTATGATTGGAACTCTAGCAAGCATCCACAACTACTAAACATTCATTAAGGTAAAACCCAACCATAGCATTAAAGCATCAAGTCCCCTTTATCCCATACGCAAACAACCTACTTACTCGGGTCTGTGCTTCTGTCACTCACGCCACCCACCATAAGCAAATCATGAACATATTGCAAACCCTACAATGGGGATCCCTCACGCTTGCGCGACACGGAGAGCACCATAGGACAACACCAATAATAAAACATGCAACTCAAATCAATCTTGATCATCAAATAGCCATTAGGACAAAACAGATCTACTCAAACATCATAGGATAGTGAAAGTGCGTTATATCGACTAGAGGGGGGGTGAATAGGCAATTTTTATGAAATTCTTCACTGAGGAATTTGCCGGTGAGGAAATTCCTTAGCGAAGAACTACTAGCAGCGGAATAAGTACTCAAAGGTAAACATAACAGAATACAAGCATAGTCATCATGATGAAATGAAGACAGGCACAGAGTACAGGACGCGTAATCACATGATAACACAGGATGAAGACAAATAGACTGAAGAAATTGAATTGAGGAAATTGAGAAAGTCTTCAGTCAAGGTCTTCTAACACAGATATGAACAACATACAACACAGTTATGAGGAAATGAAAGAGTTGAGGAAATAGAACCAGTAAGCTCGGTGAAGACAATGATTTGGTAGACCAGTTCCAACTGCTGTCTCAGTTGTACGTCTGGTTGGAGCAGCTGAGTATTTAAACTCAAGGACACACAGTCCCGGACACCCAGTCAAGGACACTTAGTCCAAGACACCCAGTCCTCACCGTATTCTCCTTGAACTAAGGTCACACAGACCTCGTCCAATCACTCGTGGTAAGTCTTCAGGCGACTTCCAAACCTTCACAAACTTGGTCACCCGGCGATCCACAATTCCTCTTGGATGCTCTAGAC
Organism: Triticum aestivum; assembly: GCF_018294505.1. Lineage (NCBI taxonomy): Eukaryota > Viridiplantae > Streptophyta > Magnoliopsida > Poales > Poaceae > Triticum > Triticum aestivum. Next base: position 505,969,100 of record NC_057806.1, on the reverse strand, counting down.
CATGACGCCTAACCGTCTGGAAGAAGCACAGTCTTCAAAGGTAACAAGCGTCGGATCCACTCAGGATCAATCTCTTCAGTGATGCTCAATCACTTGGGGTTTGTAGGTGTTTGGGTTTTGGGTTTTTGGTTTTTCCTCACTTGATGATTTTCGCTCAAAGTCCTCGGAGGATGGGTTGCTCTCAAATGACAAGTGTCAGTTTCTCTCGGAGCAGCCTCTCAGCTAGTGGTTGTAGGGGGCGGCTATTTATAGCCTAGGGAGCAGCCCGACATGATAAGACATAAATGCCCTTCAATGATATGACCGTTAGGTGGATAGATATTTTGGAACAGCTGGCGCATAGCACAACAACGGTCGGAATTTTGAGTACCAAAATCCTCAGGGCTATCATGTTCCTCACTGTGTAGGCAATCCGCACTGGCGAATTCCTAACTCCTCAGTCAGGACAAATTCCTCAGAGACCAGAAGAACTTCGTCTCTGTCACTGAAGAAATTGACTGAACTGTATGAGATTTCCAATGGATTCACTCGAAGGGATTGGTAGGTGTAGGATTTTGAGTTGAGCATCACATGGAAATTTTTCCTTAGTATTTCCTCGACCCCCTTTAACAGTACGGTGTTTCCTATGACTCAAGAAAGAGAAAAACAAAACTATGAAAACGAAAGTCTTCAAGCTTCATATTCCTCGCATGAATATCAAGTCTTCACGGACACACCAATTTCTTCACTTTCAAAGTCTTCATGAAAGTCTTCAGAAATACCAAAATCTTCAGTCGAAGATATTCATTTTTAGGGGTCGACTTTTCCTGTAAATATCAAACTCCTCATAGACTTATAGACCTGTGTACACTCACACACGGATTAGTCCCTTAACCTATAAGTCTTCAATACACCAAAATCACTAAGGGGCACTAGATGCACTTACAATCTCCCCCTTTTTGGTGATTGATGACAATATAGGTTAAGTTTTCAACGGGGATAAACATATGAAGTGTAAATACTGATATTGAGGAATTTGATTGCAAGATATAGAAGAACTCCCCCTGAAGATGTGCATAGTGAGGAATTTGCTTTTGAAGCAATGCACACTTGAAGAGTTGAATCATGGAGATCTGCCCCTATATCTTGTAATTCAGACACGCATTTAACATATAATATGAAGAATTTGAAATGCATGATGAAATATGGTGCCTGATGAAATTCAGCATGTCTGCAATAATATTAACGAGGAATAAGCATGCAGAAAAGAGTATCAGAGCATAGTGCATCAAAAGTATCAGAGCACCATCGGGTTTAAGATTACAACTCGATCCAATAAAGTTTCAGAAGAACGAGAGTTGTAACTTAGCAAAAAAAACGTTGTATATGGGCGATAAAATAGACCCGCTTGAAGACTAACTCAAATTTCTCCCCCTTTGTCATCAAATAACCAAAAGGATCGAAACTGAGGACTAACGCCCCTGAAGATAATCAAGTTGATGAAGGAGCACCAGCGTTGTTGGGGTCGTTGGTTGATGTAGGGCCTGCCGCAGTGTCGTCTAAATCTTCATGTTCATCAGTGTCGCGCGATGAAGAATATGAGCTGGCCACCAGAGAAGGAACCTTGACCTTCTTGAATTTCTTCGGTGGAGGTGCAGACCAGTCAAAATCTTCATTAAGACCCATGTTCTTCAGATCTTCTTCACCATACAGATGTGACAGGATTGCCCAGGTGCGACCGAAGACTTGATGGAGGTAGTAGTGGTTTTTCTTCACTGCATTGTGTGTGGCAGTCATGTTGTGAAGAAGTGAACCAAACTGACGCTTAACCCATTTGTGATTTCGATCCACCTTCTGGTGAAGACTAAGCAGAAGTTCACGGTCTGTCATCACGCGCGGAGCAGTGGCTTGAGGAGTGGACTTGGGAGCATTGGCAGAGTCATGTGTGGCAGAGTCATCATTGGTGGAATAAGATGCAGCTTTGCGAAACTGACCATCCAATGGACGAATGCCTTCATCAATTACAGCTGGTGCCTTGCCCTTTCCATCAACTGAGGAATATGTCTGCTTGAGGACTTCAATTGGGGGCAAGTAGCTGAGATGATTCTGGAAATCAGCTTTGTAGTTGAGTGAAGACCTTGTCCTGAGGAATCTCATGATCCAAGGTGCATAAGGCTTCAGCTCAAACGGAGACAGTGCAACATTGGCCATAGTCCTCATGAAGAAATCGTGATAGTTGACAGGAATGCCATGAACGATGTTGAATACCAGATTCTTCATGATGCCAATAATTTCCTCATCAGATGAGTCGTGGCCTTTGATAGGACTGATTATCCTCGTAAGAATACGATAGACAATTCTGGGAACGTACAGCAATTCCTTCACGAGGAATTTTGTTCATGGTGCCTGACCTGGTTTCAAAGGCTTCATCAGCACTTGCATGTAATGATGTGTGAGCTCAGGTTCACTGTAGATGCAGCGAGCTTCTTCAAGGGGAGGACTGAGTGGTAGAGCACGAAGCAATTCAGAGGCTGGTGCAGTGTAGTGAGTGTTTTCAGACATCCAGTCCAGCACCCATAAATTCACATCTTCAGCATTTCCGGTGATGTGCAGCGTTGCATAGAATCGAAGAATCAGTTCTTCATTCCAATCGCAGATGTCAGAGCAAAAATTGAGCAGTCCAGCGTCGTGAAGAACACTGAGGACTGGTGCGAAGCACGGCAGAGATTCCATATCCACGTGAGGAATATGCTCATGGTAGAAAATCTTCTCCTTGTTGAACAACACTGAGGAATAGAAATTGGCTTGACTAGCAGTCCAGAAACGCCTCTTCCTAATGCGAGCAGAGTCATATGGGTTATAATCTTCGAAGAATACGTGCTCGCCGAAGAAATCATCAGCCTTGAACTTTTGCTTGCGTGAGAATGGATCCTTTGGCTTTGGCAGAGGAGTGTCAGTGAGTTGCATCACGACCTCAGGAATCTCAATCGCAGGTTCTTCAGGCTGAGGAATTTCTGGTTCTTCCTTAGTGGCAGTCTGCGTAGTTGGTTGTTCAGCAGCAGCAGTTTCTTCAGCGCTAGTGGCTGGAATTTCCTCATGGACAGATGCAGTGGGATGAGTTTCTTCAGAGCCCATGTGAACAGTTTGTGTGGGGGACTGAGGAATTTGCTGTAGAGGGGTGAACATTGGAGAGTTTGGATGCTGACTTTCCCAGAATTCATCACTGATTACGGGTGTGGAGCAGCCAATGTCCACATCTTCATCTTCCATTTCTTCAATGCCAGCCTCTTCAGCTGTGAACTGAGGCATAGGCGAGGAGATGATAGGTGTTGAAGGGATCGCATCCACTTCAATTTCTTCATCCAACGGTTCAGACGAAGCAGCAAAAGGAGTTTCTTCATCAGATCCGCTGGGGATCACATATTCTTCATCAAAAGGAACAAGGTCCTTTGATGGCCTGGTTGAGATGGGAACATCATCAATCGGATGTGCAAATGAGCTTGTCATAGGCTTCATTTTCTTCGGAGCTGAAGAATCTGAAGCAGCTGATGCTTTCCTTTTCTTCACTGCAGCATGCTCTGCAGCCTTGGTCTTCTTCACATCTGATGCAGATGGAAGGATTGGAGTTGAAGTTGGTGCAGGAGCAGCTGAGGAATCTGGTTGATTTTCTTCAGGCACAACTGATGCAGTTGCCCTGAGTTCTTCAGTTTCTTCAGGCACACCACTAGTGGGTGCCCTGGCAATTTCTTCAGTGGCTGGAATGCAGTCATCAGCCCTGGAACTCATATTTTCTTCAGCAGCCTGATTGTCATCAGCGGTGCTGGCATGTTCTTCAGTCGGCTGAGCAGATGCTTCAGCCTGAGGAATTTCCTGTTGCTTTGGGGCAGCAACATTTGAAGTGAACTGTTCAGTTATCTTTACAAATCTAACTTTGGCTCCTTGCCAATCAGCATAGTAGGCTTGGAAGTCATCGCTGAGGGTTTTGATTTCATATTGGATTTTTACAAGTTCATCAGTGGTCATAGTGACAACGTTGTTCTTCAGGTATTTCTCCTTTATGTACTGGGCCTTCTTGATCTGCCTGGCCTGATCATATTTCCATTTATCCTCTTGGATGAAATGAGTCAGCATGTGATTTTGATCACGCGTCAGCTTGAAGTCAGGCATAGGAGTATTTGGGTCCTTGTGCCAGAGATCAATGTAGTAGAGGATCAGCTCGGGATCCAAAAGCAGTGGCACAGGTGTGACTTTGGCTCTAGCGGCCCTAAGTTGTCTGTCTCTGATGATTTCTGCAAGTTCATCGTCATTAGCTTCATCTTCTTCAGACGGCACTTGGAAAGCGACTTGCTTCTTTTGAGGACTTGGGCATGGACCTCGTTCAGCAGTGGCCTTGGTCTTCAGAGTGGGGCTAGATGAAGAATTTGGTGCAGCTGAGGAGCTTGCTGAGATACCAGAGGCAATGGAGATGCATGTAGTCCTTTGGCACGAGGCCAGATGCGCAGGTGCTGAGGACTTTGTCAGAATAGCTGAGGACTTTGGAGGAGGTGCTGAGGATTTTGAAGGAGCAGCTTGAGGGATTGGTCGTGAGGACCTTGAAGAGTCTAGCTGTGAGGGCGCAGCTGAGGAACTTGGCCGTGAGGGCACTGTTGATGAAGCACTTGGCTTATGAGCAAGCTTCTTAGGCATGGATTTCCTCGGCTTGACAGAGGCCTCAGCAGAGGCAGCAACAGCCACAGCAGAGTCTTCATTGAATTTCCTCACTGCTTCTCTGGCTTGCTTGGCCAACTTGCCTTGGCGCTTGGCCCATTCATCAGGATAGTCCTCACCGCGCCTGAGGCTAGTGGGATCTGCTACTTGGCCAGGTGCCAATGGAGCTCTTGGGCATGGAGGATTGAGTGCGAATTTCTTCATGTACTTAGGAGTGACATATTTGTACTCCCTCCATTCTCTTGCCCATCTCCTCTCTATCCTCTGTTTGCGGACTTTGCGCTCATTCTTGGTTTCCTCAGTAGGTGTGCAGTACCCAGCATATATGTCATCAGGGATCTCAAACGCTGTATTTACCTCAGGCCTCTTTCCTCCCTTCTGTGGCCTTTTACCATCAGCCATTTTCTTCAGTTGAGGAATTTGAACAATCGAATTCTCTGAAGAAGTATGCAACTTTTCTTCGAGGAACGCTGCAAATGAGTTAAGTTGATGAGAACCTAGTGATTCAGCAGCTGACATGTGTACCTGTGAACAGAGTATAGTTGCGAGGAATTTGGAGAGGTCATATGCGTTCTCAGAAGGTTTTTCAAAAAGAACAAGTTTGAGGAATTTGACCAGATGAGTCTTGAAGATTTTCACTAAGCGTTCTTTGTCTTAGGTTCCAGAGTTGTATAGATCGAAGATCCACACAATTGAGGAATCTTGAAGAAAAATGATGCTTAGAGAAACGAATCAAGAACAGATGACATGTGAGGTGTTTAGTGTGTGAAGATTTGAAGAATAAAACACCTTTGAAGATTTTATAGAGAAACTTCGAATCAAAGAGGGCAGTAAAAGTAACTTTTAATTACCCTGAATGAAGAACACGACGAACAGTGAGGTGAAACAGTGGAGTTCGTCGGTGTAGATCTTCCACGCCCTAACTTGGCGGAGGAAGACGTCTACGGCGGCGGCGGAGGTGAAGATTTCCGCGGTCGGCGCGAGTACGACGACGACGAGGTCGAGGCAGTGAAGATCTTCCTCACCGGTGACGATGGAGTAGCGACGGCGCTAGGGTTTGGGAAGCTCGAGTGGGAGAGAGAGATCGAGCGGAGTAAAGGAAGTGAGGAAGGGATGAGGGGGTATTTATAGTAGCAGTGAAAAACTGTTCGCCCGAAGATTTGGGACGAACGTGCCCCTGACCCTTCTCCTTCGCACGACATGTGTCACCCACATACTGTGTAGTGGAGATCGTTTAAGATCGTGGGTGAATTAAAAAAATTATTGTGGGACGCGGAATGATTTGAGCGGCAAAACCGAAAATTTGGATAAGATTAGTTTTAAAGTTCCGTTCACAATTTCTTCAGCTGACAAGGACACAGTGAAGATTTTGAACGAGTTTCAAATAGAACACACATGAAGAATTTGTGAACAGATTGGGTGAGTATAGCATAGAGGGGAAGGGTCCGATCACATTCACTTAGCAGAAAACCAACTTGAAGAAATAGCAATACGTGAATGCTGTAGAGGACATAAACTCATATATATATATATATATATATATATATATATATATATATATAGCCAATGAAGAAAAACAACAGAACCAATGAAGACTATGCAAAGTTGAAGAATATGAATAATTTGAGGAATTTCAACTTTTGGTGGTGGCGTGACCCACCGTATAAGAATGATGATTTCAGACACCGCGTACAATTATCGTAGGGTTCTGAGAATCAAATTCTTCATTAATTTCTTCACACTAAGAGTGTTATTCTTCATTGGTTGAAGTAAAATGTTTCTTCATGTGTTGCACATCTAAGTCATCAATTTTGCATAAGTGTTAGGATGAGTGTCCTTTTCAAAGAACATTCGAAGATTCTAGGATATTTAGCTCACACCACAACTTGCTAAATCTCTTCTCATCCAAGGGCTTTGTGAAGATATCAGCTAGCTGTTCTTCAGTCTTCACATGCTCAATAGAAATGTCGCCCTTCAACACATGATCATGAAGAAAACGATGACGAATCTGAATGTGCTTTGTCTTCGAGTGCTGAACTGGGTTGTGAGCAATCTTGATGGCACTCTCATTGTCACATAAGAGAGGCACATTCTTCATGTTGATGCCGTAGTCCTTGAGAGTTTGCTTCATCCATAGCAATTGGGCACAGCAAGAACCATCGGCAATGTACTCAGCTTCAGCAGTAGATAGTGATACGCAGTTCTATTTCTTCGAGGACCAACAGACCAAAGATCGTCCGAGGAAATGACATGTACCAGATGTTGACTTGCGATCCACACGATCACCAGCATAGTCAGAGTCAGAATATCCAACAAGATCAAAAGCCGAGCCCCTGGGGTACCATAATCCAAGTGTTGGTGTGTGAGCTAGATATCGAAGAATATGCTTCACAGCCTTATGGTGTGATTCCTTCGGTGCAGCTTGAAATCGGGCACACATGCAAACACTAAGCATTATATCTGGCCTAGATGCACATAAGTATAATAAGGAACCTATCATGGAGCGGTATACCTTATGATCGAAGTCAATACCATTTTCATCAGTGCACAGATGGCCATTTGTGGGCATAGGAATTTTGACGCCTTTGCAATCTTGCATGCCGAATTTCCTCAGTACATCCTTGAGGTATTTCTCCTGAGATATGAATATGCCATTGTGTTGTTGACGAATTTGAAGACCTAAGAAAAATTTCAACTCTCCCATACTAGACATTTGATATTCTTCACTCATCATATAGGCAAATTCATCACTATAACGTTGGTCAGTACAGCCAAAGATAATATCATCAACATATACTTGGCACACAAACAATTCACCATCATAAGATTTAGTGAAAAGAGTAGGGTCGAGTGAACCGGGTTTGAAGCCTTTCTTCATGAAGAGTTCCTTCAAAGTATCATACCAAGCCCGTGGGGCCTGCTTGAGGCCATAGAGGGCCTTGTTGAGTCTGAAGACTTTGTCAGGATTCTTTGGATCTTCAAAACCTGGGGGTTGAGCAACATATACTTCTTCCTCAAGCTTACCATTGAGGAATGCACTTTTCACATCCATTTGATATAGAGTGATATCATGATGGTTAGCATAAGCAAGTAATATGCGAATAGCCTCAAGTCTAGCAACAGGTGCAAAAGTTTCATCGAAATCAATTCCTTCAACCTGTGTGTAGCCTTGAGCTACAAGCCGTGCCTTATTCCTCACAACAAGGCCATTTTCATCTTGCTTGTTGCGGTAGATCCACTTTGTGCCGATGATATTGTGCTTGCGAGGATCTGGACGTTTGACCAGTTCCCAGACATTGTTGAGCTCGAACTGATGTAATTCTTCTTGCATGGCCTGAATCCACTCAGGCTCCAGAAATGCTTCATCTACCTTAGTGGGCTCTGTAATAGAGACAAAAGCATACTGCCCACAAAAGTTAGACAAATGTGAAGCTTTTGAGCGTGTGAGAGGACCTGGCGCTTTGATGTCATTGATGATCTTTTCAACTTGCACTTCTTTTGCAATGCGAGGATGAGCTGGTTGTCGTTGAAGAGTTTGATCAGCGTTTTCTTCAGCACCATTTTCTTCAGGTGCATTAGCTCGATGTTCTTCATGTTCTGGAATGAATTCTTCAGCAGATTCTTCAGTAGGAATGACATCCTCAGTAGCCTTGAACTTGATAGTTTCCTCAGGTGCTGGTTCATCTATCACAGTAGGTAGGTGCTCTCTTTGCGAGCCATTAGTTTCATCAAACCGCACATCTACAGTTTCAACAACTTTGTGAAGAACGTTGTTGAAGACTCTGTAGGTGTGCGAGTCCTCTCCGTAACCAAGCATAAAACCTTCATGTGCTTTCGGTGCAAATTTTGAGTTGTGATGAGGATCTCTAATCCAACATTTAGCACCGAAGACTTTGAAATAACTTACATTGGGTTTCTTATCAGTGAGGAGTTCATAGGCAGTCTTTTTGAAGAATTTGTGAAGATATACTCTGTTGATGATGTGGCACGCAGTATCAATTGCCTCAGTCCAGAAATGACGAGGCGTTTTGTATTCATCAAGCATAGTGCGAGCCATCTCAGCAAGAGTCCTGTTCTTGCGCTCCACGACGCCGTTCTGCTGAGGAGTGTAAGGAGCAGATAACTCATGAGTAATACCAAGTTCATCAAGATAGTCATCGAGACCAGAATTCTTGAACTCAGTGCCATTGTCACTTCTGATGTGCTTGATCTTCACACCAAAGTTGGTTGAAGCCCTCGAGGAAAATCGTTTGAAGACTTCCTGCACTTCATGTTTGTAAGTAACAAGGTGTACCCATGTGTAACGAGAATAATCATCAACAATAACAAAGCCATATTGAGATGCTTCATTTGAGAAGAATAATGATTAGGACCAAAGAGATCCATGTGAAGCAATTCAAATGGGCGAGTGGTGGTCATGATAGTCTTCGCTGGATGCTTGGCCTTGGTCATCTTCCCAGCTTCACAGGCTCCGCATAGGTGATCCTTGAGGAATTTGACATTCTCGATGCCAATGACATGCTTCTTCTTCGCAAGCGTGTGCAAATTCCTCATGTCTGCATGACCAAGTTGTCGATGCCAGAGCCAGCCTTCTGAAGCTTTTGCAAGTAAGCACACGGCTGGTTGTGGTCCTCTCCTAAAGCCTTCGAAGACTTTGGAATTGTCAGCTTCCATAACCACAACACAACGGTACTTGCCGAAGACAACAACCATATCAAGATCACAAAGCATTGAGACAGACATAAGGTTGTATCCTAAGGACTCAACAAGCATGACTTTGTCCATGTGTCGATCCTTTGTAATCGCAACCTTACCTAGACCCAATACCTGACTTTTGCCTTTGTCAGCAAAGATGATATGCTTCAGATGCGACGGTGATAATGGAGCATCCATCAATAGATTCTTGTCACCAGTCATGTGGTTTGTACATCCACTATCGAGGACCCACTCAGTGGCTTTGGGTTGATCATCCTGCAGATGAATTAGTGCAGCTTACAAACTCATATACTTCATCAGTGAAGAATATGACATCAATTCATCAGATCAATTTCATCAAGTAAAAGAACTGATAAAGCAATATGAGGACGTGAGAAATGAAAGTTCATTTCTTCATGATTAGCCTGCGTCCTTTCAGGCATGCTCAGGTCTCCAGCAAATTCTTCAGACGATTACGTGCGTCTGGAGACCTGACCCTGCAGAAGAGATTAGTTCTTTTTCTTCACCACCCACATCTGAAGGGGTGGCAAAGAGTTCATCATTCTGCGAGCTCCATACGAGAAGGATGGCATAGAAGCCAGTCCATTTCGTTTCACATAAGAGGGGTTAGAGTAAGCATAAGAGTAAGCAGAGAAATTCTTCGAGGACTTATGGACATAATGATTTGAAGAATAATGCACATATCCATAATCCTTAGATCTTCCCTGCGAAACAGACGGGTTAGCACGATGATGTTCATATGAGGACTTTGATCCATATGAAGAATTTGGTCCATATGAAGAATTTGATCTGGGGTTCCTATTCTTCACAGGTGGCGTCATGATGACATTCACCTGAAGATTTTCAAGGCATCTTTTGGGAACCCAGATTTTCTTCACAGGGGAGCCGTTCCTGCAGTTAGTGCCAACATATCTAGCAAATACTTCACCATTCTGATTTTTGAATAGCTTATAGTTGGAGTCAATTGACTCATCATCAGAATGAGGAGATTCACATGCAAATCCAGATAAGTTAGATGGATCAACTGGAGGTCCCTTTGCAGCAACCCATGTAGTTTTGGGGTACTGCTCAGGCTTCCAATATGTACCATCAGCATTGAGTTTCCTCTCAAAGGCGATACCCTCTTTCCTAGGGTTCCTGTTGAGGATTTGCTTTTTAAGCACATCACAAAGAGCCTGATGCCCTTTGAGGCTTTTGTACATGCCTGTCGTGTACAATTCCTTCAGCCCTGCATCGTCAGTGATACTAGCAATGTCCTCAGATGAGGAATTAGTGATAGCAGAGGCATGTGAAGAATTTGAAACATTAGCAGCATTTGAACATTCAGGTGAAGAATTAGCAAATTCACGTTCAATGCACTTCAAGCATGGAGGAACAAATTCTTCCTGAGATGCGCTGGTTTGTTGAGCAAGTAATGAATCACGCTCCTTCTGAAGATCTTCATAACACACTCTTAGCTTCTCAGGGTCTTGCTTTCTTTGAAGAAATAAATAAGAAAGCTTCTCATGATCTGATAAGAGAGTGTTATGATGACTTTGAAGTTTGTCAAGCTTGGACTGAAGTCTCTGAAGATTTTCAGTCAAAGTTTCAGTGCGATCCATTTCTTCACCCAACATATCATCACTTTTATTTAGCATGTTTTGAACCTTTTCTAAAGCCTTTTGTTGTTTAGTGGCAATATAAACAAGCTTTGTATATCTAGGTTCAAAATCATCATCAGATTCATCATCACTAGACTCGGATGAGGAACATTCGGTTACCTTGGCACCTTTTTCCATGAGGCATGGTGCAGAAGATGATGGTTCAGGTTCGAAAGTCATCGTTTTGAGTGATTCCTTGAAATCCTCAAACCAGGGATCATGACGAGTTTGATGACCTTCATAGACGTCAGAGATTCGGTCCCAGATAAGCTTCGCATTGCAAAGATGCATAATGCGCCTGAATTCATCTCTGGATAGGCAGGAACAAATGATATCCTTCGCCATGATGTCAAGTTGAGTGTACTTGCGAATATCATCAGTGGCCGCCATCTTGCATAGATCGGTAAGACCAATCTCAGTGATGGTCCACAGCTTGCTGTTCATTGCCATGAGGCGCTTCCTCATCATGGCCTTCCACTTGGGATAATCATGACCGTCAAAGATGGGGCATGTCACTTTCTTCATACCTGCGGTCGACATAACTAAAACTCCAGGCGGTTAAACCAAAATCACACAGAACAAGGGAGTACCTTGCTCTGATACCAATTGAAAGTGCGTTATATCGACTAGAGGGGGGTGAATAGGCGATTTTTATGAAATTCTTCACTGAGGAATTTGCCGGTGAGGAAATTCCTTAGCGAAGAACTACTAGCAGCGGAATAAGTACTCAAAAGTAAACACAACAGAATACAAGCATAGTCATCATGATGAAATGAAGACAGGCACAGAGTACAGGAAGCGTAATCACAGGATAACACAGGATGAAGACAAACAGACTGAAGAAATTGAACTGAGGAAATTGAGAAAGTCTTCAGTCAAAGTCTTCAAACACAGATATGAACAAACATACAGCACAGTTATGAGGAAATGAAAGAGTTGAGGAAATAGAACCAGTAAGCTCGGTGAAGACAATGATTTGGTAGACCAGTTCCAACTGCTGTCTCAGTTGTACGTCTGGTTGGAGCGGCTGAGTATTTAAACTCGAGGACACACAGTCCCGGACACCCAGTCAAGGACACTTAGTCCAAGACACCCAGTCCTCACCGTATTCTCCTTGAACTAAGGTCACACAGACCTCGTCCAATCACTCGTGGTAAGTCTTCAGGCGACTTCCAAACCTTCACAAACTTGGTCACCCGGCGATCCACAATTCCTCTTGGATGCTCTAGACCATGACGCCTAACCGTCTGGAAGAAGCACAGTCTTCAAAGGTAACAAGCGTCGGATCCACTCAGGATCAATCTCTTCAGTGATGCTCAATCACTTGGGGTTTGTAGGTGTTTGGGTTTTGGGTTTTTGGTTTTTCCTCACTTGATGATTTTCGCTCAAAGTCCTCGGAGGATGGGTTGCTCTCAAATGACAAGTGTCGGTTTCTCTCGGAGCAGCCTCACCAGCTAGTGGTTGTAGGGGGCGGCTATTTATAGCCTAGGGAGCAGCCCGACATGATAAGACATAAATGCCCTTCAATGATATGACCGTTAGGTGGATAGATATTTTGGAACAGCTGGCGCATAGCACAGCAACGGTCGGAATTTTGAGTACCAAAATCCTCAGGGCTATCATGTTCCTCACTGTGTAGGCAATCCGCACTGGCGAATTCCTAACTCCTCAGTCAGGACAAATTCCTCAGAGACCAGAAGAACTTCGTCTCTGTCACTGAAGAAATTGACTGAACTGTATGAGATTTCCAATGGCTTCACTCGAAGGGATTGGTAGGTGTAGGATTTTGAGTTGAGCATCACATGGAAATTTTTCCTTAGTATTTCCTCGACCCCCTTTAAAAGTATGGTGTTTCCTATGACTCAAGAAAGAGAAAAACAAAACTATGAAAATGAAAGTCTTCAAGCTTCATATTCCTCGCATGAATATCAAGTCTTCATGGACACACCAGTTTCTTCACTTTCAAAGTCTTCATGAAAGTCTTCAGAAATACCAAAATCTTCAGTCGAAGATATTCATTTTTAGGTTTCGACTTTTCCTGTAAATATCAAACTCCTCATAGACTTATAGACCAGTGTACACTCCCACACGCATTAGTCCCTTAACCTATAAGTCTTCAATACACCAAAATCACTAAGGGACACTAGATGCACTTACAAATAGCCATACATCATAGGGAAATAATATATAGCGTTGAGCACCATGTTTAAGTAGAGATTACAGCAGGTAAGAGAGAGGTTACACTACTGCATAGAGGGGGGAAGAGTTGGTGGTGAAGGCGGTGAAGTTGTTGGTGAAGATGACGGTGATGATGATGGCCCCCGGTGGCACTCCGGCGCCACCGGAAACAAGGGGGAGAGGGGCCCCCTTCTTCTTCTTCTTCCTTGACCTCCTCCCTAGATGGGAGAAGGGTTTCCCCTCTGGTCCTTGGCCTCCATGGTGTGGGAGGGGCGAGAGCCCCTCCGAGATTGGATCTGTCTCTCTGTCTCTCTCTGTTTATGCGTTCTCGGATTCTACCCCTTCACCGTTTCTTATATTCCCGGAGATCCGTAACTCCAATTGGGCTGAAATTTGAACACGATCTCTATCCGGATATTAGCTTTCTTGCAGCGAAAGAAGGGAATCAACCGCCTTATGGGGTGGCCACGAGGGTCAGGGGCGCGCCCCCCTACCTCGTGGGCCCCTCGAGCATCGTCTCGCGTTGATTTTTCTTCCAAAAAGTCATATATATTCCAAAAAATCTCCGTCAGTTTTTATTCCATTTGGACTCCGTTTGATATGGATATTCTGCGAAACAAAAAACATGCAACAAACAGGAACTGGCACTGGGCACTGGATCAATATGTTAGTCCAAAAATAGTATAAAAAGTTGCCAAAAGTATATGAAAGTTGAATAATATTGGCATGGAACAATCAAAAATTATAGATACGATGGAGATGTATCACATTGCCCCGTGTGTCTCACTCCACGATACCTATTTGTTCGCATTAATATGACATGCACGCATGTGGATCTAGAGAAGAAAATGCCCACCAAGCTGGTATGTCTGGTCTTCGTCGTTGCTTCCTCCCGTGTAGCGATGCTGTCGGTCTATGTATGTGTGCATCATGCATCTCATCAATACACCTTCATACATTAATGCATCATACACCACGTGTAGCGACGCCGTCGGTCTATATATGTGTGCATCATGCATCTCATCAATACACCTTCATACATTAATGCATCATACACCCTATCTCAGTTCAAGCCATGAAGACTTATATTTGTGTGACCGGATCCCCAAATCCACCCCGAAGCCTCCGCCTCCAACCCTTCCTGCACTACACACGCCGAATCCCCCACTCCATCTCCCATCATTTAATCAACCTCTGCCACCCTCGATTGGACCGAATGGCCAGATCTAGGCATCGAGGGTCGTCGCTGGCAAATTGACACTAATATGAATCCAAAAGGGGGACACACATGCACCACGAGCACCCAGTGGGGTGCCATGCTCCATAGCCACTTCCGACTTGCCGCCGCCGAGGCGAAAGTACCATGGTCTGAGGCAACAGTAGTGGGGGATGTGGGTGTCAGATGTTAGAGCTCGGGACACGGGGTAATGACATGGTAGCGGTCTTAGCCTCTACGACTGCGAGACGAAAATTAATTTCCCCCTGGGCAGTCGTGACGTCCCGCAACCAATCGCCTTGGATCCCTAGTCGTCTCCAGCCATGAGGTGAGGGAGAATTGGGATGCCTTTGAGAAGATCGAGACCAAGCGCGTCGACGAGGCCTACATGGACGAGTTTTGAGGAATCACCGATGAGGACAAAATTCACCGAGAGATGCTAGAGGAGAAGAGCCTAGTGGCGATCAGTCTAGTTCTCATCCAGACACAGAAGTGCGGCGACTATGTGTGTGTGTGTGTGTGTATGTGTGTGTGTGTGTGATGGGGTGCCTACATAGCGACTTGTGTGTCTCTTGGGGGCGCCCCTCCCACATATGTATAGGAGGCTAAAGGCCTAGCCGACCTGGGGAGGGGCATCCCAGTTCTTTGGTTGAGTCAACCTAGGGGGAGGATGAGTCTTGTAGGACCCCAACTCGCCCCATCCCCACCCCATGCGGCTTCCCTACCAAGCCTAAAAGAGGGGTACACCACTAGTGGGCCTTTAGGGACCATGTGGCTGCCTCGCCTTGGGCGGCCAAGAGAGCAACCTCATAGGACTGCTTTGAATATTTCAGAAGCTTCCAGAACTTTCCTGTGCCTTCTAGAATTTTCCAAAATGTTCACAGACACTTCCGGGAAACTCTTGGAATGTTCTTGGATCCATATGAAACTCTTCCAGAGCCACTCTCCCTTTCTCCTATATCCTCTAGTACTCAAATAAAGCACTTGTCATTAAGCATGTGATCCTGCGGGTGCAGTAATATGTAGACATGACCTGGAACATCTTCTAGTCAATAGATAACAGTGGAATCTGGATACCCATGTTAACTCCTACATATGCAGGAAGTTGATTTAACCAGTGAACCTTTTTTATAGTATACTCTTCTGATGTCTACTACACAACCTTCTTCTTGTAGACGTTGCTAGGCCTCCAAGTGCAGAGGTTTGTAGGATAGTAGCAAATTTCCCTCAAGTGGATGACCTAAGGTTTATCAATCCATGGGAGGCGTAGGATGAAGATGGTCTCTCTCAAGCAACCCTGCAACCAAATAACAAAGAGTCTCTTGTGTCCCCAACACACCCAATACAATGGTAAATTGTATAGGTGCACTAGTTCGGCGAAGAGATGGTGATACAAGTGCAATATGGATGATAGATATGAGTATTTGTAATCTGAAAATATAAAAACAGCAAGGTAACTAATGATAAAAGTGAGAACAAACGGTATTGCAATGCGTTGAAACAAGGCATAGGGTTCATACTTTCACTAGTGCAAGTTCTCTCAACAATAATAACATAATTGGATCATATAACTATCCCTGAACATGCAACAAAGAGTCACTCCAAAGTCACTAATAGCAGAGAAGAAACGAAGAGATTATGGTAGGGTACGAAACCATCTCAAAGTTATTCTTTCTGATCGATCTATTCAAGAGTCCGTAGTGAAATAACATGAAGCTATTCTTTCCGTTCAATCTATCCTAGAGTTCGCACTAGAATAACACCTTAAGACACAAATCAACCAAAACCCTGGTGTCACCTAGATACTCCAATGTCACCTCAAGTATCCGTGGGTATGATTATACGATATGCATCACACAATCTCAGATTCATCTATTTAACCAACACAAAGAACTTCAAAGAGTGCCCCAAAGTTTCTACCAGAGAGTCAAGACGAAAACGTGTGCCAACCCCTATGCATAAGTTCACGAGGTCACGGAACTCGCAAGTTGATCACCAAAACATACATCAAGTGGATCACATGATATCCCATTGTCACCACAGATAAGCATGTGCAAGACATACATCAAGTGTTCTCAAATCCTTAAAGACTCAATCTGATAAGATAACTTCAAAGGGAAAACTCAGTCCATTACAAGAGAGTATAGGGGGAGAAACATCATAAGATCCAACTATAATATAAAAGCTCGTGATACATTAAGATCATACCACCTCAAGAACACGAGAGAGAGAGAGAGAGAGAGATCAAACACATAGCTACTGGTACATACCCTCAACCCCGAGGGAGAACTACTCCCTCCTCGTCATGGAGAGCACCGGGATGGTGAAGATGGCGACCAGAGAGGGATTCCCCCCTTTGGCAGGGTGCCGGAACGGGTCTAGATTGGTTTTCGGTGTCTACGGAGGCTTCTGGTGGCAGAACTCCCGATCTATTCTCCTCTCTGATGTTTCTAGGGTATATGGATACATATACGCGAAAGAAGTCGGTCAGGGGAGCCACGAGGGGCCCACGAGGGTGGGGGGCATGCCTATGGGGGATGCGCGCCTCCCTGCCTCGTGGCCACCTCGAAGCTTCCGTGACGTCTACTCCAAGTCACCTGGATTGCTTCCGTTCCAAAAATAAGTTCCATGAAGTTTCAGGTCAATTGGACTCCATTTGATTTTCATTTTCTGCGATACTCTAAAACAAGGAAAAAACAGAAACTGGCACTAGGCTCTAGGTTAATAGGTTACTCCCAAAAATAATATAAAAGTGTATAATAAAGTCCATAAACATCCAAAACAGATAATATAATAGCATGGAACAATAAAATTATAGATACGTTGGAGACGTATCAGCATCCCCAAGCTTAATTCATGCTCGTCCTCGAGTAGGTAAATGATAAAAACAGAATTTTTGATGTGGAATGCTACCTAACATATTTATCCACGTAATTCTCTTTGTTGTGGCGAGAATATTCAGATCCATAAGATTCAAGACAAAAGTTTAACATTGACATGAAAATAATAATACTTCAAGCATACTAACAAAGCAATCATGTCTTCTCAAAATAACATGGCCAAAGAAAGCTACCCCTACAAAATCATATAGTCTGGCTATGCTCTATCTTCATCACACAAAATATTTAAATCATGCACAACCCCGATGACAAGCCAAGCAATTGTTTCATACTTTTGATGTTCTCAAACTTTTTCAATCTTCACGCAATAGATGAGCATGAGCCATGGACATAGCACTATAGGTGGAATAGAATGGTCTCACATCAACTAGGCCTATCATTGGGCTACGAAGATGCCCATCGATAGATATCAATGTGAGTGAGTAGGGATTGCCATGCAACGGATGCACTAGAGCTACAAGTGTACGCAAGCTCAACAAAAGAAACTAGTGGGTGTGCATCCAACTCGCTTGCTCACAAAGACCTAGGGCGTTTTGAGGAAGCCCATCATTGGAATATACAAGCCAAGTTCTATAATGAAAGATTCTCACTAGTATATGAAAGTGACAACATAGGAGACTCTCTATCATGAAGATCATGGTGCTACTTTGAAGCACAAGTATGGTAAAAGGATAGTAGCATTGCCCCTTCTCTCTTTTTCTCTCATCTTTTTCTTCTTCTTATTATTTTTTATTTGGGCCTTTTATATTTTTTATGGCCTCTTTTTCCCCTTTTTTTATTTTTCGTCCGGAGTCTCATCCCGACTTGTGGGGGAATCATAGTCTCCATCATCCTTTCCTCACTGGGACAATGCTCTAATAATGATGATCATCACACTTTTATTTACTTACAACTCAAGAATTACAACTCGATACTTAGAACAAAATATGACTCTATATAAATGCCTCCGGCGGTGTACCGGGATGTGCAATGACTCAAGAGTAAGGATGGAAATTTTATCCATGGACATGGATACCCATGGATATCCAACCCGAATGGATAGGGTTTGGATATGCTTTTGCCCCCATCGACAGCGCCCAAACCCGACCCGATTACTCATGGATAGGGCATGTACATAATCTTGTACTCATGGATATATCCAAACCTGACCCGATCGTCTGACTTAACGAGCAATATTCTTCTACCCCTACCCCATAGTCACATGTCCTACTATAATTTTATCCTTTATCTAAAACATCCAAAAGAAATTACACAATCCCCACCGTAACATACTCCAATGCACCTTCTCATCCTATTATCTACACTAATTAAATGACTTGTCATTGAGAATCGGTGCCATCTCCTTGAGTTACTCCTCTCATAGCCCTAGAGGTGGCCGCCGCTGCCGATCGCTGCAGCAGCCACTACTGGCCTGCGACAACCCAGCTCCATATCTCCTTGACCCCTCCGTCTTCGCTTTTCCACACACGCATTGATGCATGGCCGCAGCAGTGGGACAATGCAAGGGCTATGACTATACAACAGGGAGTGAGCATGCCAATGCAGAGTGCACATTGTGTAATGAGTTATGTCTTATGTATAGGTCTTGAGAGGACCTGATGGATATCCAATGGGTATGGATATCCATCGGATTTGGACATGGTCACAATTTTTCGCCCATGGATTTTTTCATGGATGGGTTGGGACTGCCTTCATGGATATGGATATGGATTTGATATTGTTCAACCCGATCCAAGCCCGACCCATTGCCATCCTTACTCGTGAGTGACATGTATGAAAGAATTATGAATGGTGGCTTTGCCACAAATACAATGTCAACTACATGATCATGCATAGCAATATGACAATGATGAAGCGTGTCATAATAATGGAACGGTGGAAAGTTGCATGGCAATATATCTCGGAATGGCTATGGAAATGCCATAATAGGTAGGTATGGTGGCTGTTTTGAGGAAGGTATATGGTGGGTTTATGGTACCAGCGAAAGTTGCGCGGTACTAGAGAGGCTAGCAATGGTGGAAGGGTGAGAGTGCGTATAATCCATGGACTCAACGTTAGTCATAAAGAACTCACATACTTATTGCAAAAATCTATTAGTTATCGAAACAAAGTACTACACGCATGCTCCTAGGGGGATAGATTGGTAGGAAAAGACCATGGCTCGTCCCCGACCGCCACTCATAAGGAAGACAATCAACAAATAAATCATGGTTCGACTTCATCACATAACGGTTCACCATATGTGCATGCTACGGGAATCACAAACTTTAACACAAGTATTTCTCAAATTCACAACTACTCACTAGCATGAATCTAATATTACCATCCTCATGTCTCAAAACAATCATCAAGTATTAAACTTCTCATAGTATTCAATGCACTTTATATGAAAGTTTTTATTATACCCCTCTTGGATGCCCATCATATTAGGACTAAATTCATAACCAAAGCAAACTACCATGCTGTTCTAAAGACTCCCAAAATAATATAAGTGAAGCATGAGAGTTCATCTATTTCTTCAAAATAAAACCATCGCCGTGCTCTAAAAGGATATAAGTGAAGTACTAGAGCAAATGACAAACTACTCTGAAAGATATAAGTGAAGATCAATGAGTAGTCGAATAATTATGAAACTATGTGAAGACTCTCTAACATTTAAGAATTTCAGATCTTGGTATTTTATTCAAACAGCAAGCAAAACAAAAGAAAATAAAATGACGCTCCAAGCAAAACACATATTATGTGGTGAATAAAAATATAGCTCCAAGAAAAGTTACCGATGAACGAAGACGAAAGAGGGGATGCCTTCCGGGGCATCCCCAAGCTTAGGCTCTTGGTTGTCCTTGAATATTACCTTGGGGTTCCTTGGGCATCCCCAAGCTTAGGCTCTTGCCACTCCTTATTCCATAGTCCATCGAATCTTTACCCAAAACTTGAAAACTTCACAACACAAAACTTAACAAGAAAATATCGTGAGCTCCGTTAGCGAAAGAAAACAAAACACCACTTCAAGGTACTGTAATGAACTCATTCTTTATTTATATTGGTGTTAAACCTACTGTATTCCAACTTCTATATGGTTTATAAACTCTTTTACTATCCATAGATTCATCAAAATAAGCAAACAACACATGAAAAACAGAATCTGTCAAAAACAGAACAGTCTGTAGTAATCTGTAACTAACACAAACTTATGGAACCCCAAAAATTCTAAAATAAACTGTTGGATGTGAGGAATTTATCTATTAATCATATTAAACAAGAATTAACTAAATATCACTCTGCAATAAAAAATGGCATCAATTCTCGTGAGCGCTAAAGTTTCTGTTTTTTACAACATGATCGCAAAGACCTTCCCCAAGTCTTCCCAAAGGTTCTAATTGGCACAAACACTAATTAAAACATAAAAACTCAATCATAAAAGAGGCTAGATAAATTATTTATTACTAAACAGGAACAAAAAGCAAGAACAAAAATAAAGTTGGGTTGCCTCCCAACAAGCGCTATTGTTTAATGCCCCTAGCTAGGCATGATGATTTCAATGATGCTCATGTAAAGGATAAGAATTGAAACATAAAGAGAGCATCATGAAGAATATGACTAGCACATTTAAGTCCAACACACTTCCTACGCATAGGGATTTTGTGAGCAAACAACTTATGGGAACAATAGTCAACTAGCATAGGAAGGCAAAACAAGCATACCTTCAAAACTTTAAGCACATAGAGAGGAAACTTGGTATTATTGCAATTCCTACAAGCATATGTTCCTCCCTCATAATAATTTTCAGTAGCATCATGAATGAATTCAACAATATAACCAGCACCTAAAGCATTCTTTTCATGATCTACAAGCATAGAAAATTTACTACTCTCCACATAAGCAAAATTCTTCTCATTCGGAATAGTGGGAGTATCATAAGAGACTTGAATACTATAAATTGTTTCCACATTAGGAGAGTAATGTTCATAAAAAGGGTAATCATAATCATGACAAGGTTTATAAATATAATCATCACTACTTTTTATAGCATATGTATCATCACAATAATTATCATAAGTAGCAACTTTGTTCTCATCATAATCGATTGAAACATCTTCCAAGATAGTGGAATCATTACTAAATAAAGTCATGACCTCTCCAAATCCACTTTCATAATTGTTACAATAAGATTCAAAATCCTCCAAAATAGTGGGATCATTACTTCCTAAAGTTGACACTCTTCCAAACCCACTTTCATCAATATAATCATCATAAGTAGGAGGTATCCTATCATCATAATAAATTTGCATATCAAAACTTGGGAGGCTAAAAATATCATCTTCATTAAACGTAGCATCCCCAAGCTTGGGACAAACATTAATTGCAGCAAATATATTCTCAAACATGTCATTCTCATCAAACATAGCATCCCCAAGCTTGGGCCTTTTCATATCATAAGCATAATCACTCTCATCATTAATAGTATGGATAGCACCAATAGTAAAGCAATTATCATCATCACAAGGAGTAATAGGAGAAACATCATTTGGGAGAGATACCTTTTTACCTTGCTTCTCCGTCTTTTCTTTTTCTTCTTCACATCATGTGTGGGTTTGACCCTCTTTTCGGAGCTCCTTATTGATGAGATTGGTTGAATAGAAGGATCCTCCTCGTTACCTGATTCATCATAAGAAATAATAGGAGGATATTGTGAAGTATCTTCCCTTTCATTAGTATTCTCTTCATCTTTTATTTGTTTTCTTTTCTTTATGTAATTGGCAATATAAGGATTTTCAATGCAATTCACCGCACAATACATATAAATTTCTTCTAGATCAAAATTAAGAGCTCTATAAAGGGAAAATTCTGGAATAATCTTAGATATACGTTTCATTTCCTCATAACCCAAGAGCAAACTAAGTTCATTATGATGTGCAAGGGAAATCAAGTCATCACAATTTTTGGACACGATACGACCATGAAACAATTTGCATTGGGTACTGAAATGATCACGTTCATTGCAAAGTTCACAAGTAGGGTCAAGAAAGTTTAAATTTTCAGCACAAACATCTAGCCTTTCTTGCAACCATTTAGTTTCCAAATACTTATGCCTCTTGCAAAATCTATCCTCCCTATTTGGTATGTACTTGCAAACTCAATGCACTCCACAAAAATCGACATGCTTATAAGAGATATTTTCATCATAACTAGTGCAATCATCGTTAGTACTATGGATATTCAAAGAGTTCATACTAATAACATTGCAATCATGCTCATCATTCAAAGATTTAGTGCCAAACATTTTATAGACTTCTTCTTCTAGCACTTGAGCATAATTTTCCTTTCCATCGTCCTCATGAAAGATATTAAAAAGATGAAGCGTATGAGGCAAACTCAATTCCATTTTTTGTACTTTTCTTTTATAACTAAACTAGTGATAAGACAAGAAACAAAAAGATTTGATCGCAAGATCTAAAGATATACCTTCAAGCACTCACCTCCCCGGCAACGGCGCCAGAAAAGAGCTTGATGTCTACTACACAACCTTCTTCTTGTAGACGTTGTTGGGCCTCCAAGTGCAGAGGTTTGTAGGACAGTAGCAAATTTCCCTCAAGTGGATGACCTAAGGTTTATCAATCCGTGGGAGGCGTAGGATGAAGATGGTCCTTCTCAAGCAACCCTGCAACCAAATAACAAAGAGTCTCTTGTGTCCCCAACACACCCAATACAATGGTAAATTATATAGGTGCACTAGTTCGGCGAAGAGATGGTGATACAAGTGCAATATGGATGATAGATATGAGTATTTGTAATCTGGAAATATAAAAACAGCAAGGTAACTAATGATAAAAGTGAGCACAAACGGTATTGCAATGCGTTGAAACAAGGCATAGGGTTCATACTTTCACTAGTGCAAGTTTTCTCAACAATAATAACATAATTGGATCATATAACTATCCCTCAAAATGCAACAAAGAGTCACTCCAAAGTCACTAATAGCGGAGAACAAACGAAGAGATTATGGTAGGGTACGAAACCACCTCAAAGTTATTCTTTCTGAACGATCTATTCAAGTGTCCGTAGTGAAATAACATGAAGCTATTCTTTCCGTTCAATCTATCCTAGAGTTCGCACTAGAATAATACCTTAAGACACAAATCAACCAAAACCCTAATGTCACCTAGATAATCCAATGTCACCTCAAGTATCTGTGGGTATGATTATACGATATGCATCACACAATCTCAGATTCATCTATTCAACCAACACAAATAACTTCAAAGAGTGCCCCAAAGTTTCTACCGGAGAGTCAAGACGAAAACGTGTGCCAACCCCTATGCATAAGTTCACGAGGTCACGGAACTCGCAAGTTGATCACCAAAACATACATCAAGTGGATCACATGATATCCCATTGTCACCACAGATAAGCACGTGCAAGACATACATCAAGTGTTCTCAAATCCTTAAAGACTCAATATGATAAGATAACTTCAAAGGGAAAAATCAATCCATTACAAGAGAGTAGAGGGGGAGAAACATCATAAGATCCAACTATAATAGCAAAGCTCGCGATACATCAAGATCGTACCACCTCAAGAACACGAGAGAGAGAGAGAGAGAGAGAGAGAGAGAGAGAGAGATCAAACACATAGCTACTGGTACATACCCTCAGCCCCGAGGAAGAACTACTCCCTCCTCGTCATGGAGAGCACCGGGATGATGAAGAGGGCCACCGAAGAGGGATTCCCCCCTCCGGCAGGGTGCCAGAACGGGTCTAGATTGGTTTTCGGTGGCTACGAAGGCTTCTGGCGACGGAACTCTCGATCTATTCTCTTCTCCGATATTTCTAGGGTATATGGATATATATATATAGGAGAAAGAAGTCGGTCAGGGGAGCCACGAGGGGCCCATGAGGGTGGGGGGCGGGCAGGCGTGCCTCCCTGCCTCATGGCCACCTCGAAGCTTCCCCGACGTCTACTCCAAGTCTCCTGGATTGCTTCCGTTCCAAAAATAAGTTCTGTGAAGTTTCAGGTCAATTGGACTCCGTTTGATTTTCCTTTTCTGCGATACTCTCAAACAAGGAAAAAACAGAAACTGGCACTAGGCTCTAGGTTAATAGGTTAGTCCCAAAAATAATATAAAAGTGTATAATAAAGCCCATAAACATCCAAAACAGATAATATAATAGCATGGAACAATAAAAAATTATAGATACGTTGGAGACATATCAACTTCCCTTTGTTTCATGACATTTTTACAAAACCAGAGGCGAGACAGTATTTCCATGATCAAACTTTGACCACTATACTTGTTATCCTAGTTATCGGTTTTGTTCCCTTTTCTTTTTCCGTATTCCAGTATTCCTGTGATCACTATCAATGTGCCTAGCTAGACGATAATGGATACCATAATACCGAGTGGTCCTGGAGAGTGTCTCTCAATCATTGGAGGAGCAAATCTCAGTATTGGATCATAGAGAACTTTGACATACTTTCCAGTGTACTCGTAAGATACCTTTTATGATCTCCCTATTATGGGAAATGTTTCACATCCCTACAATAACTATCTGGTATGAAGGTTCTACGGTATTCTCGCTGTCTAAGGATGTAAGTAGCATTAACACTTTATCTATAATAACGAAAATGAAATGACAAAGTGATCTCGCAGTGTATCATAAGTATTGGGTCTATCAAACACCATTGTTCTACCAACAATGTTTTCTCATTATTTTTGTCATCCTTGTCACTTTAACAATGCCCATGTTCAAGAGAACAATATAATTTGGAATACATGAGCTAGTTTTAGAGGAGAGGCTAGGGATCTACATGGTGTTTATGTTTCCACACATGCAACTGAGTTTAACTCTGAATCTCTCATTCAAGGACTTTTGGAATTACATTGTGTAAATATAAACTTAATTATAAACATGGAATAACACAATAATATTTTATTATTGCCTTTAGGTCATATTTCCAACAGTTATCAACTAAGATGTGAATGTTGACACTTCGGACCCAGGGTTGACATGGGGTTTGAGGTTCTTCACTTGAAGCTTAAGTTCCAGTTTGGGCTTGACAATCTTCTTTCGAATCTTGAGCTCCATCTTAAGATCTATTGTATGATATAATTTGTTTTACCATTGATAATAGGAAATACTCCCTCTACTCCTTTATGTAATGTTTAATTTTAAGTGACCACCACAAATAATTAAGGAGAGTTTGGGATAAAATTACCCTTCACTAATTCGATGGTTAGCACCTGGATAAAATCAGTTAGGTGGGCCGCAACCAGCAATTTGAGCATGCTTGGTGATCTCCCGCTCACTTGCATGACCCATGCACATGGAACATGACATGGAGACAAGTACATGTGTTGGCATGGTTCTTTCTCATAACCACCGATCAGGTGATCCAGCCCTTATTTTTTGCGGGTGATAGGCTAGTATGGAATGGTGGAGGGGAATAAACGGAAATCGGAGTGAGAAGAAGAAATACACCACATCATGGAGTTTTATTGAAAAACTAATATACCTTACATAAAGGAGAAGGAGGAGTACACTTTTTAGATATTGTTACAAGTCCCCCAAAGATCAAATAGTACTATACTTTCCTTTCCCAAGTTGCTTGCATAGGAGCTCCTAGGTGCTCCACCCACCCACATCTTAACCATGCATCTTTCTTGAGATTCCAAACGTATGTTGTATATGCTTTGTGTATAATAGATGTATCAGTTATTTCCATTTAACACATGACCCATATAGTGTTGTACTTTCTTGCACACACAGGGCACACGTACAGGAGAGAAGCTATTCGACCCCTGCCACCATATGTAATCATACAATGGCCTAAATGCATTAGATATTTTCCGGTTGCTCTAGTGTTTCTCTTCTTTGCACTGTTGCGGTTAATTATTACCTAACTATCGATCAAGCAAGCATAGATGTAGTTTCTCTATTAGCCAGAGGTTCCTGTGATATATCTTTATGTAATTAATTAAGTTTGTAGCCAAGAATATGCACTGTGTGGCAGACGCAATGTACAGTCAGCGTTAGGGAGAGGGCAATGTAATCAATGCACATGTTACGGTTACTACTCTATTGTGTATGCAATTAACTAAGTTCTATAGTTTTATGGCCCGTCACACGCGGCTTCAATGTTCTCCTGTTTTAATGCATATCAAATGGAGCCTCTTGCTTTATTCAATGACATGAAATTAACTGATTCAAACCATGTACTTATACAAGCCTTCCAATACTCACATCAACTTCTGCTTTCTTCCAGTACTCACACCAGCACACTTAATTACACCTCGCGGAGAGTCCGTATATTAGTTAGAACTAGACCTCATGAGTTTGTATTCGACAATAGTATTGCCAATGTATCTTCTCTGGTTTAATAAGTTGGTCAAAACAAATGCGCTGATATGGGCATAATAGCTTCCTACTAGGATTTTGATGGGTGGAGCACCTTAGAGCTACAAATCATCGCCCAAAATG
Source organism: Triticum aestivum (assembly GCF_018294505.1). Classification (NCBI taxonomy): domain Eukaryota; kingdom Viridiplantae; phylum Streptophyta; class Magnoliopsida; order Poales; family Poaceae; genus Triticum; species Triticum aestivum. The sequence continues at coordinate 505,942,284 of NC_057806.1, read as the reverse complement.
TGTTAGGTTTAGTCTTGATTCCATGTATTTGCATGTTTGAGTTTTGCATGTAGTTTAGTCTAGGGATTAGCAAGGCCGGCGGACTTTCAGTGGAGGCGTGCGAAGAAGGCGAGATGCCAAGCCTCCGTACGAGACGGCGAGCACGGCGAGATGCCGTTGGCGGCGAGAGGCTGCAAAGCCGCGAGAGGCAGCACGGCCGTGTGATACGGCAAGCGCGTAAGAGTTGAAGCCTGACCGGTTAAGCACTTAGTTAGAGCCAAATGATTTGGTTAGTTTGTTAGCTGCATGTAACTAGTTAGTTGTGTGGGCGTGCTGGCCACTGGTCAGGTCGTGTGTGGCCGTTGAGAGAATGCTACGCATGAGCTGGGCATGGGCATGAATGTAGGTGTGCGTTAGTGTATGGAGGTCATGCTGTTAGTGGAGAAGTGTGGCCACAGGATGCGTGCGTCTGTGACCCTATATAAGAGATGTAAACCGTGTTGTTTCTTTGAGCCAAGAAAAATAAAAGTAGAGAAGAAGTGGTCGGGCTGTGTGAGGCAGCCGGCCACCAAATATCTTGTGTCTCCATTGTCATGTGTGTGTGTTGTGAGAGGCAACCGAGAGGGAGAATAAGAAGGGGCGCTGCGAGGAGAGGCGGCGCCAACAATTGATATTAGAGCCTTGTCGATCCACGGGGGCGACGGTGATGGTGACACGACAGACTCCATGTGAGGTAGGGAGCGATGGCGCGAGGTGGAGGCCGCCGGCGGAAAGATGCCGCTGGTGGTTGGTTACAGTGCGATGCCGTTAGGAGGAGACGGTGGTGCGATGCCGCTAGGAGGAGACGGCGGTGCGATGCCGTCACAAGGAGACGCGGTGCGATGCCGCTAAGAAGATGTATGGCGGTGAGATGCCGTCACTCGGTTCGGTGCGATGCCGATGGCGATGGTGCGATGCCATCGTCATCGTGGAGAGTTGGTGTGAAGCCAACAAATGTTGCGGTGCGATTTCGCAAGATGTTGATGACTTAGTGCTCGATGTCACGAAGGCGTCGACCACGACAAGATGGTGCACGATGATTGGTGTTGTGATGATAGCGGCAAGGTGAAGGTGCATGACGATTGGAGAATCAAGATTAGGGGCGACAATGTTAGGTTTAGTCTTGATTCCATGTATTTGCATGTTTGAGTTTTGCATGTAGTTTAGTCTAGAAATTAGCGAGGCCGGCGAACTTTCAGCGGAGACGTGCGAAGAAGGCTGGATGTCAAGCCGCCGTACGAGAAGGCAAGCACGGCGAGATGCCGTTGGCGCCGACAGGCAGCACGACCGTGTGATACGGCAAGCGCGTAAGAGTTGAAGCCTGACCGGTTAAGCACTTAATTAGAGCCAAGTGATTTGATTAGTTTGTTAGCTGCATGTAACTAGTAGTTGTGTGGGCGTGCTGGCCACTGGTCAGGTCGTGTGTGGCCGTTGAGAGAATGCTACGCACGAGCTGGGCATGGGCATGCATGTAGGTAGTGCGTTAGTGCATGAAGGTCATGCTTTTAGTGGAGAAGTGTGGCTGCAGGATGCGTGCGTCTGTGACCCTATATAAGAGATGTAAACTGTGTTGTTTCTTTGAGCCAAGAGAAATAAAAGTAGAGAAGAAGTGGTCGGGCTGTGCGAGGCAGCCTGCCACCAAATATCTTGTGTCTCCATTGTCATGTGTGTGTGTGTCGTGAGAGGCAACCGAGAGGGAGAAGAAGAAGGGGCGCTGTGAGGAGAGACGGCGCCAACAAAATGTACTATCTTAGTCAAGTACGACTTCAATCTTGGTCAAGTCCTACTTCAATGGAGATTTGGAATCCACTTTTTCGGCAAATCATTTTTTCATATAGTATCCACTCGACCTTTGACTAGGGGTAAGGTGACCGAATTTAGAATTTGGATAAGTCACTTTTTTCCTTCTAAGAACCAGCTAATTTGAGTGGTAGTGAATTTAGTTGTGTTCCTTCTAGTGACTCACCTCGTCGGTTGGCCTGGACCAGCGCCAACCTTGCATGCATGCACTTGAACTGTACAATGAGCACACATGCGTACGTGTCGGGTCGATGTCGCCCGCTCCTTATTGCATGGCCCTGCTGACCGTTGGCCTCTACCGGCGACAACCATACCAAATAAGATCGCCTGCGTCGGTGGCCTGGCTGTTCTCACCGTCGATAGATTCATAGTGGATGAAGGGCATGCATTCTTGTACACCTGACCTGCACAACACAGAGCAGGATGGTAGGATCGGTACTGTCTACCTGTAAGATCGCTTGGATGTGGGAAAATATTGCTGGAATAAAACGCAACAGTTTCTCCGTTACATGAAAGAACATCGATGAAATTATTCTTAGGATCCATGCAGGAACATCTTTGTTTTTGTGAGAACATCTAACCCTGAGAACAATTGTTCGTGTGTTCCCCTTTAGAAAACTACTACTTAACATATCTCATACGTCGGGTTTAGGTGGCGCTGTAATTTAGTTGTGTTCCTTCCGTTTGAAAACTATATGCCTACAAATTAACGAAGTTTTCTAAGAATGAATGGATTAGTGGCATTGATATTACCTTATAAGAAGAAATAAATTGGGAGATATTAAAACAAAATAATGTCAAAAAGTACACACAATTCACACATGCATTGCACCTTTTTTGTAATATATGCAAGAATAAGCATATAGTAGTGATTTTTTTGCAAAAAAAATGTTTCCTCAAAGAAATGAATTCATGGCATTGGTATTACCATTAAAAAATATATATAAAAATAAAAATAAAAACTAAAACAAAATGAAAATGATGAAGTTTTATAAGAAAAAAATGAATTTGTGGCATTAGTATTACCCTTTAAGAAAAAATAAAATAAAAATAATGAGGTTTTCCAAGGAAGAATGAATTCCTGACATATTGGTATTACCCTTTAAGAAGAAAAGATAAAACATAAAACAAATAATGTCAACATTTGCACACATTCTTTGAGGTCTTGTTCATTGCGGATGGTGTATTTGGTTAGTCAGAAATGGAAAGACTTTCGGCTGACTAGGCCTTCTTTTAGTTCCTGGAGATGTATGTTTATTCATGACATCTCTCTTCTTGCTCATAGAGTTAAGGATTGTATCAGGCCAAAATTATTAGCTTGGATTGATAGCCTTCCTTAGCCATGTATAGTTAGTGTAGGTAAGCTTGTACATAGTTCCTTTTGTAACTTTTTGTACCCTGGTTTGTTTGAGTTTGGAATAAATGACCGTGGGGCTTTTGCTCCACAGTAAATAGTCAAAATAAATAAATTTGCACACACTATATAAAAAGTTTATGCATTTTTAAAGTGCAAGAATAAGCATATAATAGTGAAATTTTCACAAGAAAAAGTTTCCTAAGAAGGAATCAATTAGTGTATTGATGTTACCCTTAAATAAAAAATAGAGTGAATTCCACTTTTTACCCCATATTTATACATTTGTGACACTAATTACCCCTTCGAGTGAAAATTCGTCTAGAATACCCCTTTTAAAATCTTTGGACCCTCGTTTTTTGATGCGTGTCCATCAGGTAAGGTGTGAGGTGACGCCCTGTATCCAAAAACATGTGGACGGCCACAAGGAGTGGAACAGATAGACAAGAGAAGCTTGGACAAGATCGCCAATGATGCCCTCCGATCCTTACAGTTTTTTTTACGAATCAATGACGCAACATGCCGATCCTATCGACCATAAATAAACAAAATGTAAAACTAGGGTAAAACCGTGTTAAAAGTCTCCAAAATCTGACATTTCGATAAAAGTTCCACTAAATAGGGTAATATGTGTCACAAATGTACAACTACAAGGTAAAAAATGGAATTCACTCTAAAAAATAACAATTAAAACCAAATCAAATAATGTTATTTTATAAGGAACAATGAAAGCGGCACTGCTATTACCTTTTAAGAAGAAATAAAATGAAAAATAAATAAAAACAAAAACTTGCACACAATTTTGCACTAAAATTGCACCTTTTGTAGTATGCAAAGAGTAATCATATAAGGGGAGTAATCGTATAATAGTGAAATTTTAGCATATATTTATAGTATGTGTATACATTTACACTCACCCAACAGCCAAAACACCACCAAAAGAAGAAGAAAAACCGACTAATGATGAAAAAAGCAAAAACAGAAAATTAAAACAGAAAAAAACAAAGGGAGAGGGTTGGGTCACATAGGTAATGGGCTTCTGCCAGTTAAGATTTGACTTACCCAAATCTATGGTCACTAAAAGGGCAGTCTAAAACAACTCATATAACAAACCAGGAAAAAAGGAGCTTGAATCTCAAAGCAGAAATCAACAGCCAAAAAATTGACTGACCCACAATCAATTTTGAGGGGACTTGCATATTGCTAATTGGGCATACATATGTTTTTTTTTCATACTACAACACAATGAATTGGTTCCTCAGTAAGAAAAAGGCCAGCTTCTAATATACATTCTGAACTACAAGGTGTATCCTTTGCAGCCAAAATTCCTGTGTAACCGGTGCACCCTGTAATAAAAAAATATGATAATTTTTAAGAAAAAACTGAAATTAGAAGATTGGAAAAATAAACATCTGTCACGTCACAAAAATTCTAGTTTTACAATACGAAGTCACGGGTTAAGAAATAAAAATGAAAGATCATGTTATGAATAGTAGCTAATTCATATTTGGCTATGAATTGGGCCAGCTAACACTACAATTGTTGAATTTGTTATCTTTGTTTCTTAAGATGTGTGTTGAATTTGTAACTGAAATTATGTGAACGTGCTATGCCTATGTAGTTAATTATTTTCAGAATTTTCAAGAACCCATAGCATGTGTTTTCAACGTTGGTGCTGGGTTCACCCGATATGTTCTCCGTTGTGTATAATAGACAGCACACAAAACTTGCAGAACAAAGAGAGAAAAAACCTATGCATAAAGAGGTTTATTTCCATGAATTAAACTGTTTCTTAACAGCAAATGGAATGCAGAATCGAGATTACCATATTGTTTATATATAAAGCATCCCAGTCTTCTCAGTTTACACTAACAGTATGGCTGCCTCCGTGGCACATGTTAGCAAGTACAAGGTTGTAAATGTAGTACAATTAACATGCCAGACGAATAAGAGCAGAGCCTAACCATATCAGATCACGACACACTACACACAACGACTAGCTAGCTACGTGAACTCTTTAGAGGTTCGGCACACGAGCGAAATGAAGTTCATTATGACAGATTCCACTTAACTCTTCGTGAACTCCATCCTATTCCTGTACAAGTTACACAGAGCCCAAGATTTCACTGGAATGGGTCCACTTCTGCTGGAAGCAAGCAAGTCACCACCATCATTTTTTGTTTCACACAACACTTTGAATGAGTGCCCTGCACCTCTCATGCCATAATACATCTCAAAATGTACAGTTAACTATTCAAAATTGACAAATCTAGGTAGTCGGTAATAGGTGGGAAAAAGTGATGCTCTGTTGATTTATTAGCTCAGCAAAACAAGCATTCTTCCGACTAGGTATAGTAAGTTTTTTTTGGCGGGAACTAGGTAGTGAGTTATCATGCTATCTTTCAGCACCAACCAAAGGAAAACCATCATCTAAAGAGGAAATTCGGCATTCTATTTGTAAGGAAAAACCATGATCTGAAGAGGGGTTTTTCATAGCTTCGTAAAATGGATTTAATGATGTCTTTATCTTCTATTGAGACATGTCCAGAGTTGTCCCATGGAACCCGTTTCTCACCTAAAGGCCTCCCAAATCTCAGATAATCTAATACTAAAACCTATTATGGGAACGTAAAGGTCACATTTTGATCCAAAGGCGTGAAACAAAGTCTTGGAATCATTCCTTGGTTTTATTTTCTATAAGCATAACCCCCATATGTTGTTCAGTTCTCTTGGAAACACGGAAAAAACAACTGGGAATGGCAAAATCTACATGAATGTATTCCCACTTGCGCTGGCTTGCATATTTTCACGGTGCTTACTCAAGCTGCCAATATAATCTCGGGGAAAAATGTAATGTTGCAAGTCATGTGGACATAAGTAATTTGAGAATATATATTTATCCAAAAGTTCACATCAATGTTCAGTAGGAGAATTTGATCACATCACTGTTCCAAAAGCCTAAAACTAAGTTCTTTTTGCGCAAAAAAAGAAAGTGATTTTTTTCCGTTTGCATTGTTTTTCACAAGTAAACATAGGTAGGTCTTTTCTCAGATGATTAAAGGCAAAGAAGTAAACTATTGAAATAATCTATAATGCCTTATTAGGCATCCATAGAATTATGATATCACAGTTTAGATCATTGATTAATGCATTACGCAGTGTGATATACATGGATCTGGATTATAGATCCAAAGACGCATAACTAAATTGTTGGATTTAACATATTAATAGTTAATCAATCCACATTAGTAGGCAGAATTCTACAATTTGCTACCTACACAAACAACATTGAAATTGCTGGAGCCTCCATGTGATCTAAGAGTTTGCATAAGAAAAAACATTGACTAGTCTAGCTAATTGTCATCATGTAAACTAAAAACCTTTATCAAGGCAAAGAGGAACCAGCAGTTTACCTGGCTCAAAATGAGCGCATCTCCAACTCAGTTCTACCCCCCACCCCCCAAAAAACACAAAATCCTAGAAATAAAAAAGGCACGAAATAAGACCATGATACTTAATTTCTAAGATTTTTAATAAAATTGTAATAAAATAGCAATGGACACATGGTGAGTACCAAACTAAACAAAGTTATGTGAGTATATGTGCCTGACAAAAACATCAGCACATAAAGAGAATGCATGCAGGAGCAACCAACCGTCAAGTTCTATAGCAAAGATTCTTCATAGTTCAGAACTATAACATGATGCTGAAGGCAAAATAATAGATAATTGATGGTAGCAGAGGTACTCTTCTACCATCCAGAATGTTCAGTTTTACTGGCAGCCGTAAGAAGAACAAGTAAAAATAAAAGACAAAACTCATGCATAACAGATACTACTCCAATGGCGATAGGAGCTGTCTACCCACATACAACCAAAGTACTGAATTCTTTCTGAAAACATGTCAAACTCAAGGAACTAAATTACGTGCTAAGATTTGTAACAATAGCTGAAATAAAATAACAATGCATGGCAAGAAAACTGTGTGGCTCTCGATGGCTCTCGGTTTATATATAAACCGTGTTGCTGGCCTCGGCTCTCGGCTTACATACATGGGACACATGGCCATACCGTTAACACCCTGCTGCTGTCATGTTGCTTTATCGAACTAAGAGCCTCGTATAAGTACTTGGCTATAGAAAAAATAAGATTTTTCTCCATGGCTCTTGCCTACCTGATAAGCTGGTCCTTACTAAGCTGTGTAGTGTAAGTTGGGACTTCTACTCGGCTTATATATAAACCGAGCTCAAATCGGCATAAGTCAAGTGTATTGGGTACTCAAGGAACTGCGCCTGACAAAAACATCACCACAGAAAGAGCAGGAGCAATCATGTCAACTGCTGATCAAACTTTTAAACTTGGAAGGAAGGAAACATGATCCAAAGAGGAAGTTTTTCATAGCTTGGCAAAAAGGATTGAGCGTTGTGTCTTTGCCTTCTATTAAGACATGTTCAAAGTTGTCCCATGGAACATCTGTTTCTCACCAAAGGCCTCCTATTATGGGAACCTAACGGTCACATTTTGATCCAAAGACGCGAAACAAAGTCTAAGAATCATTCCTTGGTTTTATTTGCCATGAGCATAACTCCTATATATTGTCCAGTTCTTTTGGAAATGAGAAAAAACTGGGAAATGGCACAATCTACATGTATATATGTATTCCCACTTGCGCTACGCCTTTTGCATATTTTCACGGTGGTTGTTCAAGCTGCCAGTGTAATCTTAGAGAAAAATGTGTTGTGGCAAATCATGTGGTCATAAGCAATTTGAGAATACAGATATCTAGAAATATTTCACATCAATGATGACTAGGAAAATGTGATCACATCACTGTTCCAACAGCCTAAAACTAGAAGTTCCTTTTGCGCTAAAAAGAAAGTGGAAAAAAATTTGGATTGTTTTTCACAAGTAACATAGGCAGGTATTTTCTCAGATAACTAAAGGAAAAGAAATTAACCCTTGAAACAATCTAACGCCTTCTTAGGTATCCGTTTTTATGGCAAATAAAATCAAGGATTTCAACAAAGCCGTAAAACTAAGTATTTGGCTATAGAAAAACTAAGAAGAATACCAAAGAAGGCCTTAGAAAAACTAAGAGCCTCGTATATAAGTATTTTTCGAGTTGGAGCATCCATAAAATTATGACATCACAGTTTAGATCATTGATTAGTTATGCAGTGAGATATAAATGGTGTTGGACTGAACACCCAAAGAAGCATCACTGAATTGCTGGATTTAACATATTAAGAGTTAATTAATCCACGTGAATAGGAGTAGGCAGAATTCTACATTTCTAACCACACAAACAACATTGAAATCGCTGGACTTTCCATGTGATCTAAGAGTTTGCATAAGAAAAAAACATTGACTAGTATAATTTTCACCATGTAAACTTAAAATCTTTATCCAGGCAAAGAGGAACTAGGACCTTTACTTGGTAAGATTTTCAACAAAGCCATAATAAAATAAAATGAACACAGAATTTCCGAGTACCAAACTGAACAAAGTTATGCCTGCGCCTGAGAAAACATCACCACACAAAGAGCAGGAGCAACCATGTCAGCTGATGATCAAAATATTAAACTTGAAATGAAGGATCCAGACTAACAATCTCAGCGCCAAAAAATGCCACAAGTACTTAATTTCTACAATGGATCCCTCAAACAGTAGTATTCACTCGAAGAACATGACTAAGGTTGGATATCTTTTCTTGATGGCATGTGTACCAACATTGTTTTCTCAAAAAGAAAGCCGGATGGCAACCACCTAACCCTAATGGACGTATGCATTCCAAGGTAGCTCCTGCATCACTACAGGGATCTCCACCGTCGGCCATGACACCTTCGGCACTTTCGTCTATGGCGGCCCCGGTGATCAATGCGCCGTCTCTTCTAACGACGTCGGCGCCACAGACTTCGACGCTGCCGACTCAGACGCAGCTGGCGGCACCGCCTCACCTCGAAGAGGGGGCCCAAGAGCGGACTCAGCTTGAGGAGTTGCCATACGCGGAGGTTCCTATGCGCGCGGCTTCGGCGCCACCATCGCCGGCACCTGCTTCACCTACCCGGCGGCGAGTGATCTTCTCCCCGTCCGTCAGGGCTGACCATGAGTCGGCGATGGCGGAGCTGCGAGCTTTGTCCTCTATGCCTTCGACGCCGGGAGGGGTGTCTGCATCCAGGGCACTTGCGGAGCCGGAGGATGACATGCAACCCTCACGGTCTTCTTCGTCGTCGCCGCGCCCGTCTACTCCAGCACTTCGGGCCACTTTGTGGCTATTACTGCATCGGGCAAACTAGACTTCCCAACACGTGATCTTGACCACTTTTCGTGTGGTTATGATTATGAATGGCACGTCTTACCCCCGTCTGGGAGGTCCGGTGGAATCTTGCTAGGCCTCCATTCCACATACTTAGAACTTTTGTCCATGTCAAAGGGGAAATATCATATTAAATTTCACCTTCGAAACAAGTCCGACAACTTCCTTTGGAGCCTGGTGGCTGTATATGGCGCCGCTCAGGAAGAGTTTAAGTCTGCTTTTCTAAAGGAACTTGTTAATACCTGCCGAGATAATTCCCATCCCATGTTAACGGGGGGATTTCAATATCCTTCGATATTAGCAGAAAAAAACAATGACCGGTTTGATACAAGGTGGCCTTTCCTATTCAATGCTGTTATTGATAGCCTAGATCTGCGGGAGCTCACTATGTCTGGTTGTCAGTATACCTGGGCCAATAACCGATCAGTTCCAACTTTCGGAAAACTTGACTGGGTGCTGGTTACCACCGACTAGGAATATAAATATTCCCTAGCCTCGGTACGGGCACTAGAAAGGATTGAGGCCTTATCGGATCACACTCCATTGCTAACCGATTTTGGACAAACAACCCCAAGTTCTAATTGTCATCAGTTTAAATTTGAATTGGGATGGATCACTAGAGAGGGATTCCTCGACATGGTCAAGAAAGTGTGGGCGTGTCAACCTCGCGGCAACACGCCCATTCAACGATGGAAATATTGAATTCGCGCCTTGCACCGATTTCTTCGTGCATGGGCTAAACACACTGCTGGCATTTACAAAAAAGAAAAGTTGCGGCTATCTACTTTAATCGATACCCTCGATAAAACTGCGGAGGTGAGGCCTCTTTCTGCTACTGAGATTGAACAAAAAAGCCATCTTAATGAGCAGATTGCAAGCCTGCTTCATGAGGAAGAGATTAAATGGTACCAACATTGCAAGGCCGATTCCCTCGTTTAAGGTGATGATAATACGAAATACTTTCAAATGCTGGCCAATGGCAGACATAGAAAGAAACGTATCTTTGCTCTTGACCAGGAGGAAGGCTGTATTGAGGGGGAAGCACCGCTCAGGGACTTTATTACTAAATACTACAAAGAGCTTTTTGGCCCTTCCACTGAAACACTTTTTGAGCTGGACGAGTCTATCACTCATGACATCCCTCAAGTTTCGGAAGCGGAAAATGAATTCTTAGCCTCTCCATTTTTTGAAGAGGAAATTCGAACTGCGGTGTTTCAAATGGAACACAACAAGGCTCCGGGACCGGATGGTTTTCCGGCAGAGTCTATCAATACTTTTGGGACGTAATCAAGGCGGACTTGGTTCAGTTGTTTAACCAACTGCATATCAAAGACCTTGATATTTCCCGCTTAAACTTTGGGGAGATTATCCTACTGCCTAAGATTAAGGAGGCCAGTCGTATTCAACAATGTAGACCAATTTGCCTTCTCAATGTGAGCTTCAAAATCTTTACGAAGGTCACAACTAACCGGTTGAACGGGGTGGCTGACCATGTCGTCAAACCCACTCAAACTGCATTCATGCAAGGACACAACATACTAGATGGTGTGGTTGTGCTGCATGAAATGGTACATGAGCTTCACCGCAAAAAGTTGAATGGAGTGATCTTTAAAATAGATTTCGAAAAATCCTATGATAAAGTTAAATGGCCATTTCTGTTGAAAACTTTACGCATGAAGGGGTTTTCACCAAAATGGTGCCGATGGGTTGAGAGTTTTGTTTCTGGAGGTAGTGTGGCCATCAAAGTTAATGATGAGGTTGGCAACTACTTTCAGACAAGGAAGGGGCTTCGCCAAGGGGACCCTGCATCACCCATTTTGTTTAACATTGTGGCTAACATGTTAGCTACCCATGTTGAGTGGGCTAAGGTGGCCGGTCAGGTTAGCGGCGTTATTCCTCATTTGGTAGAAGAGGGTTTATCTATCCTACAATATGCGGATGATACGATACTTTTCTTGGATCATGATCTAGATAAAGCAAGAAATCTCAAGCTGCTTTTATGTGCATTTGAGGAACTTTCTGGCCTCAAAATTAATTTTCATAAGAGCGAACTTTTTTGCTTCGGGGATGCTGCAGAATATGCACCTAAGTATGCTAACATTTTTGGATGCCAGCTCGGGCAGTTCCCGATTCGGTATCTGGGTATTACCATACACTATCGGCGTTTAACTATCATTGGGTGGAAGCACGTGGAAGAGAGACTTGAGAAACGGCTAGCCAGTTGGAAAGCCACTCTTGTCATATGGGGGGCGATTGATCTTGATCAATTCCGTCCTAAGCAACATGGTTTTATATATGTTGTCATTCTTCCATCGACCGAAAGGGGTTCTTCAGCGTCTCGATTACTTTAGATCCAAGTTTTTTTGGCAGTGTGATAATGAATCAAAGAAATATCGATTGGCTAGGTGGACGGTATTATGTCGACCTAAAAGTCAAGGGGGGCTTGGAATTCGGGACCTTGAGATTAAAAATATTGCTCTTCTCAGCAAATGGGTTTATAAACTACTCACTGAGAATGAAGTATGGCAGGAAATCATTCGTAACAAGTACGTGGAATCCAAAGCCATTTCTCAAGTACATTGGAAACCTGGTGACTCACATTTTTGGTCTAGAGTCATGAAGGCCAAGGAATTCTTTTTCCAATTTGAGACTTTTTCGGTTAGGGACGGTTCCCAGGTTCGATTCTAGAAAGACACCTGGCTAGGGACTACACCACTCATGGTGCAATACCCGAGTTTGTATAGGATTGTTAGACATAAATTTGTCACCATCAAACAAATTTTGCGACAAGAAAACCCTGATATTTCTTTCTGTAGGGACCTTTTAGGACCTCGCCTTGCAGCTTGGAATGAGCTACTCATACGTCTAGAGGCTATTCAGCTGTCAGATGAACCGGACATCTTTCAATGGAATTTGCATCCGAATGGCAAGTTTACAGTCAAATCCATGTATGATGCAATGGTTCATTGTGATGTTCCGGTTGATAACAGGAAATTATGGAAGCTTAAAATCCCTCTAAGAGTGAATATATTCCTCTGTTCCTAAACAGAGGGGTCATCTTAACTAGAGATAATCTAGCACGACGCAAGTGGCAAGGCACCAAGCACTGGTAGAAAAAGGGCCTTTAGTCCCGGTTCTGGAACCGGGACTAAAGGGTCGGTACTAATGCCCTGACCCTTTAGTCCCGGTTCAATCCGGAACCGGGACTAAAGGCCCTCCAAGTGGCCGGTCCATCTTTAGTCCCGGTTGGTAACACCAACCGGTACTAAAGGAAATTTTCTGATTTTTTTTGAATTTTTTTTTGAAATTTTTTTATTTTCAAATTTTTGAATTATTTTAACCTCTAATCTCTAATTACCCCTCATCACTGCTCAATTTAAATCACCCCTCATCATTCCAAATCATCTAACTTCCCGAACGGTCACCCATCCTCTCACTACTCCAGCCTGAGCACGCTTAATTCCGGGTTCTATTCTCCCTCGTTTCCAAGTCTGCACTTGTTGTTTTCCTGACAATAGTAAGATGTCAATCTTATTAACCCTCGGGAATTTAGCTTGAGCATGAAGTCACATATTTCACTGTTTGAGTTTGAAACTATTGTTCTAAAAAACAATAATTTTTTAGTAACACTAATATTTCTTGAATAAGTAGTTTGACCATTGTTTGACCACAGTTTGACCATAGTTTGACCAGATTTGACCAAAATTCAAAAAAGGTGAAATAATTATTTAATAACACTAATATTCTTGAATAATTATTTAGTAACACTAATACTTCTTGAATAAGTAGTTTGACCATAGTTTGACCAGATTTACTGAAAATTTAAAAAAACTGAAATTTGAGCATTACTTTTTTTCCTTTTGGAATTTGAGGATTCTACAAATTTGCAAACAGGCAAGTAGGCCGTCTCCATCGGATGTAACTTTTCGAGTAGATGATTTTTCATATAAAAAACTTTTTAATCCGAGTTCGTATGCAAAAGTTATGCTCATTTTACAAATTCCAGAGAGATTTTGTAAATAAAGTCGAAATTCATATTTGTAAATTTTCCCAACAACTAGACCACATATCACATGGGAAATTTATTTTATTTTATTTTTATTGACATTTCCATCATTTTCTTTTGTTTTTTCTAAAACTGAAAATGCGGTCCATTGGGGGGGGGAGTTTGAAAATGGGACCTTTAGTACCGGTTCGTGCCATGAACCGGTACTAATGCCTCAAAGCCCATTAGTCCCAGTTGGTGGCACCAACCGGGACTAAAGGTCTAACCTTTAGTACCGGTTGGTGCCACCAACCGGGACCAATGGGCATCGCACCCTTTAGTCCCGGTTCGTGGCACGAACCGGGGTTAAAGGGCCCAGGTGAACCGGGACTAATGCCTTAGCTGCACGAACCGGGATAAATGCACTCATTGGTCCCGGTTCTGGACTGAACCGGGACTAATGGGCTTACCCGGCCTGGACCAAAGCCCCATTTTCTACTAGTGAAGGCGTGTGTCTTTTGCCAACATGACAAGTCTATTAAGCACTTATTTTTTGAGTGTAAGTTCGCTCGGGCGGTTTGGGCCACAGTTCAAGTAGCTTCAAATTTATACCCACCACGTAGTGCTCGTAACATGTTCGGCAACTGGTTGAGGGGTATTGATAAACAATTTTCTGCACATATTCTTGTGGGGGCGGCTGCCTTATGCTGGGCATTGTGGCTTATCAGGAATGATGTGGTTTTTAATAAAAAAATATGTTTCATCTTCTATGCAGGTTATTCATGTATGTACGCGATGACTCCGTACTTGGTCTATCCTGCAGAGGCCGAAGGACAGGGACCTTTTTATGATGGTGTCTACGCGGCAGGAGTGTTCGGCCAGGGAGGTTTTCTCCCTCCATGGATGGCGGTGTGATCTTTGGATAGGAGCTGCCACGTCATAGGCTTGGACTAATTTATCTTTTTTAAGTTGTAAAACAATTTTATTTTTTGGGTCGGTTGGACTTTTTGGCTGTGTGCATCGAGTTATGCAGAGACCGGACATTCTTTAGATGCGATTGTATCACCTCGATATATCAATTCAATGAAATGTACTTTATTGAAAAAAGTCATTGATGTACTGATTCTGGAGCAGCATAAAGTCATTCAAGAATCAAGATAGATAATAATGACCAGTTTCTAATTTGCAACATGAACTTTCATGGCTCTTAAAAATACAAATTGAAAGTAAATGAGAGAGCGAAATAGAGTAGTTCTATAGCAAAGATTCTTCATAGTTCGGAACTTGGTGCTGTAGGAAAAATAATAGAGAACAAATGATGATAGCAGTGGTGCTCTTCTACCATCCAGAATGTTCAATTCTACTAGCAGCCCTAAGAAGAATAAAAGACATGACTCATACATAATATACATACTCCAATGGTAGTGCAGAAATCCAGATCAAGCACCTGCATCTTAGAGCCCTACAAAAAATGGAGGCCCCTGAGTTGCACTATCTTCTTCTCTCATCTCACGGGATAGTGGAAGGGGAATAAGGCTCTCCTGGAGGTAATGCTTGGTAATCCACAAGCCGATTACTTGGCCATCCTTGCTTTTCACATATCCTAAGAACTTGCCATCGATGCCACAATGCAACACAGGCCCACAACCACGAATGAATTGGATTAGCAGCTCACCGTTATTGAGCACAACCATCCTGGGGAACCTCATCACCCATGAACGTGGTATTGGATCGTCAACACCCGACAAATTAATCTGATGCTTGAAAGACCAGGTCTCCGTTGTTTCGGCGCCATAGTCTTGTACCACCCAAACATCTACGGTCATTTGTTCAGGACTGACGCTGCACAAAGCAAGAGTGCCATCCATCTCCAACAACTGGTGGAAGTACAGCTGGAATAGACGACCCATCAACCAGAATGTTTCGGCTGCTGTGTTGAACACCACTATTGAGCGGCCGGGAAGTCCCCAGTGCAGGCTACCACGGTGGTGGACTGGTGGACAACCCGACGAATCCGGCAGGCCCTTACACAACGCCGTTTCCAAGGGTGTTGTCTGTGCGATGCTACCTTCTGCGATGCATCTTATGTCACTGGATCCCACTGCTGCGACGTAGTAAAATGTGGTGTATGCTGTGTCTGCTCTGTCAAAGTACCTCGGAGTAGAGACCCAAAGCACCCGGTATTCCCCGGATGGTTGGTGCCGATACAAGCCTGCGATGTGGTGCATAAATCCATGCTGGCTTGGAGGCGTCCCTAGGGGAGCACACTCACGGGTGACCGGGTTGCAGATGAAGAATTTTACCGGAGGAGACGAAGGAGTTCGCACACTCATGGATCCATGGGAGACGATGATGAGCCCATCAAGGGCAGCCAGGAGTCTACCGCTGTATGTCCGGACCACGGGGCAGAGCTGTTGCTGGCCTGCACCGGCGTCAATGGAAAGCAAGAGGCGGGACGCCGTCTGCGGCTCCACGGCGTGACCGAGCACCGGGAGAAAGGGCTGGCGGCGGCGGTGGTCCAGCATGAACTTGTCGGCGGAGGTGGCACTGCGCCATCCCTTACGGACGCAGCGGCAGCGCATGATGTCCCTGGCCGGCAAACGGACAAGGATCTCGTCGACGACGATCGACTCGGGAAGGTCGTCGAGGACGGTCTCGACTCCATGGCCGGGCATGGTGACTGGCTGCGGGTGCTCCATCAGATCCGGTACCGAACAACTAGAAACGAAGAGTAAGGATGGTGCACAATCGACGGATTTGTGGGGCTAGCAGGGGCGAGAGGATTTATACCTTGGGCGGACAGGCAAGTCACAGTCGATGCCTTGATGGTGAGCTACGCGGCGGCTGTACCACGTCTCTGCACACGAAGACATGAAAGATTATTTTCAAGAAAGGGGGAGGACATGAAAGATCCGAGGGCACACGATAGATGGAGAAACAAAATCATCATAAAGCGGTGGGCAGCGTGCTCCGAGAGAGACTCACCTCAACAGACGATTTTGGCGACGAATCAGTTGGCTACCGGCGTCTGGGAAGACGCACTCCGGTGATTTGTTCCTGCAAGGATGAGGATGGGAAATGGGGCGGCGAGGCGTATGGGTTTGGGATCTCGCCGTCGCTGGTGTGGTTTATCTACGGGTGTGGTATCAAGTTGACATTTATTATCATTAATAATGATATTAATGATATTTAATACACGAGCTGGCTAAAGATTTGCTCGGATGGATACTTTGACCATTACGATCTCCCGCACAATTACGGAACAATCAACATATATCGCGCGGCTGCATCGATCCAAAGTCTTTTCTAGCGGCGTCGGGTAGGTACCGGTCAAATATCCATCATTCACATGCTGCTAGATTCTCACATATGTATGTACAACGTTATGTGACAAACAAACAAAAAAGGGCGACGCTAGGCGCCGGCGCACCGACCGAACGGTTGAGCCGGTCGAGCCCGGGCCGCCCGATCCAGCGGTAAACACCGTCAGATCTGTTCCCCACTTCGTCCTTCTCGCAGTCGCCCCCCTCCCCCACCCTCGCGATGAAATTTGGAATGCCCTCGAGCGCCCCCGACGCCCCGCCACACCCCCGCGAGAGAAACGACCGAGCTTGAAGCACCACCGCGGCGCCCTCGTCGCCGGTCGCCACCCTCGCCAGCCGTCCTTGTCACAGGTCGCTGCCCTCGTCCCCCAGCTCCACCCATGCAACAACTGCACTCTCTAGTTGCAGCTCCGCGTGGCGATGGCTGTAGCTCGGTGGCGATGCAACACCGCCCGTGCCGTCGACTGCCATGCCAGGTTGAAGCTTTTTTTTCCATGACCGTTGAAGTTTTTTCCAAGGTTGAAGCTTTTCACAAACCGGTTGAAGCATTTTCACACACCGCTTGAAGCTTTTTCCGCACCACTCGAAGGTATTTTTTCGCGGTTGAAGTTTTTATACACGGTTTTTCTGCAAACGGCACGAGGAAAATGCTACAAACCAATGGCCATTTTTGCTACAACCAGGAAGACGACGAAAGTGTGGCCGGCGACCTCGACCGCTGGTGGTTGTAGCAGAAATGACTGCCGGTGGTAGCTTTTTTCACTGCCGGTTGAAGCTTTTTCCCTCTACGGTAGAAGCTTTTCTGTAAACGATTGAAACTTTTTCATTTTGAGTAACGCCTGGGTGAAATCTTCCTCTAATGTTCGGTTGAAGCTTTTTTCATCGAAGGTTGTAGTATTTTCTGTAGACGGTTGTAGCTTTCCTCTATGGCACTGAACGCTTGCAGCTTTTTGTATATCTGGTTGATGCTTTTCATCTAGAGTTTGAAGCTTTTTTTAGCGGTTGCAGCACACGGGGGCTGTGGCGGGGGCTGCACTACCTCGCCTGCAGGTTTGCCCGGATACGGCGCCCCCAGCAGCGGCGGCCATGGGTGTCAGGACCGCAGCATCGTCATGGCCGTGGCCGAGGCCTGCGAGGAGTTGGCTTGTCACCGGAGGTAGCGGCCATGACAGCCGCAGAGGAGCTTGCTGCGAGGAAGAAGGAAGGGATGAGGACAAACGGTTAAGAGGATAAGGTTGCGCAGAGAAAAAAACGATTTGTGGGCCTAGCTGTATTGAGCACGGAGGGATCGCGAGGCGTACGATTGAAAATAGATTGCACGGCTCGCCCTCCACCAGCGCTGCATTTGGCTGGCGCGCCGAACGCAAACGTTTACCAAAAAAAGTAGAACGTTGATGTATTTATCCCTCGCAAAAGAAATTTTTTATCCCACATAACCCCTGCATTTGATGTATTATGTCAACTCATGCATGCCTTTGGAGCCCACCCACGTGTCTCTTCTCTCTCGATTTTACTGTTCACCGAGCTCAAATGAGCTCGGGAGCAGAAAGACACTTTCGTGCACAAGTCCTCTATCATATGTACTCTCGAAATAAATCATCTAGCATCTCTCCTCTCTCCTCTCTCCCAAATAAATCCATCATTAGAATGTTTCGATTGAATAAATATTTCATTTTTACACATAATTATATAGTTGAATTCCTCAAGGTAAAACCGTTATTTCACAAGATGCATTTCAATCTTAAGACATGTATTTCACAAAGTAATTTGCAAACATATCTGTGATTTCAAATTCAGAAGATGCAATTCAATTTCAAATAATGCATTTCCGGACATGATTTTCACGTGATTAGCTAAAATATATTTCATAAACCAATTATAAATATATTTTTGCGAGATAAAAGGAGTTTATTCCATAGGGTCAGGGTTAGAATCGAGAGGCACGAGGTCCTCAATATATGGAGGTCCACAATGCAACCATACAAATGTACACGACTCCGTAGGGCTATAAAAAGGCAACTGATCTGCTACCCTACTTTGTGAACGACTAATCTTTCAGGGAACAAACTCCTTGTCTACCATGAGAGCCTTAATCTCAGCTGCCAATTGCCATAGGATGAATGTAACAGGTTGTCAATAGATAGGATGAATAATGCAACCATTGAGTCAGATTGCACAAGCACTAGTCTATCTATATGTTGGATGGCTAGAGCCATTCCTTGCAACAAAGCATAAATCTCCGCTTCCAGGGTATTATTACAGTGAATCAGCACTCTCTATGCTGCAAAAATTATAGCATCATCCTCCTTACGCATCACCATACCCGCCGCTGCCAACCCATCACTGGGACAAAAAGATCCATCCACTGAAATTGTGCAACATAGTTTGTCAAATGTGGCGGCTAGGGTTCAGCTAGTCTAGCTCTATCCTCAATAACACGTGGTAAAGGCTCAGTAACAGACATCTTGTCCTTCAATATCTCCCCGGTACAACTTTGATGGACGTTGGTCCATGATGTTTAACATGATTATCGAGAGTCTTAGTTTGAGAGAGATTGAACTCACAGGTAGGAAATATACATGGGCTAATTTGTTGCCCACTCCAACGTATGAGAAGTTGGATAGGGTGCTCGCTAGTGTGGAATGGGAACAAAAATACCCATTAGTGTCGGTGCATGTGATGTAGAGGGCGATCTCAGACCACATACCATTACTAGTTGACTCGGGAGACGCAACACATATTGGGAATAAGAACAATTTCTCTTTCGAACTAGGTTGGTTCGAGAAAGAGAACTTCGTGGAGATCATTGCACGAGAATGGGCAAAGCCTGTTAGTGGACGATCAAGTATTGAGAGATGTCAAAAAAAATTAGACATCTGATACAATTCTTACGAGGTTGGGCCAGAAACGAGAGTGGGATATACAAACAAGAAAAAGAGCGACTCACCCAGTTAATAGATACTCTGGATTTAAAAGCAGAAGTAAACATTTTTAATGTAGCTGAGCAGAGATCGAAGTCCGAAGCCGAGCAACGCTTACGAGCTCTTCTTAGAGAAGAGGAGCTCAAATGGGCTTTGCGTGCTAAGGTGCTTAATGTTGTCCAAGGGGAT
Organism: Triticum aestivum; assembly: GCF_018294505.1. Classification (NCBI taxonomy): domain Eukaryota; kingdom Viridiplantae; phylum Streptophyta; class Magnoliopsida; order Poales; family Poaceae; genus Triticum; species Triticum aestivum. The sequence continues at coordinate 505,922,379 of NC_057806.1, read as the reverse complement.
GACAATACACAATTCTTTCACATGATTGCAAATGGGAAACATTAGGAAGAAGAAAATAATACAGCTTAAACGGGACGAAGGGACAATTCTGGGTCATGAGAATCTAAAAGCATATATCTCTAATTATTATAAACAACTTTTTGGGCCTCCGGAAGCGAGCAAGGTGTCCCTTAATGAATCTATTATTGGAGATACCCCTCAGCTTCGGTCGAAGGAGAATGATATTCTATCTACACCATTTACTGAGAAAGAGGTTCCAGATGCAATTTCACAAATGAAACTAAATAAAGCACCGGGACCAGATGGGTTTCCTGCGGAATTCTGTAGGAAATGTTGGCATATTATTAAGGATGATCTTATGCCTATGTTTCAAGATTTTTTTAACGGTCATTTGGAATTGTTTCATCTTAACTTTGGTATGATTACGTTGTTGCCAAAGAAAGAAAAGGCAGTTCGGATCGAGCAGTTTAGGCCAATATGTCTTCTTAACGTGAGTTTCAAAATATTCACGAAAGTGGGCACCAATAGATTAACATGGATTGCCCATTCGGTGGTGCAACCAAGCCAGACAGCTTTCATGTCTGGGAGACACATTCTAGAAGGGGTTGTCGTCCTGCATGAAATGCTACATGAAATTCACTCGAAGAGGCTAGATGGGGTTATCTTCAAAGTGGATTTTGAGAAGGCATGTGATAAAGTTTAATGGCCCTTCCTTTAGTAGGCAATGCGAATGAAAGGGTTTAATGAGGCTTGGCGGAACCAAGTGGGTTCTCTAGTCCAAAAAGGTAGTGTCGAAATCAAGGTTAACGATGATATCGGTCACTACTTTCAGATACACAAGGGATTGAGACAAGGGGATTCAATGTCTCCTCTCCTATTTAATATAGTGGCCGACATGTTGACCATTCTTATAAACCAGGCCAAGGAAAACGGACAAGTGGATGGACTTTTCCCTCATCTGGTCGATGGGGGAGTCTCCTTTTTACAGTACGCTAACGACACCATCCTGTTCATGGAACATGACATTGCCAAATCGCGGAATATGAAACTCATATTATGTCCCTTCGAACAATTGTCTGGATTAAAAATAAACTTTCACAAGAGCGAGTTGTTCCACTTTGGCAAGGCCAAAGAAGAGCAAGACACATATAGACAATTGTTTGGGTGTGAATTAGGTTCTTTGCCCTTCAGTTGTTTGGGCATACCGATTCATCACTGTAAGCTATCTAATAAAGAATGGAAGTGCATCGAAGATCGAATTGAAAAAAAACTTAGTTGCTGGAAGGGCAAGCTAATGTCTTATGGAGGTCGGCTAGTGTTGATCAACTCAATACTTACTAGTATGCCGATGTTCCTACTATCTTTCTTCGAGGTACCGAAAGGGGTGCAGAAGAGACTTGATTTCTTTCGATCTCGATTCTTCTGGCAGTCAAATGAAGCCAAGACACTGGTAGAAAAAGGGCCTATAGTCCCAGTTCATAAGGGCCTTTAGTCCCGGTTCCTGAAACGGGACTAAAGTGTCGGTACTAATGCCCTGACCCTTTAGTCCCGGTTCAATCCAGAACCGAGACTAAAGGGCGCGGCCACATGGAGCTCCACCTTTAGTCCTGGTTGGTAACACCAACCGGGACTAAAGGAAATTTTATGATTTTTTTTTTGAATTTTTTTTGAATTTTTTTTATTTTTTTTATTTTCAAACTTCTGAATTATTTTAACCTCTAGTCTGTAATCACCATCCCTCATCACTTCTCAATTTATCCTCTAATCACCCCTCATCATTCCAAATCATCTAACTTCCTGGACGGTCACCCATCCTCTCACTACTCCAGCCTGAGCACGCTTAACTTACGGGTTCTATTCTCCCTCGATTCCAAGTCTGCACTTGTTGTTTTCCTGACAATAGTAAGATGTCAATCCTATTAACCTTCAGGAATTTTGCTTGAGCATGAAGTGACACATTTCACTGTTTGAGTTTGAAACTATTGTTTTAAAAAACAATAATTATTTAGTAACACTAATATTTCTTGAATAATTAGTTTGACCATTGTTTGACCACAGTTTGACCAAATTTGACCAAAATTGAAATAACTAAAATAATTATTTAGTAACACTAATATTCTAGAATAATTAGTTTGACCATTGTTTGACCACAGTTTGCCCACTGTTTGAATATTTTTCAATTTTTCCACTCTAGATCTTAAAAGCCCCGTAACTTTTTTCTATTAGGTTTTTGAGGATTTTGAAAATGTTTAACGGGGTTCCCCCCGTTAAATTTGGATGTAACTTTTCAAGTAGATGATTTTTCATATAAAAAACTTTTTCATCCGAGTTAGTATGCAAAAGTTATGCCCATTTTTACAAATTTCAGAGAGATTTTGCAAATAAAGTCAAAATTCACATTTGCAAATTTCCCAACAACTAGACCACATATCACATGAGAAACTTATTTTCTTTTATTTTTTTGACATTTCCATTATATTCTTTTTTTTAAACTGAAAAGGCGATCCAGGAGGGGGTAGAGTTTGAAAATGGGACCTTTAGTACCGGTTCATGGCACGAACCGGGACTAAAGGTCTCAACCCCATTAGTCCCGGTTCGCGCCTCAAACCGGGACTAAAGGTCTAATCTTTAGTCCCAGTTTGAGGCACGAACCGGGACTAAAGGTCACCGCACCATTTAGTCCCGGTTCATGTCTTAAACCGGGACTAAAGGGCCCGAGTGAACCGGGACTAATGCCTTAGCCGCACGAACCGGAACCAATGCTCACATTAGTCCCGGTTCTAGACTGAACCGGGACTAATGGGCTGAGCCGGCCTGGACCATAGCCCTGTTTTCTACTAGTGAGAAGAAGTACCGTCTCGCATGATGGGATATTTTATGCCGACCCAAGGACCAGGGGGATCTCGGTATTGAAAACCTGGAAATTAAGAATAAATGTCTTATAAGTAAATGGCTTTACAGGTTAGAGACAGAGCTGAAGTGTATGTGGGCACAGATACTACGCAATAACTATCTACAATCGAAAACGCTAGCCCAGATCACCGTGAGGCCAACTGACTCGGCATTCTGGAAGGGACTCATGCGAATGAAAGATTTGTTCTTTCGTAGAGTTAAATTCTTGGTTGGCAATGGGATGTCAACAAGATTTTGGGAGGATACGTGGTTAGGAGACACTAGCCATACAATACCCCATCCTATATAACATTGTGCAACGCAAGGAGGATTACGTAGGCACAATATTTCAATCGACACCTTTGAATATTCAGTTCAGACGTGCTTTAGTTAGTGAGCGATAGAATGTCTGGATGCACTTGGTTCGACGATTGATAGATGTTCAATTATCCGACCAACCCGATTCGATGCACTGGAAGTTAGCCAGAAATGGGGTGTTTATGGTAAATATTTTTACATGGATCTAATTAATTCTGGTCCAATCTCGATATCGTTACATATTTGGAAGGTTAAGATTCCCTTGCGTATTAAAATCTTTATGTAGTTTGTACACAAGCAAGTGATCCTCACCAAAGATAATTTAGTAAAGAGGCGGTGGGTAGGTAGTTCCCTTTGTTGTTTTTGCGATCATGATGAAACAATACAACACTTGTTCATAGAGTGCCCACTCGCGAAATTGCTTTGGAGAACGGTCCATATAGCCTTTAACATTAGTCCTCTAGTTAACATTGAATCGCTATTTGGGACGTGGTTAGCTGGGGTTGATCATATCACTCTGGCTCGTATTCGGATTGAAATATGTGCGCTTATATGGCCTATATAGAATTGCAGGAATGATATGATCTTTAACAGATAACATACTTTAACTTTCTTGCAGGTCATCTTCAGAGCTACCGCATGGATCCGTACGTGGTCCTTACTCACTCCAACGGACTCCAGAAAGCCTTTGGTTACTGGGTGAAACCAGTGGGAGATGGTAGCACGGGCTATATTCAACCGGTTCAGATGGCGGTCGCATAACACGATAGGAGTCTAGAGAGCTTGTCCTTTACATTGTCATACCGGTTGTGATTTTAAGCATTCGCTTTTCTTTTACTTTTTGCTCCACTTGTGAGCAATACTTTTATGACTTTATACTATTTTGAGACTATTTAATAAGATAGCTGCATGCATCATTTCGATGCAGAGGCCGGAGGCAAGCCTCCTTTTTCAAAGAAAAAAGACCCAAAGAATTATAGTAACTTGCTAAAAAAATCAACCGTTACCTTCACTGGCGGCACATCTTTACCATGAGTCAAAACTATATGTAATTGCCAGATGCGCCGCACAAGCATGATCACCATGTCTCACTTTGGGGGTGTTTGTTTTCAGGAACTTTTTTATATAGGGACTAGAAAAAGTCCTTTTTAGAGACTTTTTTACCAAACGGGAGAGACTTTTTAGGGACTAAATTAGGCATTTGGGACTAAATGAAGAAGACTCTTAAGGAGAGTCTTTTTGGGACTTTTTGGGACTTTTCCAACAATGCCCCTCCATGCACCCATTGGCCCGCCACCCCATGATATTGTTTGACTATTATTTTTCTATATACTAGGAGCAACATGGTCATTTAATAGCCTCTAGGAAGGGACTAGGGACTTGTTAGTCTCTGGAAACAAATAAGGAGGGACTTTTTGAGGACTAGAAACTTTTTAGTTGAGACTAGAAAAAGTTTTAAGACTAAAGAACCAAACACCACCTTTATCACGACAGGTTGGCAGCTTACCAATACATGCAATAACCAACCGCGGCCATTATCAATTAACATGTCATCTGTTGGTAGTGGCCAGATCAACCCCATTGCCTCCCAAATCGCCCTTGCATGTCTGCAAGTCACTAATGCATGGAAAGCCATGCTCAACACCACATAATGGACATCCACCTTGCTTCGTTAGGTGTCTGTACACTTTATAGATATTTGTAGAGAAACTTCAACGGATTCACCCAAACGGGCGGTGCATTTGTTCGTTTTTTGTCTATTTAGGTCAGCCGCCCGTTCGGCGTCCGTCCTGTTTTGTATTTGGGTCGGCAGTGTGCCCAACACGCCAACCCATTTTCATGTCCGCACTCGTTTTTTTAAAGGCCTGCACCCATTGATCATGCCACCGGACATGTCTCATGTCGGCACCATGCCAGCGCCGGCATACATTGCCGGCTTTAAAAAAATATCACCACACAGTTCATGCTGGCGCACTCGCCAGCGGCCGGCACATATGCCAGCACACAAAAATGGGTGGGACTTGAGTTCGACCATGCCATCGTGGCCCCGTGGTCATGCTAGCACACAAGTCGGCATACAAAAAAGGAAGGCGCTCGCGGCTACGAGATCACTCGTCGGTGAACTTGAGTATGTCGGCCTGCATCTTCTCGAACCACGGCCTTTTCCTTGGCGACACGGTGTTGAGATCCACCTTCATGATCTCCACCTCGGTCATCATGCTCGCGAGAGCCACTTCTTTCGCCTTGGTCTTGACGTTGGCGGCCTCGATCTTGAGCATCTTGGCTTGCTTCTCCGCTTCCATCTCAAGCATCTTGGCTTGCTTCTCCGCGTCCATCTCAAGCCTCCTCCTTTGGATCTCCATGAAGGCGTTTATTTGCTCCTTTTTGAAACGCCGACGCTCCTCCTCCCTTGAGTCCTTTTTGTTCATCATGCCCTCCACGCTTGCGATCAAGGCATTGGATGTCGCGTTCTGCTTGTCCTCCTTCTTGGAGTTGGTCTTCTCCCGCAGTCGTGCCGGCTCGCCGTCCCCAACCTCCTCCACGGCTTTCTTCCCCCCACATGACTTGAGGGCGGCATATTGCGCCTTGGACTTCTCCTCGTCTTTGATGACCCTAAAGCAATGGGAGAGGTTGAAGCACTTGCCGTTGTGTTGGACCTTGAATGCCTCCAAAGCTTCAAATGCCTACAAATGTTTTCATGCAAGCATATTGGCAAATAGTATGCAAATGAACCTGCAAGCATAAACTTGATGACACAAAAGAGGGCGTCTTGCTAGCACACCATGTCTTGCATGCTGCCGCCGCTCATGGGGTGGGCCTTGACGCTCTCAAGAGTGGCACAAAACTTGTTGCACTCTTGTTGGATCACCCTCCATCACTTCAAAATGGACACCCACCCGCGCGTGCTCACAATTTGGTAAGGAGGAAACTTATTGCGCTCATGAAACTCCCGGTGGACACGAATCCAAAAAGTTGAATGCTTTTGTTTGGCGCCGGTCTTGGGGTCTTGTCCAGTATCTCGCCAACACTCGCAAAGAAGCTTGTCCTCGGCCGCCGTGTATGCCTTCGTGCGCTTGCTCTTGCGCTTCAGCTTCGGCCCGACGGCTTGGTTGGCGAGCTCGTCCTTGAACAAAGGCTCCACGTCAATGTCGCACTCGTCCTCTTCCTCTTGCCCGTAGTCGTCCAGAAACTCATGGTCAAGTGGGAAGCCGTCTAGGTCCATGTCGACCTGATCACGCATGAAGCCCACCTGATCGGGATCATAGCCAGCGGTCGGCGTGAACACCCCGCGGCCGTCGGCTTTGTGTCTTGTCGGGGTCGTAGCCAGGGGCCGGCGCACCTCCCTCGAAGATGAGGTTCTGCATGTAGTCCTCGTCGACGGTGGCCGGCATTCCATCGAACAGGTTGCGGGCGTCCGGTAGCACGTCGGCCGGCATCTGTGGCGCGTGTTTCCTCGTGCCTCCGGATGACGAGCCACCGGCCGCCGGTGTGGCGTTGAGGTTGATGGGCGCGGGTGCGCGCGTGGAAGGCGCCACCACGCTCATGTCGGGCGAGCACTCCTCAGAGAGGCGGGAGGCATGCTGGTACACGTGGAAGTCGGGCATCGGGATGCAAGCCGACGTGCGGGGCGAGTTGGGTAGCACCATTCGAGGGAACGCGGATGAGACGGTGCTGGCCGCGGTGGACACTTCGGCATTGACGAGGCCGTGCTGGCTAGGGTTTAACCCTAGCATATACAGCGCCTCCCTCGTTGCCGCCGCGACGCGGGCGTTGGTGACCTCTTGCTGTGAGGCGGCAGCGACAGCTGCAGCCGCGACGGCTTCATCCCTCGCGTCTGCGGCGTGCCTCCGGCCCTTCCTCTTGGCCGACTCTCTTGACCGTTGTTCGGGCGTCAGCACCTTCTTTGGCTTAGGCGCGGTGGTGGTCTTGCACGGGGGACGAGGCTTGCCTTTGCCGGAGGGGGTGGTCTCATGCCGAACGAGACGAGGGAGACGAGGCCGGCGGCAGCGTCGAGGTCGATATCGCCGTCCATGGTGGGTGTGGGGCGGGAGCGCGCGCGGGCGGGAGGGTTTGGGGGAAATGTGGGGAAATGATGGTGGCTGCCACCGACCTACGGGCCCGGGATGAGGAATAGGCGTGCGCGCGTCCGTCTCGTGTCCACACCGACGCAAATCCGGCTCAAAAATGGGCCGGAAATGGGTCGACATGAGAACGCCAAGCGGACCCGCGTCCGTTTAGGTCGGCGCGTTGGGCCACCTTTTGTGTCAGTGCTGACCCAAACGAACGCCAGCGGATGAAATGGGTCGCCTCGTTGGAGTTGCTCGCAGATAGTGCACCTGATACAACCTTCCATGCAGAAATCCTCATCTTGAATGGATCTTGTGCCTTCCAGATACAATCCCATAAGGCCCTATCACCATTAGGGTTAGTGCTAGATGCACCACCCGCAAATATGTCATGAAGTTCCGCTGTCGCAAGCTTGTAAGCATTTTTAACACTAAACCGACCAAACTTGCCAGTGAAGCAAGCTCTGAAGTCTTGCCTATTTGAGGCGAAGCACGAATTTTTGGAATCTGACATACAACCATTGGCCAGAAATGATCCTCTAATTGATGTCTATTCCATGAACCATCAACATTAAGAAAATCTGCCACCCAATTGAATCTACAATTCCTCTTGGGTGTAATTGGTTGGAAATCAACACGGAATGGGATCCAAAGATCCCGCCACACACGAACGGACGTACCATCTCCAACGCACCAAATGATACCCTGCTTCACAAGCTCTAGACCATGAATAATCCCTTTCCAAACTACGAAAGACTTCCTAGAAAACACTATGTCCATAATATTTTCATTAGGGTAATATTTTGCTTGCAAGAAGTGAGCACATAGACTACCAGGAGTTTCAGTTAACCTCCAAGCTTGTTTAGCCAACAAAGCTTGGTTGAAAGCACACATATCATGAAACCCCATACCACCTTTTGATTTTGACAACATCATTTTGTCACAACTGAGCCAGGCCATCTTTTTCTTCCCTTTTTCAATGCCCCACCAGTACTGTCTCATCAGACGAGTCAGGTTGTCACACACAGAAATAGGCAATCTAAAAATGCTCATAACATATGTAGGAATAGCGTGAGCTACTGACTTGATTAGAATCTTATTACATGTGGACATAAAATGCTGACTCCAGTCCGCCACCTTTTACTCATACCGACTTGAACCGTCTCAAATCTCCCTTTATGCATACGCCCTCCCTGCACAGGAAGACCTAAATATTTAGGTTCAAAATACTTCTCTTGTAATTTCAAGTATCCTTTTGATCTCATTATTCTCAGCTTCTGAACAATTACCAGAAAGTGGGATGGAACACTTTGCAGGGTTAATAAGTTGACCCATCAATGGTAAGTGTCCAACAAACATTTTACCACATTAGTCGGTTGCTCAGATATCCTAAAAAACAACAAGGAAACATCCACAAAAAATAGATGTGAAATAGTGGGAGGTCTTCTGCAGATTTTTACCCCTTCTAGACCCTCTTGGTCCACAGCCTTGTTTAACAGAGAAGAGAAGGTGTCGGCAACAAAGAGGGATAAGAAAAGGGGACAGAGGGTCACCTTGTCGAACGCCACGTGAAGGACTGGAGGTCTCTAGTAAGTTTCCATTAAACTTCACCGAATATTTCACTGAAGTAACACATGCCATAACTCGAGTAATCCAATACTGGGAGAAGCCCCACCTAATAAGAGCATTCTCCAGAAAATCCCAGTCCACATGATCATATGACATCGAAAGATCAAGCTTGTAAGCACAACATGCAGGAGAATTACCTTCCAAAGACTGGATATCTTCAATGCATTCAAAAGCAATTATTGGATTATCTGAAATAAGACGTGCATGACTAAAAGAACTTTGGTTCTTTGATATAAGATCCGAAAGAAGAGGTCCCAATTTGTTAACCAATCACTCAAAATCCTTCAGTTCCATTGGGTGAGGAACCTTGGGAATGAGTACTATTGATGTGTCATGAACTCCATCAGGCATCACTCCCTCACAAAAGAATTGTAGTACTGCTCCAATAATCTTAGTTTTAAAAATAGGCCAGTTATTTTGATAGAATCGTGCAGGAAAATCATATGTTGCTAGAGCCTTTAAAGGCCCAATATGAAACAAAGCATCTGAAACCTTCTTTTTCCAAAAATGGTGCACACAAGGCGACATTCATATCATCCATCACCTTAGGTGTGATACAATCAACACCACCTCTCACTAGTGAAGAAAAGCCTAGCTATGGTGTGCCAAAAACAGCCTTGCTGGCGTAGACACACGACGCCACTAATATGGTGCCATTGCTAAAAGGTAGTGGTAGCGTTGGAGGACACGTCAGCAGTATCCTACATCGTGCTGGCGTATCACCAGTCCAGCGCCAACACTAAGTTCATCATAACTCTGGCCTGCCTACTTGTCCAACGCCAGCAAATGGTTTTTTTGGTAATAAAAAAATTACTCATCAACACTAGCTACTTACTTAATAGATACTACTGAACACAATATACTCATCAACACTAGGTACTTACTTAATATATAATCATTACATAAGAGGCTCATGAACTCAAGAAATTGATATTAAACTTCACAAAAGTTCACTCAAGTACTCTAGTTACTCGGTCATCATCAACTAATAAGATGAACTAGCTAGCTACTTAAAAAACTAATCTTCATCAAGGAGTATGCCCAGCTGGAGAAGCTTCTTTATATCCCCCTCTCCTTCTCTTCTAAAACGATCTATGTCCATCTTCAGGTCAATTCTCTCAGCCCTGAGGCATCTCCTCTCCTCCTGCAGTTTATCCCGATCCTCGACGAGCTTATCCCTCTCGTCCCTAAGCTGATTAGTCTCCTGAACAAGCCGAACAGTATCCTTGCGTAGCTCTTTAATCTCTCCCTTTAGATCATCATTTTCTCATTGCACGCTCTTGATGACATATTCAAAAGTGTCTAAGAATTCATTGTTGGTCATGTACACATCGCACACCGGCTCGTTGTTGCCTCTAGAATTGGCCTTGTCCTACAAACACATGTATACAAAACATCTGTACAGATAATGTTGAAAATAGTTACAGATTAGTGGGAAACATCATGTAAACATGGCAAGTTTTAATTCTGCCCGTTTCAGACTTGGCAGATTTCATCAAGGGTAAAACAGCAACAATATCATAGCATGTGCATAACTAGCTTTAGACAACAACAATATAGCACTATTGATATCTTCACACAATTCTGCCTAAGTTGAGTTGTGACAAAGTGTGGCAAATTGTGGGTTGGAACCAAACAACCCCTAAGGCCTTGTTTGGATGGTGACCATATTTGCCACACTATTTTGCCACACCTAACTTGGAGCATTACTTTCGAGTGGAAATTTTCTTTGGACACTCAACTATTTTGCCACATCTAACTTGGAGCATTACTTTCGACATTGGACACTCAACTATTTGAATTAAACCGAAGATTCAATGAGAAGCTAGTGATATATGTGAGATGGTGAAAAAGTAGTACACAACAGCAACTGAAACACTTTGTTTCAAAATTTAGATGCTTCCAAAGATGATGACTTAAAAAATATATCTTCCTTAATTTGATTGACAGATTACACTTCCAGTTTCTACAGCTAGTGTTAACCGGAGATTCGAAAATATATCTACCTTAATTCTAGACAACTACAACAAATTGTCACTGCCTAGCAGTAATGAACCCCAGCGATGCAAATAAAAAAATTGACAGTGGCAGTGAACTACAGCAAAAGAGGGAGGGATGATATGTTCACCTAGGTTGGAGCGGAGGGTCGCCTATAATCTACTCCGTCGCCGTCGCCGAAACCCTAGCATAGGGAATGCGAAACACACCTCTGATTAAAAAAATCCAAATGTACCAGATGATAGTGGGAGGCTCGGATGTGTACCTCGGGACCGGAGAACGACGGAAATCGTCGAAATCGGATGGAATCAAAGCGGCGACGATGAGCGGCGAGAGAGGGAGAGAAAGGGGAACGGAACAGAGCAGCATGGCAGAGAGAGGGAGTAGGTCGAGGGGGTCATTGCCCCCGTTGGTTTTGACCCCCACGGCATCCTAATACTATTTGGGTTTGCCCAATAAGAAAAAAGATCGCCACCTAAGAAATGTCATTATTTTCATTTAAAATAACAGAAATTAATAAAAGTAAACTATAATATAATATAAAAAAGATCACCACATAAAAACTAAAAAGAAAATTTTTTGGAAGTGTCAAACTACATATTTGAAGGCTCAAAACTATAGATTTCAAGTCTTAAACTAAAAAGGAAAAAGATTAAATTTAAAGTCTCAAAGTACAGATTTTAAAAAATGTCATTATTTCCATTTAAAATAATAGAAATTTAATAAAAGTAAACTATATTAGACTATAAAAAATATGACCACATAAAAAACTAAAATGAAAAATATTTGGAAGTGTCAAACTACATATTTGAAGGATCAAAACTATATATTTCAATCAAGTCTTAAACTAAAAAGGGAAAAAAGTAAATTTAAAGTCTCAAAGTGCATATTTTAAAAAAAACATTATTTTCATTTAAAATAATAGAAATTTAATAAAAGTAAATTATAATATACTATAAAAATTTGGAAGTGTCAAACTACATATTTGAAGGCACACCACAAATAAACATAATAGTGTTGGCGTTATATGCTATTCCACGACAGCACTATATTACGTTTGACACAAATTGTTGATCCCATATACTTTTGACGTTACTCTGTTTTCCAACGCCACCACTATGCCCCTACTAATGTCGTACCAAATAAGGCAATGCCACCACTATTTGAAAAAAATAGTGCTGGCATTGGTTGAAAATGGCGCGCCACCAACGAAAGTTGTGGCTAGCACTTTTTCCACTAGTGTCCAGAGTTAGAGTAGGATCTCTCGTATATGCCTCTTGAAAATATGAACATGTCATACGACTCCATGTGCTAAGGAACATCACACCATGTCCCATCATCCTTACGCAATCGCTAAATAGAATTTTGTCGGGCTTTCCATAGTGCTCACCTATGCAATTATTTGGTATTTCTTTCAGTCTCTTTGAGCCACGTAATTCGTGACCTTTTAAGCCACATCATCTCCTCTTTGTATAGTATTTCAGCAAGCTCCTTCATCTTGATTCTGATTGCTTATCTATCCACCGTACCTTCTTGTGAACACATAAGCTCACTCTGGAGCTTTTCTATATCATGTGTAACATTGCCAAACTTCTTATTACTCCATACTATTAAATTCTTCATCAATTCTTCCAAAGAATCCGCCACAGACCCTAAACTACGTGTAGGTCTATTTTTCTCCCATGCATCAGCCACAATGTCTGGAAAAGCAATAGATCTTTCCCACATAATCTCATACCTCGGGGTTGGCTTACATCTCTGATCAGCCGGGATATGATCCGGGCACATGGGCCCGCTGCATGTATAACTCTCGACGCCGGAAACATCTGCCGCCTAGCATCATCAGTGCACCCTCAATCCAAGCAGACGCGCACATTACCATCACCCTGATGTCCACTATCATATGTGAATGGCGCACCGGATAAATCCAAATCATCATATTCACATAGCATTAAACATTCTCTAAAGGCTGTTAGACTTAATCTTGATTCGTGTATCTGCATAGTTTGTTTTTTGTTATGCATGTAGCTTAGTTTGTCTAGGGAGTAGTTGTCCAACGAAACTTCAGCGGAGGCGTGCGAAGAAGGCGAGATGCCAAGGCGTCGTGCGATACGACGATGATGGCGAGATGCCAATGGCGGCGTGAGGCTGCAGTGCTGCGTGAGGCAGCGTGGCCGTGTGATGCGGCAAGTGCGACGAAGGCTGGAGTGTGGGGCTCTATGAGCATGTTTAGCCGGCTGGGTTGATCCGGATGTGAGCTGCATGCAAGTCCTAGTCTTGGGACGTTGGAGTGAATCAAGGAAACAAACTGGCTGCATGCAAGTAGTTGGTTAGCTAGCTTTGTGCATGTGCATGGGTTAGTGGGTTTAGTGGCCCGAGTGGAGGCTGGGTTAGGGCGTGCGTGAGCCAGCCCGGTGTATATATATATGTGTTGATCAGATGAATGAAAAGTAGGCCGTGAGGGCTGTAGGAGAAATGTAGTCTTTGTGTGCACCAAGGAAGAGTGTTCTGGGCAAAGCCTCGTTGGGTTTCTTCCTTGGCTGTGTGCGTGTGTGTTTTCTGAGTTTCATCATGTGTGTGTGTTCTTGTGTGAGACAAAGAGAGTTGAGCGGTGAGAGGCAGCAAGAGGTAGAAGAAGAAGCGGCGCTGCGAGAGGAGGCGGCGCCAACAATTGGTTCATGGTGAGGAGGCGGCGCCAACAATTGGTATCAGAGCCTCGTCGATCCAGTGGCGACGTTGGCGGCGTGGTGGACTTCATGTGAGATGGAGGCCGGTGGCGCAAGCAGGAGGCTTGTGGCAGCGTGACACCGCTGGTGGCTTTGACGGCGCGAGGCCGTTATGAGGAGAAGTTGGTGTAGCGATCGGCGCCGCGAAGGCGTCGTCCACGTCAAGAGATGGCCCCACATGCGGCAAGAGGCCGTGGTACTCGGCGCTGCGACGGCGTCGTCTACGGCAAGACGGTGTGGTGATTGGCGTTGCGAGGACGTCATCTACGACAAGATGGTTCATAGTGACCGCTGCTGCGACGGCGTCGGTGGCGGTGCGTGGCTGGTTACGGCGCTGCGATGGCGTCATCAAGTGATGGCGGGTGATCCACATCAAAGATTGTGATGATTGGAGAATCAAGATTAGGGAGGAAAATGTTAGACTTAATCTTGATTCGTGTATCTGCATAGTTTGTTTTTCGTTATGCATGTAGCTTAGTTTGTCTAGGGAGTAGTTGTCCAACGAAACTTCAGCGGAGGCGTGCGAAGAAGGCGAGATGCCAAGGCGTCGTGCGATACGACGATGATGGCGAGATGCCAATGGCGGCGTGAGGCTGCAGTGCTGCGTGAGGCAGCGTGGCCGTGTGATGCGGCAAGTGCGACGAAGGCTGGAGTGTGGGGCTCTATGAGCATGTTTAGCCGGCTGGGTTGATCCGGATGTGAGCTGCATGCAAGTCCTAGTCTTGGGACGTTGGAGTGAATCAAGGAAACAAACTGGCTGCATGCAAGTAGTTGGTTAGCTAGCTTTGTGCATGTGCATGGGTTAGTGGGTTTAGTGGCCCGAGTGGAGGCTGGGTTAGGGCGTGCGTGAGCCAGCCCGGTGTATATATATATGTGTTGATCAGATGAATGAAAAGTAGGCCGTGAGGGCTGTAGGAGAAATGTAGTCTTTGTGTGCACCAAGGAAGAGTGTTCTGGGCAAAGCCTCGTTGGGTTTCTTCCTTGGCTGTGTGTGTGTGTGTGTTTTCTGAGTTTCATCATGTGTGTGTGTTCTTGTGTGAGACAAAGAGAGTTGAGCGGTGAGAGGCAGCAAGAGGTAGAAGAAGAAGCGGCGCTGCGAGGGGAGGCGGCGCCAACAAAGGCTACATATGACTTTAATTTCATTCCTCAATGAACTTGAAAAGTGTTCGTGTTTCTATAATGCCTCATTAAAATCTCCGCAAACAAGCCAAGGATCATGCTATATTGTTCGCAGATCATTCAAGTTATTCCACATCTATTAACGGTTCTCCACCCTAGGCTCTCCATAAACAAACGTTGCTCTCCACCTCGTATTATTACTATTATTTTCCACAAGCACATCAATAAAAACGTTGGCAAGAATCTAAGATAGACATATTTAGTGTATCATCCCAATATAGAGCCAGGCCACTACTGAGAACTAGACTATCCATGCCACAAAATCCATTCAATTGCAATCTCCATTTAACTCGTTCCATCTTTTCTACCGTCTTCCTTGTCTCACAAAGAAAGAGAAATGACAGGGAATTGGCTTTTGAGAGGGCCATAACCTTATGAACTGTCTGGCAGTTCCCCGCCCCTCGATAGTTCCAAAATAGTAGATTCATTGTGATCGGCGGTCCCCCTCAAGGGAGTCCACCGATAAAGCTTCATTGTGATCATCAACACCATCGTTGAGCATCTTAGCCCTCTTGGTGGTATAACTCAAAATAGGAGACTTATTGTCCAAATCCTCTCATTTCCCCTTCGTTAGAGCTAGCACAGTCGAATCTGGAGGTACTTCATCATTCAAATTAGGCCTCTTGCGGCCTGTATTGTCCAACTCCATCTCATTGACCAACTCCACCGCATGCACATCTCCCATGGTAGTATTAGCATTAATTCTTACTAGAACTAGTTGTTGTGTCTTTAAGGTCCACCGCACCAACCCCTCCCTTGCCTTTCTCCTTCTGATTCATCACACTCCCCTCCCCCATGTTTCTTCCACCATGTCCCCCATAGCATCACTGTCAGAATTTTGATCCGCCTATGTAGTCAGCAAACGGCCAATCACCATACTTCACGTCCTTTGCAGTGTAGATCCCAGTACCACACACACCTTATACTCATGCTCGATTGCCACATGCCTTGCAAAACCATGCTAATTTCTTATAATTCACAAAAATATGGATATCTCCTTTCCCTTAAATATGCTAACATGCATGTTTAGTTAGAGGTTCTCTTATATCATGAAGAACCCTAACCCTAATGTAGTCACCACGGGAGTTTCTGCTAAGCTTCACATCCAGGATCTTGCTAGCTTTCTTGATCAGCTTTTCCATAATTCCTTTGTCACAATATGCATCAGGAAGTTTATGAATATATAGCCAATTTGGCATATGAACAAACTATGTATCATCCACCCTATACTAAAACCATCATACGGCTATATATAGGGGAACTACCCAGAACCGAAAGATCCATGGCCCTTGAACATGTCAGCTGGTTCCTGTAGTGTAATAGTGTTTTCACTTTCAGAAGATGCATTTCAATATCAGATCATGCATATCTCAAAGTGATTTGAAACCGTATTTGTGATCTCGATTTTAGAACATGCATTTCAATTTCAGGTCATGCATATCGCAAACTACGTGAAACCATATGTGATCTCAAATTCAGAAGATTAATTTCATTTTCACAAGACACATTTTAGAAACTAATTTCAAATATAGTTTTATCTCAATTTCAGAAGATGCATATCCTAGAAAGAGACAAAAGAAGGGTTTCACAAATTGAAATCGTCATTTTGACACAGTGAAATAAGGCAAAATTGTTGAAACCACATTTGCGAGATAGTGAAATAATTTATATCACTTCATTATGGAACTAGAACTAAAAATGACTGAAATCTAAGTTAGCTTAAAATATACCCAAGACTGATCTTGTTTTAAAGGCCTTGTTGTCCAAATTTCAAGTATTTAAAAACAGAATTTTGGTTCAAAATATATCAATCATTTTAAAGCCTTCCGAAGACATCATTTCTTGTTTTTTATGGGGAGAGATACGGTGAAAATTTGCATGCATCCTTCTCATCTCATCAATACTCACACTAGCAAAAGCTCACACAAAGACAAAGAGTAACATGTATGTATAACAACATGAATGCACCAACTAACTTAGTTGTTGAATTATATGTGAACAGTTGGCACCAATCTTCACTAAATAACAAATGGTGGGTGCTTCACTGGTAGGTACCAACACTGATAGATTTTGCACTTTCAGCAACTTCATCCCACCACTCGCTTTGGCCTGAACATGCACTACAACCTCCAAGGAGTCGGCCTTCGCCAATGCACGATGGCATCCTAGTGTGCTAGCTAACTGGAGCCCTATCCTCATGGCGAGGGTATCCATTGTAGCATCAGTTACCTTACTTGGAATGAACTCACAATAGGCCAGCATTAATTTTTTTTGTCGCCCCATAGGATTGCCGCTATATATCATCCCCTCACCTACCTCATCATGGCACTGAAGATAATATGCCCAAGAGGCAATAATAAAGTTGTTATTTTATATTATATTTCCTTATTCATGATAAAGGTTTATTATTTATGCTAGAATTGTATTGATGGAAAACTTAAATACATACGGGAATACAAAAACAAATACCGTGTCCCTAGTAAGCCTCCACTAGACTAGCTAGTTGATCAAAGATGGTTAAGGTTTCCTAACCATAGACATGTGTTGTCATTTGATAACGGGATCACATCATTAGTAAAATGATGTGATGGACAAGACCCATCCTTTAGCTTAGCATAATGATCGTTCAGTTTATTGCTATTGCTTTCTTCATCTCAAATAAATATTCCTTCGACTATGAGATTATGCAACTCCCTGATACCGGAGGAATACCTTGTGTGCTATCAAACGTCACAACGTAACTGGGTGATCATAAAGATGCTCTACAGGCATCTCCGAAGGTGTTTGTTGGGTTGGCATAGATCGAGATTAGGATTTGTCACTCCAAGTATCAGAAAGGTATCTCTGGGCCCTCTCGGTAATACACATGATAAGCTTGCAAGCAACTGACTAAGGAGTTAGTCACAAGGTGATGTATTATGAAACGATTAAAGAGACTTGTCAATAACGAGATTGAACTAGGTATGAAGATACCAACGATCGAATCCCGGGCAAGTAACATACCGATGGACAAAGGGAATTACGTATGTTGTCATAACGGTTCGACCGATAAAGATCTTCGTAGAATATGTAGGAGCCAATATGGGCATCCAGGCTCAGCTATTGGTTATTGACCAGAGAGGTGTCTCGGTCATGTCTACATAGTCCTCGAACCCGTAGGGTCCGCACGCTTAACGTTCATTGGCGATATAATGTTATATGAGTTATATGTTTTGGTGACCGAATGTTGTTCGGAGTCTCGGATGAGATCACGGACATGACGAGGAGTCTCAAAATGGTCAAGAGGTAAAAATTGATATATATATGACGGTGGTATTTGGACACCGGAAGTGTTTCGGGACTTACCGGGAAGGAATCGGGTCACTGGAAGGGGTTCCAGGCACCCCCGGCAAGTTATGGGCCTTATGGGCCAAAGGAGGGGACAGACCATCCCACAAGGGGGCTGGTGCGCCTCCTCCCTTGTTTGGCCTGCCCTAGGGAAGGAAAAGGGAGAGGGCTAGCCCCTCCTGCCTTTCCCTCTCATGGGAGAAAGGAAAGGGGGGCGCCACCCTCCCCTGCCTTTCCTCGCACTCCAAATAAGGAAAGGGGGCACGGCTTGGGAGGGACCCCATGTAGGATTCCTCCTACTTGGGCGCCTCCTTTTGCTGCTCCTCCCTCCCTCGCCTAGCACACAACAGACAATTGCCTGGCTGTGTGCGGCGCGCCCCTCTACCGTTGACACCCCTGGTCATATTTTCGTAGTGCTTAGGCGAAGCCCTGCAGAGATCACTTCACCATCATCATCATCATGTCGTCGTGCTATCGGAACTCATCCACTACCTCGCCGTCTTGCTGGATCAAGAAGGAACGGACGTCCCGGAGCTGAACTTGTGCTGAACGCGGAGGTGTCTGATACGTCCATTTTGCATCATGTTTTTATATCGATAATTATTGCATTATGGGCTGTTATTACACATTATGTCACAATACTTATGCATATTCTCTCTTATTTTACAAGGTTTACTTGAAGAGGGGGAATGCCGGTAGCTGGAATTTTGGGCTGGAAAAGGAGCAAATATTATAGACCTATTATGCACATCTCCAAAAGTCCTGAAACTCCACAGGAGTTATTTTCAGAATATATAAAAAATACTGAGTGAAGAAAGTATCAGAGGGGGGCCACCCACCATCCACGAGGGTGTGGGGTGCGCCCTACTCCCCTGGGCGCGCCCCCTGCCTCGTGGCCTCCCTGGTGGCCCTCTAATGCCCATCTTTGGCTATATGGAGTCTTTCGTCGAGGAAAAAATCATAAGCAACCTTGCGGGAAGAAACTCTGCCGCCGCGAGGCGGAACCTTGGAGAAACCAATCTAGGGCTCCGGCAGAGCTGTTCTGCCGGGGAAACTTCCCTCCGGGAGGGGGAAATCGTCACCATCGTCATCACCAACGATCCTTCCATCGGGAGGGGTCAATATCCATCAACATCTTCACCAGCACCATCTCATCTCAAACCCTATTTCGTCTCTTGTATCCAATCTTTGTATCCAAACCTCAGATTGGTACCTGTGGGTTGCAAGTAGTGTTGATTACTCCTTGTAGTTGATGCTAGTGGGTTTACTTGGTGGAAGATCATATGTTCAGATCCATTATGCATATTAATACCCCTCTGATTATGAACATGAATATGCTTTGTGAGTAGTTACGTTTGTTCCTGAGGACATGGGAGAAGTCTTGCTTCATGTGAATTTGGTATTTGTTCGATATTTTGATGAGATGTATATTGTCATCCCTCTAGTGGTGTCATGTGAACGTCGACTACATGACACTTCACCATTGTTTGGGCCTAGAGGGAGGCATTGGGAAGTAATAAATAGATGATGGGTTGCTAGAGTGATAGAAGCTTAAACCCTAGTTTATGCGTTGCTTCGTAAGGGGCTGATTTGGATCCATATGTTTCATGCTATGGTTAGGTTTACCTTAATACTTCGGTTGTAGTTGCGGATGCTTGCAATGGGGGTTAGTCATAAGTGGGATGCTTGTCCAAGTAAGGACAGTACCCAAGCACCAGTCCACGCACATATTATCAAAGTACCGAACGCGAATCATATGAACGTGATGAAAACTAGCTTGACGATAATTCCCATGTGTCCTCGGGAGCGCTTTCCTTCATATAAGAGTTTGTCCAGGCTTGTCCTTTGCTACAAAAAGAATTGGGCCATCTTGCTGCACCTTATTTACTTTTATTACTTGCTACTCGTTACAAAGTACCTTATCAAAAAACTATTTGTTACCGATAATTTCAGTTCTTGCGGAGAATACCTTACTGAAAACTGCTTATCATTTCCTTCTGCTCCTCGTTGGGTTCGACACTCTTACTTATCGAAAAGGCTACGATAGATCCCCTACACTTGTGGGTCATTAGTGTCGTACATTCGGTACTTGATCGGTTGGATCGCGAAGAAAGTTCGACTACATCGACTGCGTTGTGAAACCCTTGCGCTTACGGTCTATGAGGGTACATAGACATACTCTCCCCCTCTCGTTGCTATGCATCTCCATGGATAGATCATTGCGTGTGCGTAGAAAAAAACTGTTTTCCATGCAACGTTTTCCAACAGGTACACCACATGAACATAGTAGACTTCGCGAATCTCATGAAGATCACGAGGCCAGACATTGCACATCGCGAAATCAGATGGACTTGCTCTCCATATGATCTTTCCAAGTGAATCTTGATGTTTTGGGGTCCAACATTCAAACCATCCCCCATTTGGGTAGTATTGTGCACTAAGTACTTGGGCACATAAGTAATCAATCTATGTTAGAAATCTTCAACATTATTGCTTGGCGAGCATAGTGAAATTGAAAGAGTGGAAGTCACGAAAGCCCATCCCTCCTTTCTTTGCAAACAAAGTTTACCCCATGTAACCAATGTATATTATTTCATTAGCCCCCACCCCCCCCCCCCACACACACATCAATTTTTTTTTAAAAAAATCCCAAATATCCTTACATTTTGGAGGGGGGAAGGCGGTAGCTTGAAAACTGGCATTGCATAGGCATGGATCAACTACACTACTTCATTCCATATAATTTCCTTCCCTCCTATTGATAGATGCTTTTGTTTCCACCCATTTATCTATTGGATTAATCTTTCTGTAAATGCTTAAAGAAATCATGACACTATGCACCAACCAAGGTTAAGGTCCAAATATTTATCTAATAATGTTTCATATTTAACATGTGGTTGAGTTAGGACTAAAGTAAATCCTTGATTTTGCAACACTCATCAGTTGTCCTGAATTTGTCCAATAGGTGTTTATAACTAATTGCAGGAAAGCTGATTTGTAATATCATACTTAATAAGAAACAAGGAATCATCAATGTAAAATAGGTGATACATTGATGGTGCATTTTGCACAACATAGTTGCTTCAATGCCACCAACTTATTCTTCACAAAATAATAAGCTAAACATGCCACCAACTTCTTCTGTTTGTGATGCCACTACGTTATTTTCTATACTCACTATGTGATAATATTATGTATACTCACTATGTGATGGAAAAATCAAAACAAAAAATCAAACAACTCAGAACTATCATTTCTATACAAGTACTTCTCTATGCATATATATTTTTATTGTTGAGAAAATCCTAACAATGACTTATGATAGTTCCCGTCAATTCAACATAGATGATAACTGTCATGAGCTAGCTACCATTAGTCCGCAGATATAGAATTAATTGTAGAACATCTAGTTGGCACATTCATTTTTGCAACTATAGCAGACTAATTTTAGCATTTCAAATACTTGTGATTTAAGAAGTGTTGGAAAATAATGGCCCAAAAAACACCTAATGTGACTAATCCCATTCTTCTACAAGTTTCTTAAATTCAAGTAAAATTGTTGAACTTCTATTGTTGAGCACCTTTTGTGCCTTGCCAATACATGAGATTTATTTGCTCTATTGGAAATAATGTGATATACCAATAATATATATGTATTCTTAGTTCCTTACAGTAAGTTCAAATTATTTGTGTGCTTGGAGTTTACATATCATTTAGGTTGTTATTGTAAAGCAAATTTCTTCTTATGTTCCTACTCTTTAATAGTTTGAAATATCCATAATAATTTCATTAAAGAAAAAATGTAATACTTACAAGCTCTTTTAAAGGCAATTTAAGCTCATATTTAAATGTCACTACATCTAAAGCTGATCATAAATATAATTTTAGTAAGTAAATAAAACATATTTCAAATGTATATGTCTAATATATTTTTTCTTGAATATGAAATCTTATACTTCTCTGTCCCTACAGTTTATTACTTGGATAAGAATTTTTCATGGTTCAATCTTTGATGGTTGTGCAATCCGACCTTTACTATTTTAGACATAAAAGTATTCACCTAGCCTTGATTTTATTGTGCCCAGGAGGAATATGAAAAACAAAAGCCTTTAATTATAATGTTAATATAACACATAAATACACACCATACTGATAGCATAATATAATTTATATATATAGTACCCCATATTTTCCCCTCAACAAACACGATAATAAGGGAATTAGTTCTACTCTATCGGTTAATGGTATACTTTACATATATTTTGTGGGAATAACTATTTCACATTAAATTTAGCAATAATTACTTCTCGTTTATAGTCCTAGCCATCCAATGGAAATGTCACTATCAGTTTGTAATTGCATGAATCTCCATAGTTAAATCGGGTGGTTCTTAACGTTGATTTAGAAACAACTATTTCCGAGCCACCTAATAAATAACAATTTTGGTATGGTGTTTCTATATGTGCTAGTCTTCACTTAGGTAGGCCCTAAACAACTTTATGGTCACGTTAAACATTCAACAAATCATTGGAATTTACTAGGGAAGTTACAAAGTTTATTTGTGTTTGACTTTGGTGCAGTTAACCCGTTGAATGAAAATACGATGACAGAAGTCCTATTATGCACTGTATGTATCTTGATATCGCCAGAAATATCATGATCGAAGATTCTAGATTGAATGTATGTATAGCTAAGGGTAACTCAACACAATGTTCTAGATTGTACGTGTGTGTCACTTAGATGAAGTGTAGCCATTGATCATATAAAACTCAAACGTGGAAAAAAAAACAATGACATGTCAACTCAATTTTGTTTCATTTTTGCACACACGCAAAGTTTGTATCGTATATATACCTAGGTGGGGACTCTATGGTGCCCTATTTCTTAGCTCTTCACCTTCTTCTCCCCCATCACTGGAAATGTCTATGACGACACCACCAAAGGGGGTCCAGGGGGAAGGCATTCTCGTGTTCATGTTGGACTTGAGAGTTTTTTTTTTTGAGTTTCACCACAAAGGAAGGCTCCCCACCTGAATAATTTTCTTATCATATGAGTGGTGGTGGTTTTACATTAATGGTTAATGTGAGGAGAGGAGATCATGCCACAAACCCGCATGATCATTTAACTCGATTAACCGGAACCTATGAGACCATAGGGTTAGGTTGGTTATGATATTGGAAATAGTTTCTTAGCCGATTAAATGGAGATGCCTAAATACTCTAGAGTTCTGATCGTCCAAGAACTTCCACAACACGATGAGAAATATGATGGTCCTAAGTGCTAGTGGCGGCCCTTGAGGAGCCATAGATGAACATACAACATAGATATGTTATTTGCGAGTAGAGTGTTCACCGGAGTCTTCAACTCACAAAATTTGGTTTTTGCTACAATATTAAATTGAATATGTACTAGTGGGTTTAGCAAAAAAACTTATGCTAGTGAGAAAAGTGAAGCGGTATATTTAAGTAGGGACGTTTGACAATAGAGAGCATTGTAGGAAGTTATTGAAAGGGGGATAATCTTTGGAGCAAAGATTTAGGGCCGATTGGGCCTATGAAGCCAGAGCTGACCCTAAATCTTTGTTCTAGAGGCTCCTTTGGTCTCAGCGCAACCAGGATCAGTGGGGACAAGTACTACTTCAAACACCACAACACCTTTTTAGCCTCTGAGGTCCACTTGAAATGGTCCAATACCTTGAAGAGCTTGAACAAAGGGAGGCTCCGCTCCTCGAGCTTTGAGATGAATCTCCTGAGGCTACCATGCTGCCTAAATTCCCTTGCTTGAACATAGGCATTGTACATAGGCATTGTACGTCCTTGAGACGCACTCACGAGTGCATCTTGTTGATGGTGGTGACCTTCTTAGGGTTAGCCTTGATTCCCTTGCTTGACATGAGGAAACAAAGAGCTTCCCTTGCTTGACATAGCTACCTTCAAGTAGCGAGCAGCCCACATCAACCACCAACGCTTCGTTTTTTACCCACATCCTATCAATAATAATGATGAAACGCTCTTTCATAAGAAATTGTGTGCAAACGACTTCCGAAAGGGATGAAACTTAGCATTGTGTCCTTATCTCACCCATGTCGGGTTTGGGAAAATTTTGAGAGTGTTACGTCAAAAACTTGTTTCACCTGTTGTACAACCAAACACTCTCCCCGAAGTGTCAGGGTTTCAAACTGAAACCGCCTCATGCCACACGCAACTCCTTTCTAAAATATTTTAAACTTCAAACTTTTTCCATGACTAAAACACAGCATCCAAAGACACACACTCAAATTTGGCCAATTTTCGAGTTGGTCTACTATTTACGAGGCATTAGCTGATTTACCGGCCACTAAAAATGACTAAACACTCCTTCGTAAGAAATTGCATGCAAACAAGTTCCAAAAGGGATGAAACTTTCATGGTGTCTTCATCTCACCCATGTAGAGTGTGGTAAATATTTGAGAGAGTTATGGAAAAAACTTGATGCACCTGGTGTACAGACTGAACGGTCTCCCATGAAGTGTCAGGGTTTCAAACGAAAACCACCACCTACCACATGAAACTCCTTTTCTTAAAATATTTTGAACTAAAAACTTTTATATGACTAAAACACACCATCCAAAGCCACATGCTAAGCTTTGGCCACTTTTTGAGTTGGTCTACTATTTTTGAGGCATTAGCTGATTTACCAGACACTAAAAATGACAAAACGCTCTTTTGTAAGAAATTGCATGCAAACGAGTTCCGAAATGGATGAAACTTTGAATGACATATTCATCACACCCATGTAGGGTGTGGTAAAAAAATTAGATAGCTTTACGGCAAAAGAAACTTGATGCACCTGATGAACAAACCAAATACTCTCCCCAAAGTGTCAGGGTTTCAAACTGAAACCGCCGCCTGCCACACACAACTCATTTTCTTAAAAAATCAATTTCAAACTTTTTCTATAGCTAAAATGCACCACCAAAGCCACATGATCAAAAAACATCCAAACAAGGTCTGAAAGGGATTTTCAGACGTAAAATATTTGTAGCGAGTGGCCTAGAAAGCCCGCCACTAGAAACTCTTGGAAACTTAAAAAAATTGGGCGTCGGTCGCCCAAATATAGCTATGGCGGGCACATTTTTCTGCACGCCACTGCTTGGCCACACATTAGTGGCGGAAAGTCCAGTCAAACCCACCACTGGTGTTTTTTTCCGTGAAGAAATATTGAAGAGTTTACGAGTGGCAAGTGGTAATTTAGGCCCACCACTAGTGTGGGTTCACCTATGGCAGACGAGCAATTTTAGCCGCCACTAGATTTTTTTTCAAAATAGTAGTAGCGGGTACCTGGGCGTGCCCGCCACTAATTTGAGAACACCTATAAGCATTTTCTCAACAATGTACCTTGCGTCCATGCATGTGTGTTCTTGCTGAGTTATGTGAATGGGTTACAAGATTGATCTCCTTTCTCTTTGGCTCTGGTTTCTCCCTTATATATCATGGGGGCACCCACAGTGTCCTCTTCTCGGCACCTGTGGCGTGCTCGGAACCAGCTGGGGACCTGCTCGGATCTTATCAGTTTGAGCCCAACACTATTGGTAGCGGTTTGTGGCACCATCTGGCACTAGTGGAAAAAGGGCCTAATGTGAAGCATATTAGTCCCGGTTTGTAACTGAACCGGCACTAATGTGACCAATAGTGCCGGTTCCAACGGCTAGGCGGGCGGCGCCTATTAGTACCGGTTCGTGGGGAATCTTTAGTATCGGTTCGTGCTACGAACCGGTACTAATGAGGCCAGTGCGGCTGTGGTCAGGCTGGGGCCCCCACGAAGACCTTTAGTACCGGTTCATGGCATAAACCGGTACTAGAGTTTCTTAGTAAACTGATTTTTAGTCCCACCTCGCCAAGGGAGAGGCAGTATGAGCGGTTTATAAGCCGTGAGTGCAGAGACAATGACGAAGAGGCGCAATGCTCACCTGCACATTGATTAGCTTCAAGCCTTTCGGAATAGCATAGATTGCACTGAGCTATGTGCAGTGCAGTCTACACTATTCCGAAAGGCTTGAAGCAAATTAACCAGCATTGCACCTCTTTTTTATTTTTAATAACTTATTTGAACTCCGGACTTCTTGTGTGTTCAGTATGCAGCATTCAAAGCGACGTCATCAATTTCCAACATGTTCTAACATCATTTGTTGTTTTTCAGTCATTTACCTAATTGTTTAGAGAGCTAAATGACCGTGAAATTGAAAATCACTACAAAATGAACGGTGAAAATGTTGAAACTTGGCATGGTATCATCATTTCACCCACATAGCATGTGCAAAAGAAAAGAGAGGGTCACGGCAAAAACTGGACGCACTTCGTGTACAAACTGGACAATCTCTTTCGAAGTATCAGGGTTTCGGACGAGAACTCATCTGTTACATGGGCACTTCAATGTTTTTTAAACTTATTTGAACACCGGACTTCTTTTGCGTTCAGTATGCAGCATTCAAAGCGACGTCATCAATTTCCAACATGTTCTGACTACATTTGCTGTTTTTCAGTCATTTACCTAATTGTTTAGAGAGCTAAATGACCGTGAAATTGAAAATCACTACAAAATGAACTGTGAAAATGTTGAAACTTGGCATGGTATCATCATTTCACCCGCATAGCATGTGCGAAAGAGTAGAGAGGGTCACGGCAAAAACTGGACGCACTTCGTGTACAAACTGGACAATCTCTTTCGGAGTATCAGGGTTTCGGACGAGAACTCATCTGTTACATGGGCACTTCCATGTTTTTTAAACTTATTTGAACTCCGGACTTCTTGTGTGTTCAGTATG